>NC_092382.1:41874442-42249442 GCF_030028105.1 Mobula birostris | reverse complement strand
TGTGGGAAGAGATTCACTTAGTAATCTAACCTTGTGACATACTACCGGGTTCACACTTGGGAGAAAGTTTCAATAAGCTGTATGCTGGATATTTGTCTATCACTGTTGCTGATGCAATTTCGAGAGTGACTGTCAGTGCCGAACTCTGCAATTATTGCTGCTGCTCACCACACCCAGTTCTGCACCCTGGTCACTGGGCATGGGAGGAGTTTCTTCTGCTGCATATTCACCTTTAATGGGACTGGAGTTTAATATTCTGTGTAGTGTTCTTAGTAATATTAGTTGGACTGTTAACTGTTAATTGCTAATTACAAAATGGCTTCTCTGAAGTGTTATACTAAAACGGCTTCCCGTACTGTTTGCTACTGAGTAAGGGGTTCTCTGTAACAGCATGTTTGGGTTATAATTAGTGATAATGGAAATTGTATTCATTTGCCAGCCAATGGAAGTCATGTTATGCTATCTTGCATGTGTGTGCTGAGCTGAGGATCGGGGGCTTTTTCAGGAGGCAAGCGGAGAGGACGGATGTGTGGGGAACGGACAGCGGTTCCAGGGCGGCAGATACCAGACCTCGGGGGTTCGGATGGTGGCCGGAGTCTTGAAAGGACATTGTGGATGGAATTGGAGGCGTGAGCTCCAACGTATGAAAATATTATGTGCACAAGACTGATAAGTTACTTATGTGGCGCCTTTTCTTTTAGTTGTTTCTACTAACCCATCATTACGAATTGCTATAAAGTATGTTCCGGTGGGATGAAAGATGTTACATTGTGGGGGCTCGTCCAGGATTTGAATTCTGTCAGATACAGAGTAAGTCACCGGGTTTAAATTAGGGGAGATGGACTCGGATAAGATTGAACTTTGGTGTGAGATCGATGATGTCCCAGTTAATCATGCCTGCGTACTAAGGGGGTGGACATACGTACTCCGGACGATGTGTTAATTCGATGTTTGACTATGGTCAGAGCTATCGGTAAGGTTGAGGTTGTAAGCAGAAATATTGGTAAAATGTGGGACTCAGCCTTTGTGCTGTTACAGACGGGCGCTGACGTCAAGGAATTGGGACTGCAGCCGTGTATCAGTGACGTAGGTGAGGCGGGTCTATGGGGTGTGCACACTGTCATGGAGGAAGGGTTTGAAGGGACACCAGTAGCGTTGCCCGCAGCTTGGGGCGCAGATTTTAGAGAGTGGGTCTGTCGTTTTTGAAGGATGAAGGAAGGGAGTGGTCAGATTTTGAGAATGTAATTGATTCTCATTCCCCACGGAAGGGGGAAGGCTCTGAGTTGGCTTCAGCCATTATCTCCCTGGTGACCAGGGCGGGGGATCCACGTCAGAAGTTAAGGATTTTCTCAGGGAGGACTCCCATTCCCGAAGGGAAAGATGATGATGAAACCTGGGCAGAACATACTTCTCAGCTGCTCGGTGAGTAGCAGTGTTCTGAGGAGGAGAAGCGGCAAAGATTGGGAGAAAGTTTGAGAAGGGTGGCAGCTGAGGTGGTAAAAGGCGTGGAAGTTAACCAGCCCTTGGCTTCCTGGAAGGAGTATCTGGAAGCATTCGTTGTCTGAACCCTCAGTGCCTAGGTGGCACATGGGGCCTCCACAAGGGTCTAGAAGCATTAGAGGAGGCTTTTGGGCTAACTGGGGGCAGGGCGGAGCTTTTACGGGGAATTCAGAATTTGTGTCAGGATAAAGGGGAAAAGCTTTCTGAGTATCTTTTCCGGCTGGAGCGAAGGCTAAATTGCTTGAGACTCCGGGGATCATTTCAGGGAATGAGGTGGATTAGATAAGGATCGACCAGTAAGCCAGGGGCATGCAGAGACATGATGCAGTCGCTATGAGCCTCCAGCAGCCCCGTAGAACGCGTCTTTTGTTCGGTTGCTCAGAGAGGTAGGGGAGGAGGAGAACACATTGGAAGTGGAAGAGGGCCTCGTTAGTACGGTGCCGTCCTCGGTAGCAGCTCCTTGTGGTGAAATGGCCGGGGCCAGATCCATGCGGGAGATAGCAAAAGAGATTGTGGCAGGCGGAGTCTCTCCGCATGGGGGGACTAGTGGGAAAAGCCCCTCCCTGAAGGGACAGACAGCACTGGGGCCAGGCAGAGGCTGGGGTCTCGCGAGACGAGGCGTGTTCCATAACTGTGGGGAAGAGGGGAACTTCAGGTGGGAATGTGAATGGCAGAGAGCCCCTTGGAGGGAGAGCCCGTGGGTGTCCCAGCCGGAGAGGAGGGGGGTGTTGGGAAACTTAGAAGAGACTCAGTGAGAGTACGGACTGGAGTCTTCGGGAAAAATATGTTCCCAACAATGTGCCACGGGGCCCTCGAGAGGAAAAGACCCTATCCCAGAAGTATTGGTGGGACCCCGAGAGAGGGGACAGATGCAAAAGCCATACTCGACACGGGGTCGCAGGTCACATTACTGTACCGGTCATTGTACAATCAGTATCTGGCGCATTTACCCCTGACACCTTTCAGTGCACTGGAAATGTGGGGTATCAGTGATGGTGATTACCCGTACGATGGCTATTTGTCTGTGAAACTGGAGTTCCTGGAAGCTGAGGTGAGGGTGTCTGAGGCTCATGAGACCCTGGTACTGGTTTACCCCGACACCGGTGAGACTGGGGGTGTGTCCATTCTGGTGGGGACCAACACCCCTATTGTGCAGAGACTCTTCGGAACCTGTAAGGAGAAGTTGAGAAAGACTTTGGAGACCCTGTCAGTGCACCCAGTGTTCTGAGCTGCTTTTGAGGAAGCGTGGGGTCACCCGGGGCTGGATGCGGCGTGTGAATGAGTCACTGTGTTGTGTGCCCAGTCGAAGCCCAGGGTGGTACGGCCCGGTGAAGTAGCAAGTGTGATGGGGATCCCTAGATCCCCGGGAGTGCCTGAGGGTGAAGCCCTTTTAGTGGACACCTCGGAAGACCTTGAGGGGGCGTCGAGATTCCCTGCTGGGGTGCTGGTGAGACCCGAGTTGCAGAAGCCCTCGGTGGTGCAGGCACGCAGGCTGGTGGTGACCGTCAGGAACACGACTGCGCGAGAGGTCACCTTTAGGCGGGGAATGCCTCTGACGCATTTGTTTCTGCTGATGGTGATGCATAGCGCCCCCGTGAGGCCAGCTGGGGAGAGCTGTCGGGAAAACGGCCTAAGGTGACAGCTGAAGCTTTTAACTTTGAGGCATCCCCTGTGGCGGAGGGTTGGAAGCGGAGGCTGGTGGAGAAGATGTTGACGATGACAGATATTTTTTCCATTGACGAATTTAATGTGGGTTGTTCCAGGAGCACTCGCCTCACCATACGGGTGACTGAGAGTTATCTGTTTAGAGAACGATCACGGAGACTGGCCCCTGCAGATGTGGAAGACGTGCGGCAGCATTTGTGTAAGTTGAAGGAGGCTGGGATCATCACAGAGTCCTGAAGCCCTTATGCGTCTCCTATCGTAGTGGCCTGGAAGAAGAATGGGAAGGTTTGTATGTGTGTGGACTATAGAACACTGAACAGGCGCACGGTCCCTGATCAGTACACAGTTCCCCGGGTCGAAGACGCGCTGGCCTGTCTGAGTGGGGTGGAGTGGTTTGGCGTGTTGGATTTGAGGAGTGGATATCACCAGATCCCGATGAGTAAGACCGATAAGGAGAAGATGGCCTTCATGTGCCCTCTGGGATTTTACCAGTTCGGAAGGATGCCCCATGGCATATCGGTGGCCCCTGCCACTTTCCGTAGGGTCATGGTGAAGACAGTGGGGGATATGAACCTGCTCGAAGTGCTCGTGTATTTGGACGACCTCATAGTATTTGGATTCACCTTGGAAGAACACGAAGTGAGACTAATGAAGGTGCTCAGCCGTCTGAAGCAGGAAGGGTTAAAACTTTCCCTGGACAGGTGTCAGTTCTGTCAGACGACTGTTAGCTATGTTGGACACGTTGTCTCGCGGAATGGTGTAGCGACTCACGGCTAAGATCGAAGCGGTGACCACCTGGCCAAGGCCCCAGACCATGAGTGCTCTGCGCTCGTGCCTAGGCTTCTGTGGGTGCTATCGGAGATTCGTGAAAGGTTACACCGGGATGAGTCATCCCTTGAACCAGTTCCTGCGTGGCTACCCTCCCCTGGGACAGGGGGGGAAGGGGAGGAAAGGACGGGAGGTGGGAGAATATTTGAACCCGTCAGATCCCTTCGGACAGAGATGGGATGACAAATGTGAAGCGGCTTTCCATTCGCTGAAGGAGATGCTGACTCAGGCGCTGGTGCTTGCCTCTGCGGACCCCCGATTGCCCGACGTGCTACACACTGACGCTAGTCGTGAGGGGTTTGGGGCTATTCTATATCAGGATCAGAGCGCTGGCCTGAGGCCTGTGGCATTTGTCAGCCAGAGTTTGTCACCTTCGGAAAGGAACTATCCCACTCACAATTTGGAGCTCCAGGCGTTGAAATGGGCGGTGGTGGATAAGCTGAGTGACTATCTCTATGGGGCCAAGTTTGAGGTGCGGACAGGCAACAACCCGCTCACTTACATCCTGACCTCAGCGAAACTGGATGCCACAGGCCATCGGTGGCTGGCAGCTTTGTCTTAATATGATTTCAGCCTGAAGTACCGGCCGGGGAGCCAGAATGTCGACGCAGATGCGCTGTCCCGACGGGGCCATGAGGAGCTGGGGAAGGACGAGGAGTGGGAGAGGGTTCCTGCATCCGGGGTGAAGGTGATGTGCGAGTTTGCTATCATCGTGCAGGATGAGGAGAAGGAGAGGCCGTATCGAGCAGTCGACTCATTGGGGACATCCAGTGATGCTCTGCCTCCAGTGTACTGTGACATGACTGCTCTGAAGACCACGCAGTTGCCGGGGTTAAGCCCTGGGGAAGTGGCCACTGCTCAGCAAGATGACCCAGACATAGGCCCGGTCTGGCATGCCGTGGAAGAGGGGGATGTTGCACGGACGGAGAAGGCCAAGCACGGTCCCGCATCCCTGTTACTGAAAGAATGGCTTTGGTTGAGGTTGAAGAACCAAATGTTATACCGGGTAACGTCAGCCCCGACCGACCGCGGTGTTGGCAGCTGGTCCTGCCAGAGAAGTATCGGAAGGTTGTGTTGAAGTCCCTCCATGATGGCTCTGGGCATTTGGGGGTTGAAAATACCTGTGGATTGCTCAAGGATCGGTTTTACTGCCCTGGATTAGGACGGAGGTTGAAGAGTACACCAAGTTCTACATTCGTTTCACACGGCGGAAGACGCTGCCCGGGCAGGCTGCCCCTTTGTCCCACTAGCAGAGTGCGGGGCCTTTGGACCTGGTGTGTATGGATTTCCTGTCCATAGAACCCGATGCCACCAACACAGCAAATGTCCTGGTCATCACTGACCCCTACACCAGGTATGCTTAAGCTTTCCCTACCAAGGATCAGAGGGCGACTACCATGGCGAAAGTGCCATGGGAGAAGTATTTTGTGCATTCTGGTCTTCCCCGCTGGATCCATACTGACCAGGGACGAGACTTTGAGAGCAAACTCATTTATGAGTTTCTGGGCATGCTGGGGGTTGAGAAATCGAGAACCACGCCCTATCATCCGCAGGGTGATCCCCGGCTGGAAAGCTTCAATCGGACACTACTAGACATGCTCGGGACTCTGGAGATCAGCAAAAAGAATTGTTGGAGTCGACATATTGGGCATCTTGTTCACTGTTGCAACTGCACACGCAATGAAGCTACTGGTTACTCGCCCTATTATGTCGTGTTTGAGCGCGAAGCAAGGTTGCCCTTTGACCTTTGTTTCGAGGCTGATACGGGTGAGGTGTCACCGAAGCCTTACTTGAAGTATGTGTCTGATATGAGGCAAGAACCGAAAAGAGCTTACGAGTTGGCCGGGGAGGCAGCCGCCCAACAGAATCAGGGAAATAAGAGGAGGAACGACCAGAAAGTAAAGTTCACTCAACTCCTGCCATGAGACCGAGTCCTCATCAGGAATCTGGGATTACCGGGAAAACACAAACTGGCTGATCGCTGGGCAGCCACGCCCTATGTCATGGAGAGTTAAATCCCAAACCTGCCGGTTTTCCGGGTATGGCCTGAGGATGGAAAGGGGTCTGTCAAGATTCTCCATCGGAATCACCTGTTGCCGCTGGGGCAAGATGTGCAGGTAGAGCAGGAGCCTGAAGAGGTGGCTGCACACCGTGCCAGGACTCTGTGCCCCCGCAGGGTGGAGAACGTGCCCACCCCTGGAGAGATGGGCCCAGGCCCAGCCCCTGTGAGGGATGCTGATTTGGAAGTTGATGACTGGGATGGTTGGTACATTCTGCCGTTCGCTGATGGTCCCCGGACGGAGAAAGAGATCCTGGCCTTTCCCCCACTGGGTTAGAGTGGGCTAGTGAGGGGCAGTCCGTGGTACCACAGGGCCCTGGAGGAGAGAATGTAGGGCCTGGACAAGAGATAGACGGTTCCGAGGTGCAGAGGGGCTTTGGTGACCGCTCGGGGGAGGATTTGCCTCGTAGTTTAAAAGGGTCCCCTGTAGTGTCCGAGGCAGAAGGGGTAGACAAGGGGGTGCGTAGGCCTTAGAGGAGTCGGAAACCCCCAGAGAGGTTGGCCTACGTAGCACCTGGGGAACAAGGTCTGATCTCCACTGTGTTGGGGAGTCAGATCACTGCTTTCTGCACGTGGATTGGGCTGTGCGTTCTGCAGGAAGGGATGGTGAATTATCTGAATGTGATGAGGGCATGACTTATTTCGGTGGGGCAGGGTGGAAGGTTGGGCTCTCAAGATGCTAGGTGGACGGTTAACTGTTGATCGCTTATTACCAAAATGGCTTCTCTGAAGTGTCATATCAAAATGGTTTCTCGTAATGTTAACTGCTGAGCAAGGGGTTCTCTGTAACAGCAATGTTTGGGTTATACAGGGAGATAATGGAAATTGTATTCATTTGTTAGCCAATGGAAGTCATGTTCTGTTATCTTATATATGTGTGCTGAATTAAGGAGCGCGGGCTTTTCGAGAGGCGAGCGGAGAGAGCGGATGTGTGTGGAACGGACAGTGGTTCCAGGGCGGCGGACACCAGACCTTGGGGCTTTGGAGGGTGGCCGAAGTCTCGGAAGGACGTGTGGAGGGGATCGGCGGCGTGAGCTCCAACATATTAAAATCCTATGTGCACAAGACTGATAAGTTACTTATGTGGTGCCTATTCTTTTTTTTTTTGTAGTTATTTCTACACAGAGGAGCTGAAAGACACCAAGAGGGTTCAAGAGACAGGAGAACAGGTCAGCAGAGGTCTGATGTCTGTTGACAAGTGTGGTTTGCCTGGCAAGTTGAAGTTGTGGTGCTTGCAGTACGGACTGATGCCACGGATAATGTGGCCACTAACTGTCTATGAAGTGGCAATGTCACACGTTGAGGCAATGGAACAGAAGATCAACAAGTATGTGAAGAAGTGGCTTGGAGTACCGAGCAGCCTCACCAATGTTGCAATCCACAGTAGCCAGACAAAGCTTACCATCCCAGTGCAATCCCTTGTTGAGGAGGTCAAGGTAGTCAAGGTAAGATCATTCTTGATGCTTCGAGACTCAAAAGACCCTGTCATCAGGAACACCCAGCTGGACGTGCGATCAGGCAGGAAGTGGTCAGCCCGTGCAGCAGTTGATGAGGTAGAGTCTAGACTGAAGCACAAGGAGACGGTTGGGGCTACCCAGCTAGGCCGCCAGGAATTTGGATGGACAACCCACAAGTGGTGGTCATCTTCTACAGGTAAGGAGCGCCTTGAGCTTGTAACACAAGAAATACGAGAGGTAGAAGAGGAGAAGAGGTTAGCTAAAACAGCTGGCCTGGCCAAACAAGGGGCTTGGACCTGGTGGGAAAGTTTTGAACAACGACATCTATCTTGGAATGTTCTGTGGCAGATGGAACCGCTCCGCATTTCTGTTCTATGCAGAGCAGCGTACGATCTGCTCCCAGTACCTGCCAACCTCAGCACCTGGTTTGAAGATAAGACAGACAGGTGTGCTGTTTTTTTAAAATATAATTTTTATTGAATTTTCGAAGTGATTGCATAGAATGATAATATATACCCTCCCCCATCCCCTTAACCCTTCCCCCCGATACATACCCCTACCTGAAAAAGAAAGAAAAAAAAAGAAAGAAGAACTGCCTGGATAGTGGAAGGTTTCCACATGCTCCATGGGATTCAAAATAAATTTAGTATATTTGTTTATTACTTTCCCCAAGGGACCAACATCTTTATCATCGGAGCAACTAAATATGCCATCCTATCGTTTGTAAATAAGGGCGCCAAATATCCAAAAATGTATCATATTTATCTCTTAAAAGTAATTTTTTTCGAGTAGAATACAACTAGAAGTTTCAGTATTCCAACGATTCATACTTAAATACGAATCCGATTTCCAAGTAACTGCTATAGCCTTCTTGGCTACTGCCAATGCAATTTTTATAAATTCTTTCTGATATTTATTCAGTTTAAGTTTCGGTTTTATCCCTTCAGTATTACCTAATAGAAACAATATAGGGTTATGTGGAAGTTGAGTTCCAGTAATTTGTTCCAATAAAAATCTTAAATTTATCCAGAAAGGTTGAATTTTGGAACAAGACCAAGTAGAATGTAAGAAGGTACCAATTTCTTGATTACACCGAAAGCATTGATCAGATAAGTTGGAATTTAATCACTTATTCACCCGAAAATACACCCGAAGATTTTATATATAAATGGGAATCTAAATGGATACGGGAAAAGAAAGAATCTCCTATATTAAAACATTTGATTGATCTATGGAATAAGATAAACGTTGATAATGAAATAAAGAAATCGTTATTAGGAAGGAGACTTTTGATCCAAAACAGACTTATTCTTTCTACAATGGATAATCAACTGTTACATAATTGGTACCAAAAAGGGCTTAGATCTATAGGAGACTGCTATGAACGAGGTATATTGATGGCATTTGAACAACTAAAGAATACATATAAAATATCAAATAACACTTTATTTTGCTACCTTCAATTAAGGGCTTATTTAAAAGACAAACTGGGTCAAACAATGTTTTTGCCAAAACCCAATTAAATTGAAATTTTAATTCAAAAAGGAAAGATTTAAAAAATGTATTTCTTTTATGTATAATTTGATTCAAAAACAGACAATTAAACAAGGAATCCACAAGTCAATACAAAAATGGGAAAGGATCTGAATATCAATATTGATGAAACAAATTGGTCAAGACTATGTCTTGACAATATGACAAATACAATAAACGTTCGACAATATTTTTTTACACCAATTATATATTACACCGCAAAAAAAAAATAGATTACAGGTGTGCTGCTTGTGGCGAGAAGGGAACACTTCAACATATTTTGAGTGCATGCAGAGTCAATCTCTCCAGCACTTGGAGACATGACAACATTCTCAAAGTCGTAACAGAAGCGGTTGAGCAGAGAGTACTGCAGCACAGCTTATCTCATTGCCCCATGCTGCACAGAACATCGCATATCATTTGTGAAAGAAGGCTCCAAGTCCAGGGTGTGCAGCGCAGGCTCACGATCAAGCATACTTTCTTCAGCCAATGACTGGTGTGTCAATGCCGACCTGGATGGGAAAGGCAGTTTCCCGGAGCAAATAGCTTTCACCACATTGCACCCAGATATAATAGTATGGTCTGACACCAGTAGAGAAGTGGTTATTGGTGAACTCACAGCCCCCTGGGAAGACAATATCGATGAAGCCCATGAGCGCAAGTTAACCAAGCATGCAGAATTAAGATCAGAGTGCAGAGGCAGATGGTGGAAGGTCTCACGCTATCCATTTGAAGTAGGTTGCAGTGTGTTGATTGCGTTCACTCTCCAGAAGTGGCTGCGTGACCTCGGCTTCACTAGAAGAGAGATCAAGTCAACCAGCAGGGCTGTAGCTGAGGAGGCAGAGAAAGGATCAGCATGGGTGTGGACCAAATATGTCCAGAGGGGCAGATAGTCAGACAGTGTATACATATCTTGCAAACCCTTCAGTAGTTGCTTAGACACCTGAAGAGCAGACTATCTGTTGGATGGAAGTGACCAACAACTCTGATAGAGGCAGATGCCAAGTTTTTTAAGCTCACCAGTGGGAGGTGGTGCTTTAGCACTGCTGGCCCACCACCTCGAGGGAGTCTTGATCATAAGCGGGCCGAAACTTCTGAAGACGGGTGGCAGATCAACTGATGAACCCACTGGTGACAGCACAGGACAGTTAACATCTTCGTCCACGTGGATTGCTAACTCTACTAACCCATCACCAAATATTTGCTAGAATGTATAATTCTTTACTCGCACTTGGTATATTGTTTCATATTTGTGTTCTGGCTCTTCATTGGGCGACTCACACCTTACCCGCACCAAAGCAATTGCACTGTTTGGCAGGGTCGACGGCTATTCATCCTAGTCAACGGTGGGTCGGTGGGGCAAAGACCGTTACATGTGAAAAACTTACCCCTGGTTTACCCTCTGTACCTATTTCTCAGCACTTTAAAAACTATGCCGCTTGTGTTAGCCATTTCGGTCCTGGGA
Source organism: Mobula birostris (assembly GCF_030028105.1). Lineage (NCBI taxonomy): Eukaryota > Metazoa > Chordata > Chondrichthyes > Myliobatiformes > Myliobatidae > Mobula > Mobula birostris. Next base: position 42,238,935 of record NC_092382.1, on the reverse strand, counting down.
GGCAAAATCTCTGACTATCAACACGATCAATGACTCTCTTCATCTTATAAACAAGTCATGTCAGTAAGATCTTTTTTAACGCAGAGAGTGGTGAGTGCGTGGAATGGGCTGCAGGCGGCGGTGCCGGAGGCGGATACAATAGGGTCTTTTAAGAGACTCCTGGGTGGGTACATGGAGCTTAGAAAAATAGAGGGCTATGGGTAAGCCTAGGTAGTTCGATAGTAAGGAGGTGTTCGGCACAGCTTTGTGGGCCGAAGGGCCTGTATTGTGCTGCAGGTTTTCGATGTTTTTATGTCATCCTCCGTCACTACAAGGGAAAAAAGACCAAGTCCACTCAAGCTGTTCTCCTAAGGTACGGCCTCCATTCCAGGCAACACCCTTGTAAATCTCCTCCGCACTCTCTCTCTAGTATCCACGCACCCTCTCTATAGTCTCTATAGTATACACGCAGGATGGGGAAAATCTGCGTGCATTCGCCCTGTTCATTTCCCCAACTCTTCCTTTCAAATTATCGCTGGATATTTTGAAGCTTATTGATATTTCAAAACTGTAAGTATGTGGCCAGAACCGATAAACGATATTCTATCAAAGCGTGTTGTACAGCTTCAACAAAACGTCCCAACTCCTGTACTCCGTGATCTGATTGTGAAGGTCAATGTGATCAGAGCTCAATACGAGCCGATCTGCCCGTGACGCCACTTTCCCGGAATTATCGATCTGTATCGCCAGGTCTCTTTTTAAGTACTGCGCACTGAAGTCCACATATTCAATATGTGCACAGAAACCTGCTGTATCTTTTCTCCAAACGCAGACCATCTCACACTTCCCTGTATTAAATGCCATCTACCATGTTTCAGCCCATTTCCTAGCCAGTCAACAGCAAGCTACAAGCTTGGATAGAGTTTCTGGCTGGAACAACGCCCCTAACTTCGGAGTCGTCCGCAATTCTTCGAATTCTGTTATCTACATCGACATCTGATTCATTAACTACGTGATCAATAGCAACGGGCCTAACACTAATCCCTGAACTAGACTTGTCTGAATCATGTTACTGCTCATCCTGCAGAGACCAGTTCATTCTGTTCCTTGCAATGTTTTATCTTATTCGAGCAATATTTTCAAATTATTTCAAAATCTTTAAAAAACTGTCTCAATTTTACTGTACACAAGCATATCTCGTAATTCTGCAATTGACGAACTATAATGGGTTAACTACTTCTCACCTTGACTGTAATTAATCTGACTAGTGATGTAGAATAATTCTCTCGTGTTGTTTATTCTACACCATCTGCTTGAAACTACAGAAAGTTTACACATTTATTCGCAGCGAACAGCACAATTTTTTTCAAAGGTTAAGAATACCTCACATATGCTTATACGTACACAGGGTATTTTAACAATTATATTCACTATTTTATTGCTGGTATGAGACATCAGAGAACATCATATCGGTTGTATAAAGGTGATGAGTACTCGGCATTGTCATGTTCCCCCGTGATTTCCATTATCTGAACCTACTGAACACAAGCTGCACCTATTTTCGTCATTCATAGTCATAGTCATAGTCATAGTCATACCTTATTGATCCCAGGGGGAAATTGGTTTTCGCTACAGTTGCACCATAAACAATAAATAGTAATAGAGCCATAAATAGTTAAATAATAATATGTAAATGATGCCAGTAAATTATGAAATAAATCTAGGACTAGCCTATCGGCACAGGGTGTCCGACCCTCTAAGGGAGGAGTTGTAAAGTTTGACGGCCACAGGAAGGAATGACTTCCTATGACGCGCTGTGCTGCATCTTGGAGGAATGAGTCTCTGGCTGAATGTACTCCTGTGCCCACCCAGTACATTATGTAGTGGATGGGAGACATTGACCAAGATGCCATGCAAATTAGACAGCATCCTCTTTTCAGACACCACTGTGAGAGAGTCCAGTTCCATCCCCACAACATCACTGGCCTTACGGATGAGTTTGTTGATTCTGTTGGTGTTTACTACCCACAGCCTGCTGCCCCAGCACACAACAACAAACATGATAGCACTGGCCACCACAGACTCGTAGAACATCCCCAGCATCGTCCGGCAGATGTTAAAAAACCTCAGTCTCCTCAGGAAATAGAGACGGCTCTGACCCTTCTTGTAGACAGCCTCAGTGTTCTTTCACCAGTGCAGTTTATTGTCAATTCATATCCCCAGGTATTTGCATTCCTCCACCATGTCCACACTGACCCCCTGGATGGAAACAGGGGTCACCGGTACCTTAGCTCTCCTCAGGTCTACCACCAGCTCCTTAGTCTTTTTCACATTAAGCTGCAGATAATTCTGCTCACACCATGTGACAAAGTTTCGGACCGTAGCCCTGTACTCAGCCTCATCTCCCTTGCTGATGCATCCAACTATGGCAGAGTCATCTGAAAACTGCTGAAGATGACAAGACTCTGTGCAGTAGTTGAAGTGCGAGGTGTAAATGGTGAAGAGAAGAAAGGGAGACAAGACAGTCCGGTTGTTTATCCGCCAACCCACTGAATATAAGCATGTAACAGAACTTGCAAATAAATAACATTGAATTTCTTTTAGCTATACGAAAATAAAAATGTGCGAGTGCCCGGCAATATAAACACGGCCCCATGTGATGATAGATCAAAAAAGAGTGAATATTTTTCCTCAACCGCTGGGCCACAACTGAAATGAGTTCGAAACTAGCAATAAAAGACCGGGTTGAATGTCTTTCTGTCCACTGATGTTTCGGTCACTGGTTGGTACATTAACGGTACAACTCTCTCCTCTGAACGACAAGTTGCAAGGAGATTCTGTCCACATCACATAGCCATCTCCTGCTGTGCAGGGTACTATGAATGCCATTAATGATTACACATCTGAGGTGTTGGTTCTGCAGATTGTAATTCGTGTTTTTATTTGCTGCAAGGGATCGGGCATTGACAATCAAATGCATAAACAATATGTTCTGATATCCAGCGACAGTCTGATCATTGATTGCAGGACATCATTGCTAATTGTGTGATTCTTCTGAACAGCAATTTTTATATAAATAGAGATGGTGTTAAGGTTTATTGGTCATACATCTTGTTTTCGCTGTGTCCATCTTGAGGTTGCACAAACAATGGATTTACCAGCATACTTGGAGATGGTTCTGAATAAGCAGTGATACGCTTTGTGTGGAGAGATCCAGGGACCAAATGAGATGTGATAATAACATTGCAGAATTGAGGGATCTGGCCAAGCAGAGACATTGTCCACGTGGTCACTGGCATGTCAGAATAACCATTGATAACACGGCGAGGGGCAGTTATGTTTCTGTAGACCTGTGACAGTCCTGTTCATTGCAGTAATGGATCCTTTGGAAGGTGGAAAATAACCCCACTGCCCAGAAACGGAATCAGATTTTTTGTCTCATAAATGTAATCCTTCTCAATCTATCTATACACCTATTTACCTACTGTATTTATATGCGTCCATTGACGATAAAATGAAAACGTCTTTCTTTGAAATAGCCGTGGTGACAATTTCTATGCAATATGCAGAATCATAGCTAGCAAACAAATGTATACCCGAAATAATTGTGAAAAGCGTGCTAGGTAAAAACCTGGAAGAATATCATTGGATTATGTCCTATATGATTTGGTTTGTTGTTTTACTTCTAGTTCCCTTTGAATTATTGTTTGTTAGTGTTGATTGCCCGTGGTGGCGTAGCCTGTGAAGGAAGAATTTCACGGTGAAAAATCTGTTGCACCGGGGCAGTTCCACTCTCTCGGCCTCTAAAGTCCTGGTCTAATAGCAGGAAAGAACGTCAAGATTGGAGACTTCCTCGGCCGCGGTGATGCCGTGACGCCTTCTGTGCCTTGTTTTGCCCTTCGTTGAATTGGACGAGCTGCCTCTGGGTAGAGTACGGCAAGCCCGCCACCAGAGGTACAAATAAGTTACTGTTTATAACATTTTAAAATGAAGGGTTTTGGAGATTTTATTTTGGCACGAAACTTGAGCTGCTAGTTTGATAAATATTAGTAATTAGTCACTTTCATAGCATGCACTAAAAGGTATCAAATCTGAGCTTTGGAAGAGAACAATGTTTTCCTGTTAACGACAGGGAGATTTTAAACTGGTAAAATGAAGGATATGTATAAGTGTTCCTGAAGGGGAAAGACCCACGTTTCACTGAGCCGTTAGTATTTCATTGCTGGTGGTAGTTGATGATAATTAGCATAATAAATGTTTACGATATTTATTTGACCAGTACAAAATCAACATTTTCAGGATGACAATGAAAGTAGTTGTTTTCACCGGAGAGACACCATCTGGAATTTTGTTGCAGAGTTGGCAGAACAACGCTTTCTAGCAGGTAAATATACCGTCGGTCCGTGTCCTTAGATACCTCTCATTGATGATCCTGAAAAACCATCCTCACACGCTTGACAACAGAAAGCTTACACGTTTATTCGCAGAATACAGATTTTTTTTTTCAAAGGTTAAGCATACCTAACGTATGTTTACACGTATATAGGGTATTTTAATAATTATATTCTCTATTTTATTGCTGGTAAGAGACATCGGAGAAAATCATATGGGTTGTGTAAAGGTGATGAAAGCTCGGCGTTCTCATGTTCCCCGGTGGTTTCCATTATCTGAACCTACTGAACACAAGATGCATCTATTTTTGTCATCGCGGTTCTTTATCCACGAACCCACTAAATATAATTCTGTAACAGGACTTGTAAATAAACAACACTGAATTTCCTTTAGATATACGAAAATAAAAATATGCGGGTGGCCGGAAATATAAACACGGCCCAATGTGATGAATAAAAAACAATGAGTGAATGTTTCTCCTTATTCTCTGGGTGACACCTGATGCGAGTACGAAACTAACAACACATGTCTTTATGTTCACTGATGTTTCTGTTACTCGTTGGTACATTGACCGTACAACCCTCTCCTCTGAACGATAAGTTGCACGAAGATTCTGTCCAAATCACATAACCATCTCCTGCTGTGAAGGTACTGTAAATGTTATTAATGATTACACATGTGAAGTATTGATTCTGCAGTATGTTAGGTATGTTATATAGGACAAGATGTCATTAGACGTGAGAAGCACGGAGGAACATCTGGAGAAACTTCTGAAATGCCTGTTCTTAAAGGTGAATCACACGGAGAGACTAGCCCAGTCAGCCTCACAAATCGTGTACAAAGTGTGAAAGTGAAAAGCGTTTTATCAGCACTGTGATATTTTCAAATAAGAAGGCGGCCACGGACCATTAAGAGTTCCACGATGGATACAGAGAGGTAAGTCATCCTCCAGTGAGCTGTGGGCCGCACATCGATACCAGTTCCACGACAGATACAGACGTGAGACTTTCTCCAGGCAACCGAGGGCCACACATTGGTACAAGTTCCACAGTGGATGCAGAGTGGTGAGACTCTGTTTTCACTATAAGCCCAGGAGCCGCTCATCGGTACGAATTCCACAATAGGCACGGAGTAGTTTGTACTACAAAAGCAGAAGGAAATGAGCTTGAAAGGTGCGCTTGAACACACCCTCTGTTCTGCACATGCTGATATTGGTGACGATGTGGAAAATGAGAAGACACTGACTTGGGAAATGGGACAGAGGTAACCATGAAGTCACAGAATATTACGACAGAGGAATAGGCTCCATCTAGGTCATCCCTCTGTGATCTTCCGCCCCGCCCCATTTATCTGCACCCTTTGTCCCTCTCTCATCCACGTACCTACACAACCCCCACTGAAATGATACAATTGAATCTACATTTGCCAGTTACGCTTTCAGTTCCTTTCACACTCGCTCGACCCTCTAGGTGAATATCTTCTTCTACATACACTTCTTGCATATTCCAACTTTCTCCCCGAGCCTAAGAGCTGTAGTTGTAAATTCATTCAAAGGATAGAACATAAGAGATAGAAATCTACAGCATATTTCAGACACTTCAGTCCACAATGCTGTGCCAAATATGTAACCTACTCTCGATATTCCCCAGACTTTCCCGACGCCATAGCCCTGTATTTTTCTGAACTCCATGTACCTGTCCAAAAGGCTGTTAAAACACCGTACTGTATCCGCTTTCACCACCGCCGCTGGCTGTGCATTCCACGTACCACTCTCTGTGTGAAAAACGCACGTCTGATATGCTCTCTGTACCTAGTTCCAAGCACCTTCAAACTATGCCATCTTGTGTTCGCCATTTCACCCCTGGGGGAATAAAAGAACCATTTACTATCCACACGATCAATGACTCTCATCATCTTAAACTGTACACCTCTATCAGGTCACCTCTCATCCTCCGTCACTACAGGGAGAGAAGGCCAAGTACACACAACCTGTTTTCCTCAGGTACGCTCTCCAATCCAGGAAACATCCTTGTAAATCTCTTCTGCACTCTCTCTCTAGTATCTACGCACCCTCTCTATAGTGTTTATAATATAGACGCTGGGTGGGGAAAATCTGCATGCATTCATCCTGTTCATTTCCTGAACTCTTCCTTTCTAGTTATCGCTGCACTCTTTGAAGCTTATTGGTATTTCAAAACTCTGAGTAGGAAGCCAGAACAGCCCACGATATTCTACCTATGACCTCACCAACGTGTTGTACAGCTTCAACATAACGTCCCAACTCGTGTCCTCCGTGATCTGATTGTGAAGGCCAATGTGACCAGAGCTCAAAACGAGCCGATCTGCCCTTGACGCCGCTTTCCCGTATCTCCAGTTTTTTTTTAAAACATACTGTACACTAAAGACCAAATATTCAATATATGCGACTTAACCTGTTGTATCTTTCTTCACAACGCATATTTGTCTGTATTAAATTAAATCTGCCATATTTCAACCCATTTCCCAGCCAGTCAACATCAAACTACAAGCTTGGATAGAGTTCCTGGCTGGAACAACGCCCCTAACCTAGGATTCGTCTGCAATTCTTCTGATTCAGTTATCTACATTGACATCTGAGTCATTAACTACATGATAAATAACAACGGGCCTAACACCAGTCCCTGCACTACACTTGTCGCAGTCAAAGAATTAACTATCCACTCTCTGCTAATCCAGAAAAGAACGTACATCAATCCATCCACAAGACGCTTCTAAATTCGCGTTTTTATTATCACAGCTCCCTTAATATTGCTCTAGATCTCTTTTATATGCTCACAACATAAGTATAACGTGTTTTATTGTGATACATGTCATCAGGTGATACTGTGACATTCGTCATTCAAGTGACTCGAACTGACTGGAACAAGCGACAGAAAAAAATGAACCTATCTTCCCCCTCCATAAACTGTACTCTATTTCACCTGTCGAGCCAATGTCCCGCCCTCAATGTCAGAAGCGAACGTGCTCCGCTGAATGGGACAAAATGAATCTGTTTCAAGTTGATTGTCCATATTAATTGCTCAGGACGATTGTCTATGTCAGAAAGAACGTTGATCAGAAAATGTCCCACTTCAGCAGCTGACGTCAGATGTCTTGGAAAGTACAATGGCAACGTTCATATTATCTTCTGTTTAAAAGTTAATAACTTGTGACATCCCTTCAGGAGACGAATTCATGGCACGGTGATAGAGTAAGAAAAACACCTTAATGTAAGTGTTTGTGTCGCTGGTCGTCCCTAATGCGAAGATGTGATAGCCACACGAATTGCCTCAGTGGAATTGCTCTCCCTTGTATGTAACTCTGTAAAACCAGACACCAGTCCATATGAGCAGTTGGATCGTTCCGTGCAACTGAACGCTGCCTCTGACGGAATATGGGCTATGCAGCGATTTACTACATCGCGGGCGTTTTCTATCCTGCCATTGTAGCGATCGGTATCCCTGGTAAGATACTGAAGATGGTCACTTTATGTACGGTGCCGTCGTCATCTTGCTTTCGTTCCGCTGCACTGTTTAGACTTTTACTGAGCACAGATGCTACCTTCGTCTGAAATCTGCTTCCAGAATCGAAGATTCAAGCAGATGATAGTTTCTTTATTCAGAATCCATATCTTTTCTATGTATTTTTTTTTATTTCTTTTGTCAATTGCGTTGGTGCCGATATTGCCATAGTTCCGTAGTTTCTCCTTGCTCGGCTTTCTGAGCCGACAGTGGTCGCTTTTCCAGATGGGAAACTGTTTCAACTGCCCTGGCAGTCGAATATCGACGCTCAGGTCTGCTCTTCCATAAAACGTTAAATTATAACTTATGCATTAAATCTCATGATGTCACCACAAATAAACCCTTCAGCTATTTCACCTCAACAATGGAAATGGTGTTTACTGAGCCATCGACCGTCACCGGGACGTGACGTGGAAATCAGATTCCCGGCTCTAATCTGCCAGAAAGTCGCCACCCCACTGCAAATTCTGTCCGTTATTGTCCAGTCGGAGTGCACGGACAGAGTCCGCACAAATTGAATTTCTGCTTTTCACTTCCATTGGAAAAATGGTGGGACTTCGGACATTTGCAGCTAACGGTAATTCTGTGTTTTTTTTTCATTCTCCAAATTTCCTGTAGTTAACTTAACAGCGATTGTGATCCTACCACGGGGAAGGTGCGGACTCTCCAAATGCATCACCCGTTACCTGGTTGGAATGGCAACAGCGGATCTGATGGTGGTTATCGTTCATGCTTTAGTGGAACAGACCAACAATATCCACATTTATTCCAGATCACTGCTCATCACTCCTGTGTGCGCTCTGACACTTGTATTATTTGTTGTGACGAGGGACTGTTCTGTTTGGTTTACGGTCAGTTTTACCTTCGATCGTTTCGTCGCCGTGTTGTCGAAAGCTCGGAGAACGATACTGCACTGACAGAACAGCAACGGTGGTTATGGTGACGGTGGTTATAGTGAGTTGCGGGAGAAGTGTCCCGTTTTACTTTGCCTTTGAACCTTACGTCATTATTGACAACATACCGTGGCGTTGCGCCTTCTCACAGGAATACGCTACTTTACCCGTGTGGAAAGGATTCGAATTACTGGATAGCATTTTAACACCGTTGCTACCAATCGGCTTAATTCTAGTGGTCAATGGGTTAACAGTAAGACTTATCATTGTGGCAAACAGAGTCCGCAGAGGGCTTCGGAAGAACAACGATAATCTGAAAGATACCGAAGCAGAAAACCGCAGAAAATCGATGATATTACTGTTTGCAATTTCTGCTAATTTCGTATTACTTTGGATGCCCTATGTAGCTCATTCCCTGAAATGGCAATTGGAAAATTACTTTTATCAGGACAGATATTTGAGTTCCCCGGTATATATACTACAGCAATTTGGGTTCATGTTGCAGACTCTCAGTGTGTGTACCAATACTTGTATCTATACACTGACACAGAGGAAATTCAGGCAAGAGCTTAAGGGTGGAATGAAGTATGTGTTTACGTTAAATGGCCGTCTGTGTAGATAATACCCACTCCAATTGGTATTCAGCGCAGTCTTAGATTACATGATTAGGTTTGGCATAATGTCATAAATTCAAACAGTCATGTGCCTGGTTATCCTGAAGTGAATGATTTCCAAACTATCGCAGAGACTTGACAGTCATCCGCGAAAAGGTACCGCAGAATAAAAGCCAGGACTGGCAGACTCCTGGATAACATCATCAACCAGGCCATCAAACTGATTAACTCACGCTGATTTGAGTGTTTTTCTATGTTACATTGACTGTTCTATTCACTATAAATTACTGTGATTGCACATTACACATTTAGACAGAGACGTAACCTAAAGATTTTATTCCTCATGTATGTGAAGGACGTTGGAAATAAAGTCAATTCAATCACTAGGGGAGGGATGACTTCCGGATTCTTCGGGGTGAGATGTTTCATAGTCAGGTAAAAGAGAATAAAGAGAACGTGTTTTAAATACAGGAAGAGTGCGATAGTGTCCCAGCTGTGGAAACGGAAGACACTGTGATGGGATTGTTTGGTAATAGACTGTGAGTAGAACTCAGAAGTAGGAAGGGAACAAACACTCGTTTGAGATTATTCCGTACAGAGCTCCCATCACCAAAACGAAAACAACACACAGAGACAGTGACAGATCGGGAGGTAGATTTTGCACAGGTGCCATATTAACGCGCAGTTGGCACAGGCAACTTCACTAATATTCATGTGTACTTTCTCTGGTTAAAAGTTTAGACGTGACAGATTTTCTCAGTTGTATCCAGGAAAGAGTGCTGGCACAATAAACGGAGAGGCGGTCTAGCGAACAATCCAGCCTAGAACTAGTACTGGATAAAGAAATGGATCAGTTAACAGATCTCTCCGCAGGTCAGCATTTCACGACAATAGAGCACAGCTGTTTGACATTGACTATTACCTTATGCTAGGATAGGAGAAGATAGTATGGAATGTGTGTAATTGATGCTATCAGGTAGGAACTTAGTAGCCGAATTTGGGAAGTGATTTCTTCCCTCAAATGCACAGTAGAATCGTGGAGATTGTTAATGGAGAACCAGACTAGAGTTCAGTTGAGGACTGACGAAGAGTCTCGGCCTGAAACGTCGACTGTACCTCTTTCTAGAGATGCTGCCTGGCCTGCTGCGTTCACCAGCAACTTTGATGTGTGTCGCCGTGTACAGTAACCCTGGTTGATAAGAGATATTGAACACCTCTTCAAGAAGAAGAAATAAACATACTTAAGGCTTTGGAAGAAAGGATCAGGCAGGGCTGTGGAAAGTCACAATGTAGCCAGAAGGGAATTAACAATGGATTTAGAAGAATTAAAAGGGGACCTGAGAAGTCCTCGTGGAGCCACATGAAGGTAGGTGAGAAACAGAAGGATGACGAACGAGAGAGAGGGAGAGATCAGTGATAAAAAAGCGAGTGTGTGTCTGGAGAGCAAGGAGGCATTGCAGCCCCTTAATGATACTCTGATTCGATATTCACCAGTGAGTTTGACATTGATCAAAGTGGATACAGCGAAAAAAGGGCAGTTGTACTGGGACATGCCGACGCTTAGAATTACGAGCTAGAAACTGGCAAAACATTAAAATAAATCTTTCCCCGGTGCTAGATGGGATATTCTCCTGGTAATTAGTGAAAACGAACGAAGGTATTGCTGGGCTTTTGGACATGACACTTGCGTCATCGCTGGGCACAGAGAATGACAAATGTTATTTATTTATTCAAGACATGTAAGGTAGTCCTGAGAATTACAGGCCAGTGAGTCTTTGGTCAGTAGTGGGCAAGCCATTGAAAAGGTTTGTTAGAGACAGAATTTATGAGTATCTGGAGATACCTATCCTGATTGGGGCGAGTCAGCGTAGCTTTCAGAGGGAGACCGTCCCTTGTGAACCAGAATGAATTCCATGAAAAAGTGAAAGGTAGGCGGATGAATTCAGAACAGTCGATCTGAGGTATATTAATTGTTATGGTGTTTGACTGGTTTCCGTATGGTGCAGGCATCCAGAACGTCATTTGGCCTGGGTTCCAGTGAAACATAGATTCGGAACTGGCTAACCAAGGGAAGGCCGATTTGGCAGTGGTTAACGTTCCGCAAGGAAGGTATAATCTTTAGTCCACCCTACAACTATATCTAGGCTCTGCTATTATAGTTTTCCGACAGACCGACATTAATTTGACCGTCCTGCAGCACTTGGATAACTTATTGAGTTAGGGCTGATGATGAAAGCAAAATACTGACTCCGGACTGAAACTGCACGCTATCTAAACTGAAATCCCATTTATTTATTGCGGGGTCGATGCTACCATTTCATCAAAACAGTCGTTTCCAGTGGAACCCTACAACTCATAATCGTCATTTCAAATAGTTCAGCAGCATCCTTTTCTGCTCCCGAAGTGAACCAGCCTCCCAGAATGCGAATTTCAAATTCCCAATTCAAGTACACACGAATTTGTCTTAATATGAATTTACCATTTAACAGAGGGTTTGTCGTACCCGGAATAGATACACTCATATCTCGATCCCTTTAACCTCGATTTCACATAGCCAGTGTTGAATAGGTCTCCCTCTGAAATCAATACCAAAGCAAACAAACGTAAGAACACAATCTAAATACGCCGGTAAGGCAAAACAAAAATCTAAGCTCCAACGTTTCTCCCTTCAAAACTGTCGCCAGTAGCTTGCGTGTATAGAATAAACAGTTAATTCTTAGAGTGAAAATCCTTATAAAATATGATAAAGAACAAAGGGAAACCAGATGTGTGTGATCGCGGCCCCTATACACCAAGACTCTATACAATTTCGGAAAAAGAAGCAGTCTGGTAGTCACATTTCGTGCAAAATTATTTCAACCAATGAAGCAAACATTTGTAGGCAGTGAGATCTTATTGTCAAAGAAAGGATTAATTTAAACATCTTTTCAATGCAATCCTAAAAATCACACGACTCGTTTTCCCTTGATTTAGAGACACATTACCTCTGTTTCTCTTTCAACTGAACTCACAAATGTCCAGTGCTTGTGCAATATTTTACATTCTCAATGCGTTCACGCTTAAAACTATCGCAGAGTATGACATACTCTTAAGCGTTGAACAGTTAACAAATGATCTATAATTAGTGTCATACAAGATTTAGGAAATACTTTTCAGTCGAAAGCAGACGGACGCTGACAGTTATGTATCGTACTCAAATTAATATTGAACATATAGAAATCATGACGTCACCACGTGATCAACTCTCCAACGAATTAAGCGGGCTCTCACCTCCAATCACTGACGGAAGATAGGATTGAGGTTAAGTGACCGATTTGTTGTATAGTATCAGGTTTAATAATCCCCATTACCACCGCTGAAGTAAGAAATTTGGACTCCTTACTGGGACCTTTGCCACACAGACCTCCAATCCGGAAGTATGGTCTTTAACGCCTTAGTGATGGAGTGAATGTATATTTCTTATAATCAGAGGGAACAGTTTAAGATGATGGCGCCTTATGGAGACTGCTTTGCTCGCATCTTCGGAAACAGCTCTATTTCTATCTTTAATATTTTTTTCTTCTGTTTTCAGGGTTCCTTGGAAGACCCTGCCCTGGAGCTACACGCTTTAGAAACATATAATATGGAAGGGATAGATAAGATAGAGGCAGCAAAGTTGTTTCCACTGGTGGATGAGACTTGAAATTGGGGACATAGCCTTAGGATTCGGCAATGTAGAATTTGAACAGAGATAAAGAGGACCTGTTTTTAGAGAGTCTAAAATCTGCGGATTTCTCTGTCCAATGAAGCAGTAGAGGCTACCCCGTAATATATTTAAGTCAATGTTGGATAGTATTTTTTCCAGAGTAGGGGAGGGTTATGGGGAAAAGACAAGTAGGTGGAGATGAGTCCATGGTCAGATTGGCCATTATTTTATTAAATGGCGGAGAAGGCTTGTTGGGTCAAGTGGCCCACCCCTGCTCCTATGCCTTACGTTATTCTGTTTGTAAGCTTTTCACTCATATGATTGCATTTTGTTAGCACGTCTAGCGGTATCCGCTTCGAATACCCAAAAGTAACTTACCAGAATCTTTAATTCTTCACTTGGTTCTTGTATTTTCGGAAAAAGTTGAATGTTAATAATGTAATTCTGAGGCTTCATAAACCTGCTATGTGTTATGGCATTTTGATACGTTCGCATAGGAACACATTCCAATTAATTTCCGTTCCTCTGCAGTATCTAGACATAACACTGCTCTCGGCTGATCAGTTGCCTGTAACAGCTCACTATGGTTAGCCGCGGCCAGTAATTCATCAATATCATTATCAATATCTCTCTGAAGCTGAGGCAGAAGGATGCAGTGCAAGTAATATTGTTCTTTTTCCTTCCATTGCGACCTTCTCGCTGTTCGTAAATGGGGAATGGGATCAGACTTGTGACGACGTACTGGGTTCTTTGGTTGTATGCAACATAGTCCCTCCGTTACAGACCGGATTCTCTGCTTCTATTGTCGCACTTACTCCCAAAAACAGAGTAACAGAAAATATATTGTGCCTACGTTGGTTTTAAAGCAAAACCACACTGTCAATAATATTAAACATGTTGCAGAGTCACCAGCTTATGCTGAAAGTCGGACCAGAAAATAATTGATTGAGCGAAGATGATAAAATGTGTATTAAGCTGCTAAATAAAGATGTACTGCGCAGTGGGGCATAAATACACGTGCACAGGAAGTCATGAGGATATGGTTGTTGACTTCAGGAGGACACGGAACGACCACTCTCCACTGAACATCGACGACTCCTCCGTAGAGATCGTTAAGAACACCAAATTTCTTGGTGTTCAACTGGAGGAGAATCTCACCTGGTCCCTCAACACCAGCTCCATAGCAAAGAAAACCCAGCAGCGTCTCTACTTTCTGCGAAGGCTGAGAAAAGTCCATCTTTCACCCCCCCATCCTCACTACATTCTACTGAGCTTGTATTGAGAGCATCCTGAGCAGCTGCATCACGGCCTCGTTCGGGAACTGCACCGTCTCGGATCGCAAGACCCTGCAGCCGATAGTGAGGTCAGCTGAGAAGATCATCGGGGTCTCGCTTCCCGCCATAGAACATAGAACATAGAATAATACAGCACAGTACAGACCATTCGGCCCACATTGTTGTGCCGACCCTCAAACCCTGCCTCCTATATAACCCCCCGCCTTAAATTCCTCCATATACCTGTCTAGTAGTCTCTTAAATTTCACGAGTGTATCTGCCTCCCCCACTGACTCAGGCAGTTTATTCCACGCACCAGCCACCCTCTGAGTAAAAGAACGTCCTCTAATATCCCCCTTGAACTTTCCATCCCTTACCTTAAAGTCATGTTCGTTTGTTTTGAGCAGTGGTGCCCTGGGGAAGAATTATAGACATGTACACCACACGCTGCATCCGTAAAGTAAACAGCATTATGAAGTTCTCCACGCACCCCTCGTACAAACCCTTCTCCTTCCTGCCATCTAGCAAAAGGCACCGAAGCATTCGGGCTCTCACGACCAGACTATGCAACAATTTCTTCCCCCAAGCCATCAGACTCCTCGATACCCAGGGCCTGGACTGACACCAAGCTACTGCACTTTACTGTGCCTATTGCCTTGTTTATTAGTTATTCTAATGCCTGCACTGTTTTGTGCACTTTATGCAGTCTTGTGTAGGTCTGTAGCCTAGTGTAGTTTTGTGTTGTTTTACGTAGTTCAATGTAGTTTTTTGTATTGTTCATGCAGCACCATGGTCCTGAAAAACGTTGTCTCGTTTTTACTATGTACTGTACCAGCAGTTATGGTCGAAATGACAATAAGAAATGACTAGACTTGACTTGACTTGGAAGCTGTTCCTGAAGCACGCTGTTACCGTGTTCAGACAGAGAAGTTTATAGAAGAGGGGGCGGGGATCTTTGACAATCCATGAAACAAGAGGCTACAGAAGGAATACTGCATCAGTTCAGCTACTGTACACTAGGAACAAAGTGAAGGTCCAGGTAAAGACGGAGACGGAAGAATTCAGCATTCAGAAACCGGTATCTATATCTGAGCTTCGGCTGTGCAGTGGTTTGTAAATGCAGTTGCTGCAATATCTGTGGTTCGTGGATTTGGGATTAATGATATATCAGGGAGCATTCTGAAACTAATTCTGAAACCGTTTGTATGTGCATGAGAATAAAATGTTCAATTCCACGCAGCGATCTCCTCCTCGAGGATCTGTGTATCAGGGATTGTATGAAGTGTCCACATAAGGTGTCTGCACCCGCACGGTCAGCTGTTCATAGTCCTCCACAGATACTGACTGACATGTTAAATGCCGTGCTGGTTGTTCATGGGTTCAAACACAGGAGATTCTGTGTTTACATGAGGTCAAGTCAGGAGCGGCCAAATTCAAAAGGTAATTCCGAGTTTCTTTTTGGAAAACAACATTTTGTTTTGCCAATTTGTATCCTAACTCGCTGACAACATTTGCACAGAAAATGTGGTGTATATTTCAACCTACAACAGGCTATGAGAGGAACGATAAGAGGCCCCATATTGATGCCACACGACACCCAGCCTGTCGGAAGTACATTTAACCCTTTGGAGACCATCCCGCAGTTCCATTCGGTAACAGACTTATAGAACAGAGAATCATAGAGAGTACGGCACTGAAACAAACTCTTCTGCTCATCCGTCAGTGCAGAACTGATGTCATCCTGGACCGTGTCATCTGTAAACCCGACATTCATGTTGTTATGCTATTTTATTTTAAATGTTGAAATCAATTGAGGATATTGCACCGATTCTGAACCGTCTCAAACTTTCCCTCTGCCTCCGGTCCTCAACTCCCGCCATCGTCCTCGCAATATATCCCTGTACTCTTTCAAAATCATTGATATCGTTCATGGAAGTAGATGACCCGAACAATATTCCATATTAGGTATTGCCATCGCTTTCTACAACATAAACATAGCATCATAACTCCTTTACTCATTACGTTGATATATGAAGGCCGAAGCGTCATAAGTTTTCTTTATCACCCTATCTAACTGTGACTCCACTTTTAAGGCATTGTCGATCTGTATTCTCTGATTCCTCTGTTATACCGCACTACTCCATGTCCAACCCTTCACTGTGTACGCCCTAGCACGGATTGTCGTGTCAAAGTACTACATAGCCCACTCATCTGTATAAAATACCATCAACCACAGCGGCTGTCTACTACGTATCGTTTGGTGTAATTTACAGTCTCAGTTTATCATATTATCAATCAATCGTGGATATAGATGATAAACACCAGTGGCCGATTATAAGCAAGCAGTCGCGAAACGGCACGATACTGCCTATAAACAAGAAACGGCCCATCTCGACACTTTTCAAATTATACTTGGCGACTTTAACCAGGCTTGTCTGAAGAAAACCCTGCGCCCAACTATCTCCAGCACGTAACATTTTGGACCAGAGATCCCAACACACGAGACCACTGCTACTACGGTATGGAATGCCCATCGTTCCTTCCCGAGTCCGCACACCTAAGGAGGGAGGAGAAGATGGCGGCGCGACGGAGCGCGGCGGCCGTTCCGACTGATATCGATATGTGTTAAGTAGGGGGCCGTGCACAATCCGGATTTGATGGAGACAGCCGTGAGAAGCACACAGGAACACCTGGAGTAACTTCTGAAATGTCTGCTTCGCTACCGCTGCTACTGTGCGATCGAGAATCTCCGGAGGGGAAGGCCCCAAATCCTCCGCTTTGCCTGTTGCCTGTTGCCGGGGCCGGGAACGAGGTACTCGGCAGAGATTGTACTCGGTGCTCGTTGTCGGAGAGCTAGTCGGAGGCTCGGAGTTTTCGGACGGAATTGGAGTCAGACTGTGGTCGGATGCTTCCAGTATACTGCATCGGCAAGTTGGCGGCGCTGGAGGTTCACCGTCTGTTTGAGATGATGGGACTTGCGAAAGACTTTGAGACTTATACCGTGCCATGTTCTGTTCTTATCAAATTACGGTATGGCTTTGCACTGTTGTAACCATATAGTATAATTACGTGTTTTCTGTTTTTTTTTTTAAGTCGGGTTGTCATGTGTTTCTGTGATATCATTCTGGAAAAAAAACATCGTATCATTTCTTAATGCATGCATTACTAAATGACAATAAAAGAGGACTGCGTGTCCTCATAATCTAATCTAATCTAATTTTGGCAAATCGAAACATTGGACTGTATTCCTGCTACCTACATAAAGACAGCGCCCAAAGATCAATGATTCATAGGACAACTAATCGCTGAAGGTCGCTGAAGGGAAATGAATGGTTACAGTATTGCCTGAGTCAGAGGATTTGGCTCTGTTCAATAACTTATAACTGGACCAGAATGACTACACCGGGGAGTTGCATACTTTATTAAAACGGCACTGGATGGGTGTGCCCGGGTTGAACAGTGAAATCTGGAACCTGCTAAAAGCCAGATCAGAAGCATTCAAGTCTGAAGATCAGGAATGCAACACGAGGTGCAGATATCATCTCCAGAAAGCTATCTCTCGGGCAAGGTGGAGATTCCAGACTGGGCTGTAATCACCGAGGGATCCTCGACAGCTCTGCCAGGGTTTGAATGCCATAACCTCCTACAAAACTAAACCTTGCGTCATGGGGAACAGCAGTGCCTCGCTTCCAGATGAACTCAATGTCCTCTATGCTCGCTTTGACCACCTACACAGGAAGGAATCATCGCGCTCCACATGTCTCCCGATGATCCCTTTGTCTCAGTATCTGACGATTACATACGGGCTGCCATCAAGAGAGTGAAACCAAGGAAAGCAACCTGTCCGGGCGGAGTATCTCGCCGAGTACTAAAGACCAGGGCCGACCAGCTGGCTGGTGTGTTCACGGGTATCTGCAACCTCACGCTCCAGCAGTGTGTGGTACTCAAATTCTTCAAGCAGTGCGGCGTACTGATGGGCAAGAAGAGCGTAGAAAGCTGTCTAATTGATTATCGCCCAGTAGCATATATATCCA
This sequence comes from Mobula birostris, assembly GCF_030028105.1. Lineage (NCBI taxonomy): Eukaryota > Metazoa > Chordata > Chondrichthyes > Myliobatiformes > Myliobatidae > Mobula > Mobula birostris. Next base: position 42,220,525 of record NC_092382.1, on the reverse strand, counting down.
TAGTGAAGAAGTGCTCGGTAGGCGAATTGGAGTCTATCCAAGCGACCACTCAGACAGGTGCTAATATGCTTCAAAACCTGCCCTTTGACACGCTACAACAGATGCTATTTTCTGTTGTATTATTTTTAGCTTCAGCTACTTAAATTGAAGAACTTTAAGAAATGTTAATTTTTATAATATGGACATACAGCTCAAACATTTGTCAGCTCTTATACTCGGCAGAGCACAATTATCCTCTGTTAAAGATCTGGAGATTGAAGCAGGTTAAGTGAATTCTAGGTATCGGTTTTCCTGCAGGTGGAAGACCTCGTTTCCTTGAGATGATGGTAATTTAAAGCTAAATCACCTGGATTTTATGGAGAGTTGACAGAACAACACTTTCTAGCACATAAATATACCGTTCGGACCGATTCCCGTGGACATCTCCTTTTGATAGACCTGACAAATATCCACACACGCTTGAAGTGTGACGCGGTTTCCTGCATTTTCATTGACATCAGATAGTAATCACCAGCATTTTGTAGGTACCAATGTTTTGCTTTTACCACAAATTGTGCCTGGCCTTGGCTTCACTGAACGAAATTGTAATCGGGAAGAGTTGAGAATTTATCGATATGTATGTCTCACTTTCCAGAAAATGTGGTCTCATGTTATCCTCTCGCATCACAGCTGAGGAAAAAGGTTCTCAATGTCGTGAGGTACCACCCCACGAACATACCATCCTCCATAACTTCTCCGTGTCCAACGGGATCTTACGACGATGCGTATACCCTACCCCACCCCCACCACCTTCTCCGCTCTTTGCAGGTATCTCTTTCCACGTCATTCCCTTTCCCACTATCCCTCCGTACTGATCTCCTTCTGGGAATTTATCCCTGCAAACGTTATTAGTGCCACACCTGCCTCTGCATCTCCTCCTTCACCAACCAGCATTCAGGAAAATCTGTCCTTCCAGGCCAGACGGTTACATCCGGCTCTCCTGGAGCGGCAGCCTCCACATTGGTGAGATCCAGCGGAGACTGGAGTACCGCATTGTGGAACGCCATCACTTCGCAGTCACCCAGTAAATCCCAAGGATTTACATCCGCGAATGATCGTGTAGCACCCAGCGTGAGTTCTCGAACTGTGCGCGGCACAGCTGTCTTGTGTGTGCACAGACATTTTCATTCTTTCCCTCTCCCAGTGTGTAGTGCCCTCCTGCTTCAAAACATCCACCACTGTCCCTGTACCAAGAAAACCAATGTTGCATGCCTGAACGATTGGCGTCCGGTCGCACTCAACTCAATCATAAATGAATGCTTTTAGAGGCTGTTTAAGGACTACGTCTTCAGCAAGCTACCACCTACAGTGGACACTCTACAATTTGCCTACCGATCATAAGACTATGCCGAAGAGTAGCACTCACCTGGAAAAGAGTGATGCATACGTTAGAATGTTGTTATTGGACTACAGTTCAGCATCCAACAACATAATTACCCCCAGACTCAACAAGAAGTTCAGAGACCTCGGCCTGCATCCTGCCTCGTGCAGCTGGATCTGCGATTTCCTTTTGGATCGCCGGAATGTGGTCAGGAAAGGCTCCCTCTGTCTCTGGGCATCTGATACTCAAAACAGGAGCCCCAAGAGATGTGTTCTGAGACCTCACATCTACTCCCGATACAGCAACGACCGTGTTGCCACGCACAGCTCCAGCCTGCTGATCAAATTTGCAGATGTCACGGCATTGATAGGTCTTATTTCTAACGATAATGCGACAACTCACAGAGGAGCAGTCAACGCCCTGACGGTATTAAGAAAACAACATCTCCCTGAATATTGAAAAAAAAACGAACGAGCTGATCGTAGATTACAGGAGGAACAGAGACAGACCTGCCCCTATTGATATCAATAGGACTATAGTTGTGGGGAAGAGTAATTTCAAGTCCCTCGATTTGCATATCACTACGGATCTCACTGGACTCTATATACTGTCTGTATGGTGAAAAAATACATCAGCGCCCCTTTCACCTCAGACGCCTGAGAGATTTGCCATGAGTCCCCCAATTCTCAGGACTTTCTACAGGGGCACCATCGACAGCACCCTGACTGGCTGTGTCACCGCCTAGTACATAGACTGTATTACCCACAGTCGTAGAGTATTGCAGAGAATGGGACTGACTGCCCAGCGCATCTGAGGATGTGAACCTTCCTCTCTGCAAGATATGTACAGCAGCAGATGCTTAAAAAGGGCCGGAAAGATCAACAGGGACTCCAGCCACGCCAACCATAAACTGTTTCATGTATTTCCGTCTGGCAAGCGATACCGCAGCATGGAGGCCAGGACCAACAGGCTCCTGGAAAGCCTCTTTCACCAGGCCATTTGATTTATCAATGTACATTGATCTGATTGCATAGATGATTGTACATTGTATGTGACTGTGCATACATGCTCACAAAACAGTCCTGTATACAGTCTTAGTGTTTGGGCAATACCCTACCACATGGATGATAAATAACAGCGAACTTCTCATCAATCCCTACAGCAGAATCGTTACAGTCAAAGAGCCTGGCCTCTTACACGAACACTGCATTGGATCCACGTTGTTTCAGTTTGATGTGTCTGGAATGAAATTGGAATAAAACATACAATTTTTAACTGAAGAAATAAAAATGTGCTGACTCAGCTGTGTTTCTTGGGGACATAATCGGCAATTTGGAGTTTCAGCACACAATTTCAGTACGAATATAATGTATTGTATTTTATGGCCTTCGGACCAGTTTTCGTTGCATATAATAGCCACGAAAATAATTTCCAACTTGGGAAATTGCTCATAGATCACAGTCTTTAGTTTCTACTTCTGTTCAAACCGAATAAGGATGGGGAAATGGTGGTAGAATTTTGGCAGCTCTGGCTAATCTCTTTAAAGTTAAATAGACTGCACCACACGTCACGGTTATGGGGTAAGGTGGTCAAGTAGATAATGATGTAGATTTTCTGTGCTCATATCGAACGGCCAATGTGTTTGTTGAAAAGGAACGTTCAGCAATCAGACCACAAACCGCAGCTAATGTCATCAGGGTGTGAATCATTTTATTATCAAAAGTCCTTGGAATATTGTTCTCGAGCTCTTTTATATGCTTAGAAGAACATGCGTACAGCGTGTTTTATTGTGGGACATGGTATCAACTGTTACTGTGACTTTCAGCACTCAAACCACTCCAAATGAATAGAACGAAGGAATGAAAAGAATCAAACTGTCTTCCCCTTCAATTAGGACTTGTACTCTACTTCAACTCCTGAGCTGAACTCCCGCCCTTAATGTCAGAAGTGAATGTGTTCCGCCGATGTGACAAAATAAATCTGTTGGAAGGTATTTGTCCGTGTTGATTGTTCAGGATAATTGTCTGTGTTAGAAAGAACACTGATCCAAAAAAGTCCCATTTCAGCAGCTGAAGCCAGGTGTGCTGGAAATTACATTCTTAACGTTCATATTATCTTTTGCTTTAAAGTTAATAACCTGTAACATCCCGTGGGGAGACGAATTTATGGCACGGTTTCGGAGTGAGAAAAACACTTTAATGTCAGTGGTTTGTAGTTAGATGTCCCTGATGTGACAGATGTCGTAACCACAGTAATTGCTTCAGAGGAGTTACTCTGAATTGCATATAACTCTGTAAATCCAGTCACCGGTCCATGTGAGCAGTTGGAATGTTCCGTACAACTGAACGCTGCCTCTGACTGAGTATGGGATATTCAGTGATTTACTACATCGCGAGCATTTTCTATCCTGCAATTGTAGCGATTGGTGTCCCTGGTAAGATACTGGAGCTGGTCACTATATGTATGTTGCCGTCGTCTTACTTTTGTTCCGTTGCACCGTTTGGAATTTTACTCAGCGCAAATGCTACCCTCATCTGAAAAGAGTTTCCAGAATTAACGATTCAAACATCTGACAGTTTTTTTTTTAAATTCTGTTTCCATATTTTTTCGCTGCTGTTTTTTTTTTCTCTTCTGTTTTGTCAAATACGTTGTTGCCGATATTGCCATACCTTCATAGTTTGATCTTGCTTTGCTTTCTGGTGCGAAAGTCGTCGTTTTTGCAGATCAGCAGCTTTTTCAAATGACTGTCCAGTCCAATATCGACAGGCAGGCCAGTTCTTCCATAACCATTAAAATATAACTTATGCTTTGAACCTCATTAATTCACTGTAATTAAGCCCTTCAGCTGTTTCACCTCTAATAATGGAAATGATGTTGTTTACTGGAGCGACCGACTGCTCACCGGTAAGTGAGTCGTGGAAACCAGATGCCTCGCTCTAAACTTTTGGAAGGTGGCCAGCCCACTGACACTCCAGTTCATTATTGTCCCCCAGCCAGAGTGCACCAACGTTGTCCGCACACATTGAATTTCTGTTTTCTACTTCCAAAATACTATATACCCTGCATAGCATTGGAAAAATGGTAGGCTTTCAGACAGTTTCAGCTTACGATCATTCTGTGTTGTTTTTTTCTCTCTCTCAAAATTTATTATAGTCAATTTAACGGCGATTGTGATCCTCTCTCGGGGAAAATGTGGACTCTCCAAATGCATCACCTGTTACCTGGTTGGAATGGCAACAGCGGATCTGATGGTGATTATCGTTATTGCTTTAGTGGAACAGACCAACAATATCTACATTTATTCCCGATCCCTGCTCATCACACCTGCATGTGCTCTGACAATTGTATTTAGGGGTGTAACCCGGGACTGTTCTGTTTGGTTTACGGTCAGTTTTACCTTCGATCGTTGTATCGCAATATGTTGTCGAAAGCTGCGGGAACGATACTGCACTGAGAGAACAGCAACTGTGGTTATGGTGACGGTGGTTATAGTGAGCTGCGGGAGATGGGCCCCGTTTTACTTTGCCGTTGAACTTTACGTCATCATTGACAACAAACCGTGGCGTTGTGCCTTTACTCATGAACATGCTACTTTACCCGTGTGGAAAGTATTCGAATTACTCGATAGCACTTTAACACCGTTGCTGCCAATGGGCTTAATTCTAGTGTTCAATGGGTTAACAGTAAGACATATCGTTGCCGCAAATAGAGTCCGCAGAGAGCTTCGGAACAGCAATGATACTCAGAAGGACACCGAGATGGAAAACCGCAGAAAATCGATGGTTTTGTTGTTTGCAATTTCAGCTAATTTCATATTATTTTGGATACCCTATGTAGCTCATTCCCTGAAATGGCAACCGGAAAACTATTTGTATCAGGACAGATATATGAGTTCCCCGGTATATATACTACAACAACTTGGGTACATGTTGCAAATTCTGAGTATTTGCACCAATACTTGTATCTATACACTGACACAGAGGAAATTCAGAAAAGAGCTGAGGAATGGAATGAAGTATGTGTTTATGTTAAATGGCCATCTGTGTCGATAACGCCCAGGTGTAATTGCAGTTCAGCGGTGTATTCAAATAAAACAGTTTGGAAAATGAGTAGGATTGTCATAAATTCCAGCAATCATTTAACTGGTCATCCCGAAATTGCAAAACTCACGGAAGGTTGCATACTTGATACATTTAAAGTAGGAAACCCGGCAAACATTCAATGGGCTGGCATGATTGCTACATTGGTTGAATTACTCCAAACTATCGCAGTGACTTGACAAACACATGGGCAGGAATGGCTTCTGGAGTTCCCGGGTTCAGTTCTTTCAACATGAACAGAATCGGGTAAAAGAGAGTAAAGTGAGTGCGATGGAAACACAGGGAGAGTATGACAGTAACACAGCAGCAGAAAGAGAAGAAACCGTGGAGAGATTGTCTATTGATAGACTGCGAGAAGCACTCAGAAGCAGGAAGGGAAATACCACTCGTTTCGGAATATTCTGTACAGAACACTGGACCCCCTCCCACCCACATCAGTAAAAAGAAAACCTGGAGAAAGCGAGGAACTGATCGGGAGATAGATGTTGGACAGGTGCCATATTGACACAGTTGTTGTTACAGGCAACTTAAACTGCAGGAATATTCATTGTCACTTCCTCAGGTTAAAAGGTTTAGATATGACATAACTTCTCAGCTCTTTTAAAGTACGTGAAGAAGAGAGGATGACTAGAGAGAGGGTGGTACAGATCAGCGATAAAAGAGGAAACATGTATCTAGGGTGCACGGAGGGAGTGAAGGTCCTTACTGATACTTTGTTTCTCTATTCACCAGTGAGCGCGACATTTATGAATGTGGATACAGTGTAAAAAAGATAGGTATGCTAAGACATGCCGACGATAACAATTATGCACTGGAAACTTGTAAATCATTAAAAAAGCACATTTCCCGCGTTTAGAGGCATATGCTTCCTGGTATTTAGAGAAAACGAGCGAAGATATTACTCCGCTTTGGTAGAGGACATTTGCGTCCTCACTGACCATAGGAGTAGTACGAGATGATTGGAGAATGGCAAATGTTACTTCTTTCTTCAAGAGATGTAATAGGGACGGTCCTGATAATTACAGCCCAGTGAGTCTGTCGTCAGTAGTGGACAAGCAATTCGCAAGGATTCTGAGAGATGGAATTTATGAGTATCTGGGGAAATGTATCCTGGTTGGGGATAGTCAGCATGGTTTTCTGAAGGACAGATTGAATTCTTCGAAAAAGTGAAAAAGGAAATAGCCGGGTGCAGTCAGAACAGCCGACCCGAGGTATATTAATTTCGGAACGTGTTTGACCTCGTTCCCCATTGAGAATATCAGGTGGCATGGGATCAAGTGAAACCTGACTAAATAGATTCAGAGTTTGCTGACCTACAGAAGGCAGATGAGCTAGTAGATGGAGTCTATTCTTCCTGGAGGACAGTGGTCAGTGATGTTCCGCGAGGAAGATATAAATTTCAGTGCAGCTTATAACAGTATGTCGTCTCTGCTGTTACCGCGTCAGGGAGACAGACTTCAATTTGGCCATCCGGCAGCACTTCGGTAATTTATTGAATTAGAGCTGATGATGGAAGCAAAATGTTGAATTCGGACGGGAACTACAGTCTATCTAAATTGAACTCTCGTTTATATATTACAGGGTTTATAGCACAATCATTCAAAACAACCCTTCCCAATGGACGCTGCAGTTCAAACTCAGTATTTCAAAGTCTGAGCGGCATTTTTTGGTGCTCCCGAAATGAACCAGACTCCCAAAATGCGAATTTAAGTTCCATTTCAAGAACACACCAATTTGTCCTAATATAAATACTGGTTCCCTCATTTGTATGCTGGAGGGAAATGTTTGGAAGGAGGCTGCCTATCGTCGTCCTAACATTATGGAGCTGCGTCAGTACGTCCATCACTAACCTACCCTCCTATTTCAGATCCAATAATGCATATTATTTCACTCGGAATGAGAAGGTTAGCCCTGTAGATTTTCTATCTGCTTTAGACACTTCATGTGATGTGATGTGTAGTGTTAGGTTTCTTTTCAAAGGTTTCAAAGGTACATTTAACGTCAGAAAAAAATGTATACAATATGCATCCTGAAATGCTTTTTGCTTCGCAAACATCCACATAAACAGAGGAGGGTCCCACAGAATGAACGACAGTGAAAAGTTAAAACCACAAAGTCCGCCCCCCAATGTTTATATAAAATCCATTTGAACATATAGGTACTAAGTAGTTGAGTCTGCTTACGTTAGAACAGCTTTAGTCACTTTGTCGCCGAAAACGTACGTCGTGAATTTGATATTACGTTTCCATGGTGTATTTTGTTTTCACGCTGAACACGATTTTTTTTTTTTGCTCTTTTTTGCAGGCCAGGGAGGAAAGCATGTTCCCATAGTCTGAGTGACCTTTGTGGTTTCGCCACATGTTAAGTAACCGGGGAAAGTCGAGGCATTTGTGCGTGTTTTCCCCGATTTTTACTGAGACCGATGCAAGCATCCTGCTACATCAACTGTAGGCATAGTATCCTTCCAGATGCGGCCAGATAACTTCAGAGTTAAAGTCTTGTCTATTGTATTAAAAACGGTTCTTGCTGTCAGCTCTACCTTTACCTCTTAAAATCATTTTCAAGCAGATATATTTATGCTCCGCACACGAAATTCTTGCTAACTTGCCCATAATTTACTGTTACTTTGCAAAATATTTCTCTGCAGCATTCCCTGCTGGAAAACGCTCCCTTATTTTCATTCCCAAGATAGAATTTTTAAATCGCAAAGTGCCTCCTCTTAGCAGTGGAACAGGAATAAATGAGCAAGATTCAATTGTGTTTGCATGTTTCCATCGAGATTCTCAGAATCTATAGCTATAGAAATCTACATTTTAAGGTGGCACAATTTTAAATTTGGCGAAAAGCAAATTCCAAAGCGGAGATAGGAGCCTCCAGATGATAATTGAGGAGGCTGTTTTCGGCAAGGCTTTTAGCGGGAGATGAAGGACTCTATATTTCTGTTGGGGAGAAGAGCAAGGCTGACAGGAGTATTGGACATTAGTTGGCCCGAGTAATTGAGTTCAAAGCTAGGAAATAAATCATGCGGATCCCAAGGTCAGTTTCGGGCAGCTGAGATGAAGGGAAAAGCTGAAGGCGTATATTGGATGCTGTTACCTTCTCCAGTTGGAAATATGAACTGCCAAATTGATTATGAGATTTTTACCTTTGAAGATTAAGGATACTCGAACAAATCATTTGTGTGTTGTGGAAATATTGCTTGACAGGGAATAGGCACTCAAGCTGTATGTGTGGCGCCACCGCGGGTGCTCATGGTCTTCAGTGTGAATATTTTTCTTATGTTTTAAGCATCGAGAAATAATCACGGTACATAGAAAACGGATTCAGGTTGAGTCAACGGGGTATTCAGGGGTTTCTCCGTCGAAAGCAGAAGTGCTTGAACTATTAAAATAAAGGTCCCTAATCTGCAGAGCCTGACCAGGTGCATAGAGTGTCCACTTTAAATAGATATATCTGTTCACTTCTCGTTAATGCAAATAACTATCCAGTCAATGCCGTAGCCACAGCCGAATGCATAAAGGTATGCAGACATGGTGAATTTGTTTTGTTGTGCTTCACAATAAACATCAGAATGTGGAAGTAATGTCATTTAAGTAACCATAGAAACCATAGAAACTACAGCACAGAAACAGGCCTTTTGGCCCTTCTTGGCTGTGCCGAACCATTTTCTGCCTAGTCCCACTGACCTGCACACGGACCATATCCCTCCATACACCTCCCATCCATGTATCTGTCCAATTTACTCTTAAATGTTTAAAAAAAAAACCGCATTTACCACCTCGTCTGGCAGCTCATTCCATACTCCCACCACTCTCTGTGTGAAGAAGCCCCCACTAATGTTCCCATTAAACTTCCCCCCCTCACCCTTAACCCATGTCTTCTGTTTTTTTTTTCTCCACTTGCCTCAGTGGAGAAAGCCTGCTTGCATTCACTCTATCAATACCCATCATAATTTTATATACCTCTATCAAATCTCCCCTCATTCTTCTACGCTCCAGGGAATAAAGTCCTAACCTATTCAACCTTTTACTGTAACTGAGTTTCTCAAGTCCCAGCAATATCCTTGTAAACCTTCTCTGCACTCTTTCAACCTTATTTATATCCTTCCTGTAATTTAGTGACCAAAACTGAACACAATACTCCAGATTCGGCCTCACCAATGCCTTACACAACCTCATCATAACATTCCAGCTCTAACACTCAACTCTTTGATTAATAAAGGCCAATGTACCAAAATCTCTCTTTACGACCCTATCTACCTGTGACGCCACTTTTAGGGAATTTTGTATCTGTATTCCCAGATCCCTCTGTTCCACTGCACTCCTCAGTGCCTTACCATTTACCCTGTACGTTCTACCTTGGTTTGTCCTTCCAACATGCAATACCTCACAGTCGTCTGTATTAAACTCCATCTGCCATTTTCCAGCCCATTTTTCCAGCTGGTCCAAGTCCCTCTGCAGGCTCTGAAAACCTTCCTCACTGCCTACTACACCTCCAATCTTTGTATCATCAGCAAATTTGCTGATCCAATTCACCACATTATCATCCAGATTATTGATATAGATGACAAATAACAATGGACCCAGCACTGATCCCTGTGGCACACCACTAGTCACAGGCCTCCACTCGGAGAAGCAATTCTCTACTACCACTCTTTGGCTTCTTCCATTGAGTTAATCTCTAATCCAGTTTACCACCTCTCCATGTATACCTAGCGACTGAATTTTCCTAACTAACCTCCCATGCGGGACCTTGTCAAAGGCCTTACTGAAGTCCATGTAGACAATATCCTCTGCCTTTCCTTCATCTACTTTCCTGGTAACCTCCTCGAAAAACTCCAATAGATTGGTCAAACATGACCTACCACGCACAAAGCCATGTTGACTCTCCCTAATAAGACCCTGTCTATCCAAATACTTGTAGATTCTTTCTCTTAGTACTCCCTCCAATAACTTACCTACTACCAACGTTAAACTTACTGGCCTATAATTTCACGGATTACTTTTCGATCCTTTTTTAAACAACGGAACAACATGAGCCATTCTGCAATCCTCCGGCACCTCACCTGTAGACAGCGACATTTTAAATATTTCTGCCAGGGCCCCTGCAATTTCAACACTTGTCTCGTTCAAGGTCCGAGGGAACACCCTTCAGGCCCCGGGGATGTATCCATTTTAATTTTTCTCAAGACAGCAAGGACCTCCTCCTTTTCGATCTGTACAGTTTCCATGATCTCACTACTTGTTTCCCTTAATTCCATAGACTTCATGCCAGTTTCCTTAGTAAATACAGACGTAAAAAAACTATTTAAGATCTCCCCCATTTCCTTTGGTTCCGCACATAGTCGACCACTCTGATTTTCAAGAGGACCAATTTTATCCCTTACAATCCTTTTACTCTTAATATACCTGCAAAAGCTCTTTGGATTATCCTTCACTTTGACTGCCAAGGCAACCTCATGTCTACTTTTAGCCCTCCTGATTTCTTTCTTAAGTATTTTCTAGCACTTCTTATACTCCTCAAGCACCTTATTTACTCCCTGCTTCTTATACGTGTCATACAACTCTCTCTTCTTCTTTATCAGAGTTGCAATATCCCTTGAGAACGTTGACTTTAAGTGCTGTTTTTGAAGATCTCAGCAACAGCTGACCTCCTGCGAGTTTCACTCACAACAGTCTCTGGGTACGAAAAGCAAACAACAACCTAGTGAGTGGCAGTTCTTGTTAATGAGGCAGATCAAAAGAGAACGAACAGGGTGTTTGAAGCGGACAGCAAGGAAACAGTAACTAAAATAACCACATTTACAATGGTGTTGGGAAGGAGAACATCGCTGAAAGCATAACATATCTAAAATTAAGGAGGTTGTGCTACAACAGAAGAATACCATGAACGTTTAGTATAATCAGTCGTCACCCTATTGACAACGTGATTTACCTCATAAGGTCGCCACACTGAGTGTCTATAAATGACTTAGAGTGAAATCTGGACAAACTGGTTAGTAAGTTTGTAGATGATAGAAAAAATGGAGGAGTTGTGAATTGCAAAGAAAAAAAAAACAATTGAATCAGAATCAGAATCATGTTTATTACCACGGGCATGTGTCGTGAAACTTAGCAGCAGAAGTTCAATGGAGTACAAAATCTAAAAGGAAAAAAAGAAAGAAAATAAAACAAAAATAATAGCAATAATAAAAATAAATAAGCATTACAGCATACTTATTTTGAATAGATTATAAACGGTGCAAAAACAGAAATAACATATTTTAAAAAGTGAGGTCGTGTCCGTTCAGGAATCGGTTGGCAGTGTATGCCTTCAGGCTTCTGTACGTCCAGCCTGAAGGTAACAGTGAGAAAAGGGTATGGCTGTGCGTGCGGGAGGTCCTTAATAATGGACGCTGCCTTCCTGAGCCATTGCTCCTTGGAGATGTCATGGGTACTTTGTAGCCTGGTACCCAAGATGGAGCCGATTACATTTACAACCCTCTGCAGATTCATTCGGTCCTGTGCAGTAGCCACTCCCACGCCCACCCATACCAGACAGAACAGTTGATGATACACAGACCACTGCGCACCCTCAATTCAAGTGCACCAAAATCCGCAAGCAAGCAACGCCCACATCAGCGTGCACACCCACAGCCCCAGGCAGCTCAAATCGGCGTGCGTTCACAAACCGACATGCGTCCACATACTTGTCCGCCCAGATTCTCCGACACTTCCACCTGAGCAAGAACTATTTCAGGGAGCTCACAAAATAGCTGCTTCAACGAAACAGCCCCGAGATTCTTCATACCTCCAAATCTGCAGGTACCCCAAATATGTGTATAAATGATGTTCGTCATAGTGCCAATAACACCAACATCCCAGATCCGCATGCACACCCAAATTCGTGTGCATCCCTAAATCTGCAGTGACACCCCAATCTGTACTCAGATACCAATCCGTGTCCACCCCCATATTTCAGAGCACACCCATAAATCCGCACGCAGGCCCAAATCCGTGTGCACCCACAAATGCATGTTTACAAAGAAATATGTGCCCATCCCAAGTGTTCACCCACAAATTGATGAGCACTCCGAACCCCCTGACGCCCCCAGATGCACAGCAGCGGATCCCAGAGCAAAGATCATTTCAAACTTCACAAATTGGCTGCCGCCACCATAAAGTAACAAGAATATTGTTGGTGTTCGAAGTGTGTCTATTATGAAAGTATCTGTAAATGAAACAAAATTTAGATAAGTCAGAACTACTAATCGACAGACAACAAAACTCTGTGAGATTCCGGAAATCCGCCAACAGACACCTAAATCGGAGTGCATCCCATATTTGCCGACACCGCCCTTAATCTGCGCCATCCCCGAACAAGTGCGCAGTGCAAACATGCTGACATCCCCAACTTGCATAATAGATTATTTCAGAGCAGGAATCATTTCAATGAGTTCAGTAAATGACCGTTTCGGAATTAAAATTCCGCAAGACCCCAAAAGTCGGTTTCGACTCCAGATGGTTTGACACACCCTAAATCTGGGTGTAAGTCCAAACCCGTTTGTAACTCTATATTTGACAACGGGCGCCTGAATCTGCGCACATCACCAATCGGAGCGCACACCAAAGTACAAGTGCACCCCAAACCCGCTGACAGCTCCACATACACGCTAGATTTTCCAAAAGCAAGTGTCATGTGAAACGGTTCACAAAATAGCTGCTTCCACCTTCAATAATCAGGAACAATGCTCTAAGTCCTATGTAAATTTATTATTAAAGTACGTACCTATAAACGAAACGACTTTGAGATTCGACACAGCCCCTAATCCACCGACACATCCAAATCGATGTGCACTCAAACTGGCCGTACACATCCCCAAATTTCTGTGCACCCCCAAATCCGAGTGTACATTTTTTTCCCAGAGCAAGGATCGTTTCAATCTTTTCACAAGATAGCTTTATCCACATTGAAAATAGCGAGAGCAAAGCTCAATGTTATTTATTAAAATATCTGTAAACGAAACAACCTTGTTATTTGTCATTAACCCAAACCAACCAACACCCACAAATCCACGTGTACTCCAATTCCGTGTGCGCACCGTATCGATGCGAATTCCGAACCCAACAATACCCCGTCGTTATCCCAGACGAGGATATTTCAAATAGTTCACCAAGTAGCAACCTCCAGCTTACAGAAATAGCAAGAACAAAATCCAAATTTAAAGTGCTGTTATTATTGGAGGCCTTATAAATGAAAAGACTTTGAGATTCGTCAAAAACCAAGAAACCCAAATCCACTGGCATTCAACAAATCCATGTGCACCCATATGCGCCGATACACACCTAAACCCGTCCACATCCCCACATCCTCACTCACCCCCATATTCGTGTGCACCCAGAATCCGTACGGAACACTAAATCCCTGTGCAACCGTGTTTTCTAATAGATCACCAATCTCGCACAGCCTCCAAATCCGAAAGCACCACCAGATCGGGGAGAGGTCCGAAATCCACACGCAACCCTAAAATCCCTGTGCGCACCTAGTTGCCGAAATTCTCCTAAACCTTTGCACGTCATCAAATCTGCCTGCACCTCCAAAGCGACTGACACACCCACAGGAACAGAGGATTATTCCAGAGCAAGAATCATTTCCAACAGTTCACAAAGCAGCTGGCTCACATTGAAATAATAGCAAGAACAAAGTTCAAAGTTCAGAGTGTATTTGTTAGTCAGGTTTCTATGAATTAAATATACCCACACCACCTCATCCTTCGGCCGCCTCAAATCCGTTTGCGCTCGCATACTTGCTGCTAATCAGACATAGGCGTAAGATTATACTTGAACAACGATAACTTAAAACAGTTCATAAAATCGACCTTTAACAAACAATAAGAACCAAGTACAAAATTGAAAGTGCATTTATTAATAAATTATCGTACATGCCGAATCCCCATGCATACCCAAAACTTGTGCAAATCCAAATTCGCCAAGACACTCGAATCTGTGCTCATTCACTAAAATCCGTGTGGGCACCTAAACCTGTACATCACCCACAGACCAATCAAACAAAAGAATCAGGCATTTCCCTTTTCCAAATCAGATTGATAACTAAACAAGCACTTAAGCTCAAAATCGGAACAATGGCGGACGAGCCCCAAATTTTGTCACATGAGTAGCAACAATGAATATATCATTGAGTCAAGTTTTATAAACAAACATAAACATTTATTAAACTCTGCTCAACAATAGTGAAAAGTATTCAAACGACTATCTTAACTGGAAGTTAACTGCTGTACGGCAACTCTGGTACAGTTCTTAAAGTGGCAAATTCGAACACAGTCTTAACATGGCAAGTTCGAAAGTCCAAGTGATTTACACGGTCAATAAGGAGAGACTTCTCTGGAAACGGATTCCTTCGAAGACGTGACGTTACTGCTGATCCCGTCCAAAGAATTCACGACGGAGGAAATAAAACAGCTTAAAGGAACCTAATTCTGACGAATGTTCACTGCACAAACCTTCCTGATCTTACAGGAGATATCTCAGATACAAGTCACTATTTCTGAACGAGAATCAATAAGGTCGATCCTGTATTAAATCCTCGAACGACACCAACTTTACTCAATCCTTCAGGGTCCCGTACCTCAGTAAGATCTTAGAATAGAAAGTAAAACTCCACTTTAAACGAAACTGCGTCATGAGACGAATACGCAGCATAACGAAGTAACTGACGAACCAAACAACGAATCAACAGCGTAACAACAGAGGTTTCCAGTTAAATACCTGCTGATAACATGTCATCACGTGACCTCACACTGGCGAGAAAATTACATCACCCCACCATCACAAGACCATTACATCATGCTCACAAGAAACTCAATGACATCATGATCATAAGACAGTCACAAGATATCCACGAGGTATGTAACACTTGTAATTTTTGTAATTTATAACAAGTATTATGTACACCAGGATAGTCAATATAACATGGAAATACAGTTGCTTCAGCATGAATTAAACCGCCTGATGGCATGGTGGACGATATCCCGGAACCTGTTGGTCGTGGCATTTATGCTGTGATGCTGTTCCCCGGATGATAGCAGCTGGAGCAGTTTGTGGTCATGGTGACTCGGGTCTCCAATGATATTTCGGACCTTCTTTAGACACCTGTCTTTGTAATTGTCCTGAAGAGTCGGACGTTCATATCTACAGACGCACAGGGATGTCAGAGTCCTGCGATTGGGCGAAGTACAGTTTGCATCGCAGGTAGTGACGCAGCCAGTCAGGATGCTCTCCATTGTGTCCCTGTAGAAAGTTCTTAGAATTTGGGAGTCCATCCCAAACTTCTTCAGAGGTCTCAGGTGATAGAGGCGCTGTTGTACCGTTTTTGCCACACTGCCGGTATGTACAGACCACGTCAGATCCTCGGTGATGTTTAAGCCGAGGAACTTAAAGCTCTTCACTCTTTCAACCCCAGATCCATTGATGTTAACAGGGAGTCAAACTGAGAACCAATGCCACCGGTCACATCAGTCACTGTATCTAAGATCTGTTTGGGAGTTCTAGAAGTTTCGTACTGCCCTCTACTTCTGGTGATCCCGTCCGTGGGACTTCATTCTGATCTTCAGCCCATCAGCGAGCGGCTTGGCAAGGGATGTGATTAGCAATTATAAGTCGACACTGAGATTCGTGTTTAGGAAGGCGATAAGGAATAATTGTTAACATAATGAGCTAACACAGTCCCGAGGTAAAAGTAACTGCTCCAGACTGGTTTCAATTTGAATATTCCTGTTCTATTTCAATATTTTAATCATTTATCAATTGTATAGAACCCCATTTTTTCTGATTATGATATGTGGACGAAGATCCATAATAGACACCATTGGGCTGCTTCTCAAATAAAACTGTTGTATGTTCTCTGCATTCATTTTGTGTATTAGTGTTTGTAAAGGACTGTCGATTTGAAACAGTGCAAGCCGAAGGAGAAGTGTTTATTCACTCAGTACGTGTACAAATATGCTGAAATCAGCAACAACCTGACAACTCCTTGAGCGACGCAGTCTCTGTCTCGGTAGTCCAAACAAAAGGACAATGGATCTCCTGTTTAGAGCCGTCAGCGGATCCGCCACTGAACTGAAGTTTCTGATAATCGTTAGATAAAAGTTGTCAAATTCCAGGAATTAGCACTGCTTAGCAGTGCTCACCAGTGAATGGCGATGGTCAGCATCCGATTGCCTGCAACTTACGAGAGTCCCTCTTGCGATTGCGTTAGAGATGATGAAGCCGAAAACATATATTGTGGTTACGGGAAAATCAGAATTCTTCAGCTTGAATAAAAGTCCATGATCAGGAGCACGTCGTTTATAAATGCCTGGTAAACTGTTGGCGCGTTTATAAGGCCGAAGTGCATGATAAGGAACTCGAGGTGCTCTGTCGCTGAATGTCATAGGATGTCATCTTCCACGCGTATAATCAACCCCGCGGAGGACACGGACCTGACAGTGATCTGCTGCCCAGGCGTAGGCTCTATGTGGTGGAAGAGTCGAGAACTTTCCCTCACTGAAACCTCTTTGAAATACTTGTAAACGGATTTGATTTCTAACAAATTGGGTGCTGCAATTGCCCCGGGATCTTGCTCCAAGGATGACCTCTGAAACCCCATTGGTAGCGAGAGTTTTTCGAGTTTCTTTGTTTCAGAAATGACAGAGCAGGATGGAGCCAAACTCTCCCAAAACTCTTCCACAGATGCCAACGTGTCTTTAACGGAAACATAAGCCAAATCACAGTCGGTTTCCTCGTCCGTCTCTGCCCGCATCGGAAGTGAGGTGCAAGAAATCAATATCTCTTGAAAACCAAGGTTATTTACTCTTGTTATCTTTACCTTTTATGCTGACAGCCCATATGAGCTTTGTACGCTCCGAATTTCATTTCTGAACGCGTCCCACTGACCAGAAAACATCCCGGCTCCAATAGACACTTGCTAAACGGTTTTTGATACCGTCAAAATTGAACTTTCCGCAATGAAAAATCTCCATGCACGGACTAGAACGATCTTTTTTTGTCCATATTTACCTTGAAGTCAATGGCATTGTGATCAGGAGCTACAAGGTGTTCGATAAATCAAATTTATTTCTCTTGCACAGTCTCTGTCATTTCATAATTGCAGATCAAATATTGCACGCGTTCTCCTTGGGACGTCTGCACACTGATGAAGGGGAAGAGAATTTTTGAACACATTGGACTAACTCTAACCTATTTAGTCCTTTAAAAGTGTGGAAATAACAGTCAACGTGCGGAATGTCAGAAGCACCAACTCTAACAACCGTAATGCCCTAGCGACAGACAGCGCTATATCCTCAAATTTGACCGTCTAAATACCACTGACTATTGGGCGGTTAGTAATCTATCCCCATTAACGTGATCATACCTTTCCTCTTTTTCAGTTTCATCAATAGAGCCTCAATAGTCGAATTCTGCATCTGTCGTGACGGAAGACAGCCGTGACATTTTCCCTGTCTATTAACGCTACTCATTCTCTTTTAGCCCATCCCGCTCTATCGCTTCTGAGACAAAGGAACTCCGAAATACTGAACTGTCACACAAAACTCCACTGCAACCAAGTCTCTTTAACGGCAAAGTACCATGATTTTGATCCAAGCCCTGAGTTCATTGGCCTTTTCTCCGATACTTCTACCACTGAAGTATGCGCAGCTCAGGACTCTAGTCGTACCTTGCTCAACGATTGCATTCCTGACGTTGTCTGATACCTTATCAACGTGTCTGCATAATCTCCTCACCAGTTGTTCTGGCACCCTGGTTCCCATCCCCCGTGCAAATGTAGTTTAAATCTAATCATGCAGCACTCGCTAACCTTCCGGCAGGATATTAATACACTTTCAGTTCACGCACGAAAAGTCTTTATCCATAGATCTTAACTTCCATGGAAGAGAGATCAGTGATCGAAAACTCGTATGGCCTCCCTCCTACACCAAACCCTTAGCCACGTGTTAATATGTATCATATTTCCATTTATCGCCTGATTAGGACGCGTCACGTGTCGCTGTCACAACCCCGAAGATCCTGCCCTCCACCTCAGCACCTAGCTCTCTGAATTTCCATTGCAGAAATTCGTCACTCTTCTTACCGATGTCATTGGTCCTTAATAGACCACAGCTGCTGGCTGCTCACGGTCCTACTGAAGAATATTCAGGACTTGATCCAAGTTGTTTCGGACCTTGGTACCCGGGAGGCAACATAACATCCAGGAATCTGTTCTTCCCCTTCCCTTCTGAGGCATAGAACCAGACACAGTGCCAGACATCCGACCTCTGTGGCTTTCCCCTGCTAGATCATCCAACCACAAACGGCAACCAGGTGTTGGTGAGGGTGATGACCATAGGGATAGTCTGCACTGGCTCTCTAAACCCTTTCCCCTTCCTGACTGTCACCCAGTTTCCTGTGTCCTGCACCCTGACTGTATCTACCACTTTATATGTCTTAGTCCATCCCGCCTGCGGCCCCCAATGAACCGGGGTTCATCCAGATTCAACTCAAACACCTCATAGAATCTGCACCTTGCAGATTGTTACCAGCTGCAGCTCTGTGTACTTCTCGCAGCTGTTGTTATCAGGAACCATGGAAGTCTCCCCGCCTTTCCACATCCCGCGAGGAGCATTCCACTCCGGCGATGGCCGCCCCCTTGTCCCTGCCTTACTTTAATGTCTTCTGTGCATTTATCTCAGGATTAGCAAACCCGAGCGAAATACGTTCTCTTAAGCGTCTCATCTTTCAGAAAGGCCGCTCTCTACAGTGCAAAACGCCCTGCTTCTGTCTCCTCTCCATCAGAGTAAACATTGACCTACAAGCCTGAACAACATTCTGACTGTAATAACTCATCCATGATAGAATGATGAACAGACACAGCGGACCGAATGGCCTTTCTGCACGATATCTTATGTTCTTGTGAACTTAATCGCAGCTTCACTTTCTTCCACAGTCATCAGACTATTGAGCTTTATAGTTCAGTTGCTAACATCCATCTGTAAAGCAGCGTTGCGAGATATAATTGAACTGTATCAGTTTCTGTTGACGTTGTCATGATCAACTCGCACTCAATGTTTTCAGATTCAATACGGTCTATTAACGTTTCCTCCCCGCTTCACTACATGTGAAAATAATGAGTCTTCCAAGCGTTCTCATTCATCCCAGCAAACCTCCTTCCCAAATTCTTGCTGAGACGCGTCTCACGAGTTTCGATCTGTAATTATTTTGCTTCACTTCCCAAAGAAGCTGCCTAATCTGCGAAACTGTAACAAGCTCGCGTTCATTTCCGATTAGCGGGATGATATGTGTGTTTGTGCGTAAATAACTTTGCCTTCAAATCAGGGATTCATTCCGTTCCCAAACACAACAGTAGTCAGGGTGGCCGAGTGGTCTAAGGCGCCAGACTCAAGGTATGAAAATCCTTCCGACAAACGCGAGTGTTCTGGTCTCCAGCTGGGGTCGTGGGTTCGAATCCCACTCCTGACATCTTTTGTTGTTAAACATTTAATCCAAATGATATTATTTCTGCAACAAAACGTAGGTTCTTAGTGTGGATTAGGAAAACGGTAGAATAGATTGTGTTTTTTGACACTGCTTATCACAGTACAACAGATCATCGTACACCGATTTTTGGGTGAGCGATTTATTCAGAAACAATCCCATGGAGAAGTATCTTGGCCCGTAACGTCGACTGTGTATTCTTTTTGACAGATGCTGCCTGGTCTGCTGAGGTCCTAGGATACTCATCTAATCAATATAGAATAGTGTTTAAAGTGAAATCATTGGCTGTCGGAATAGTCAATGGATGGGGACGTGAGTGTAAACTGTTCTTGCACCTGTCGGTGCGAGTCCTGATGCTCTTTTTACCTTCTACCTAATGGCAGCAGCGTAAAAAGAAAATGTCCTGGTTGGTGAGGACCTCTGGTGGTGGATGCAGTTTTCCGATGACAGCGTTATGCAGATGTGCTGAATGTTTTGTAGTGCTTTACCCGTGACGGACTGGGCCGAATCCACTAACCTTTTGAAGATTTTCCTTCAAAGGTAATGTTATTTCCGTGCTAAGTCCTGATGCAGGCAGACAATCCACTCTCTACTACACATCTGTAGACGTTCATCTAGGTTTTTGAGGCCATGGTGAATCCCTGAAGTCTCCTGATAAAGTAGAGGATATACTAATACCTACCAATTTAAAATTACTTCCTCCAATGAGAAATGGCTCATGGACCTGTGGTTTTCCCTCTCCTCAAGACCACAATCTGTCCTTGGTCTTGCCAACATTGAGTGATAGGGTGTTGTCACGTCTTCTTTAAAACTTCCCCTCTTAGTTGAAATGTATGCCCTATGATATAAGACATATCAGCTCTGGGATGGAGACAGCTTCTGTGTGCTCTACCTTTATCTATGCCTCCCAAAATCTAAGAGACGTCTATCAGATTCACACTCAGCCTTGCTGCTCCAGAGGGAAAAACAACACAAGATGGTTGAAGCTCTCGTTATTGCAAAACCAAACTGTCTAATTCAGGAATCATCTTGTTAAATCTCTTCTGCACACTCTCCAAAGCCTCGTCATCCTTTCTATGACAGATGACCTAAACTGTGTGCATTACCAGTTCCAGCGCGCTGTGCTGCTGTGAGCTTTAAATTCTCACATGCTGGAAAACCTGAGACAAGGCATCACTCCATTTTCATTTCAAATCCCACCATATAGTGAGTGTTTGTATGTATGCTCTCTCACCAATGTAGTCGTTCACTCTATTATGAAACACAGCTGCTCATGTGGGTTTGAAGACAGTTGTCAGGGTGGCCGAGTGGTCTAAGGCGCCAGACTTAAGCCGAGAAAGTCGTTTAATAATAGACGCGAGTGTTCTGGTCTCCACCTGGAGACGTGGGTTCGAATCCCACTCCTGACAACTGTTGTCTTTTACAATTGGTGTTTTGATAATGCAATCACTAATTTTATTGCAGCGATCAAAGCATGGGTTGGGAGGATGAGAAAGACGCAAGAAAGATAAAGGTTTTGTTTTAGTCACAGCAGACAGCAGTACAATGGGTCACATTACATCGGATTTAGGCAGCCGAGTTTGAAGAGAAAGAGGATTCGGTGAAGAGTGTCTGTGTCACTGTCTCAGCCATGGCTATTTGTTGGACAGAATGACATCGGTTCCATTCAGACATGTTGTTGGTCGCTATAATGAAAAGGCATTTTACATCGTCGTTCTTAAGCATACCTGTACATCTGCCGCGGAGCTCAGTGTCGTGCGTTTAACGCCACTCTGCACTTGGGAATATCGGATTGATCATTCCGGGCTGTATTATATTCCCTTTCTGTGGTTTAATAGGACACACTTTTTTTTTTTTTTTTTTTTACAAAGCATATGTTTTAATACATACAGCGTGGAAAAGAACCTTCGGCCCAACTGGTTCAAAGTTAAAAGCGGAAAGTAAATTCTGCATCACAGCAAATCTATATACATATATCACCATGTACAAAAATGAAATTCACTTTCCCGCGGATATCCAAGGAACACAATAAAATCGTTGAAGGACCGCAGTAACAGGACGGTCAAAACACCTGATGTGTATAACACAACAAACTGTGAGAAGTCAAACGAAATAATAATGATAATAACAACATTAATTGTTATTTTACGCAATAATCCTGGGCGACTACGAAGCCCACCAGAATTTCTTCAGATTTAGACACCCTCTCAGAGACAAACAAATGAATTACACCTTGATGGAGGATCGAACATGAACGATTTGAAATTATTCGCGTAAAGCTGAAACGTTTAATACAGGTAGTAAAAATGATTTCGAAAGTTATAAAAAATAAAATCTGGACAAGATAAGCGTATTAGATTAAACAAAAAGGAAATTACAATTGAGGCAGCACAATATAAAATAGAACAGCAGGATGCAATACAATTGATGGATGGACACCTTTACTTTACATCTTTATGATTTGGATGTTGGAATTGATGATTTTACGGGCAGGTTTGAGGACTAGATGAAGATAGGTGAAGATGAAGAAACTCTGCAGGACGTAGAGAAGCTGCAAAAGGATTTGGACAGATTAGGAGAATGGGCAAAAAAGTAGCACATAGAACACACTGTCAGGGATTAACAGTGCTTCCGCACTTCGGCAAAATAAATAAAGTTCAGGCTATTTTCTGAACCTACAGAACAGTGGAAAATCTGAAGTGGAAAGGTACTTAAGAGTGTTCATGCTGAATTCCCTGAGGGGAATTTCTTAGTTAGCGAAAGTGGTCAGGAAGACAAATGAGATGTTAGCAAACATTGATGGAAGAATGTAATATAATCTTGAGGCTTTAAAATGTACATGGTGTGGCCTTACTGTGAGTATGGTGAGCAGTTTGGAGGCCCTTGTCTTAGAAAGGATGTGCTATCATTGGAGACATTTCAAAGGTGGTTTAGAAATTAATTCAGGATGGAAAGACTGATAGCTGGAGCATTTGATGGCTCTCGGCCTCTACGCACGACAATTCAGAAGATTGAGTGTTTCTCTACTCACGGTCATCGGGAAGATTGAGTGTTTACCCTATTAATGTCCCTATTTGACCCTTCCTGACTACTAGAGGTTGTCTCCCCATATCTATCACTCGTGTGTTCCGGTGGCTTCAGCGGGTACTGAAAAGCATCTTGGAACTTTGCTGGAAGCAACCGGCAAGACTTCTCTCAGAAAGGCGTGTTCTCCGTTGCTCTAATAGTGCGGCAGGTACTATCGGAGAAATCAAAATCAGAACTGTCAGTAGAAAATACTTCTTCGCATTCCAACATTTTCTCAGTTTAATCCCCTTTTGTATTCCTCGAGCACGCCGGTAAATGCAGGGATTTCCGTTACTCCAGCTAAGCCCAGTACAGAAGTTGATAGGTTTAGACTGGGTGTAGCTCACAGTTCCTCCTTTCCGTTCATCATACTACTTGGCAGGAACTGGCACCTTCTCAAAAGCAGCTCTGTACACAGGATGAATGGACAAGGGGTTCAAAATGATCTTTCCATTTCTCTCCCGCATGCTCCCAGCAGCCTTCTCACATTGGCAGTATTTGTTCCCACAAGAATAGAAGCTCCATCCTTCTCAATCGGATCCGGGTAGAGCAAGACTAGTGTGTCAATAATCTCAGTTACTCCAACATCTGCTCCGTAAACACCAGCTTCAACAACACGTAACCATTGTATGGATACTCACCGGTACTAAGCCCCGGAATCTCAGGGGCACTCAGTGACGACAATGGTAAGTGCGCCCGATGCCGGTCGGAACAGGATCTACAAAGCAGAGTAATTTCAGAACCTGTGTCCACTGTGGCTCTAGCATAAGCACCTTCAGTCCGTAGAGATACACCAGAGTATAGTCTCACTAGCCCTTCAGGAAGAGTGTTTTGTACTTTAGTACTGTTTCCTTTGATACACTAATCCTCTCCGTGACGTCAGCCTGTTCCTTTACTGGGTCCCTCCGTAGCTTGATCTCTTTTCGTCGCTGTTTGATTAACCGCTGAATTGTTTTCTGAAGGTTTTCCTGTCCTTCACACCCCCGCTTCTCCACATTTGTAACAGAAAAGTTTGGAGGGCTGTCAGATGTTAAATCGGAGCATTGGTAGGATGCAAAACTGGGCTGAGAAATAGCAGATGGGATTTAACCCAGATCGGTGTGACGTAGTTCATTTTGGTCGGTGAAATATAATGGCAGAGTATAGTATTAATGGTAAGACTCATGGCAGTGTGGAGGACAAGAGGGATTTGTGGGTCCGAGTCAATGGGGCACTCAACACTGCTGTGAAGGATGATTGCCATTCAGAAAACACACGGCACATTAGCCTTCATCAATCGTGGGGTTGAGCTGAGGAGCTGAGAGGTCATGTTGCACCTACTGGTCACACCTCACTTGGAGTACTGTGCTTAGTCCTGGTTGCCTCACTATAGGAAGAATCTGGAAACCATAGAAAGTGTGCAGAGGAGATTTACAAGGATGTTGCCTGGATTGGGGAGCCTGCCGTATGAGAATAGGTTGAGTGAACTCCGCCTTTTCTCCTCGGAGCGACGGAGGAGGAGAGGTGACCTGATGGACGTAAGAACATAATGAGAAGCATTGATTGCGTGGATAGTCAGAGGCTTTTTTTCCCAGGGCTGGAATGGCTAGCACGAGAGGGCATAGGTTTAAGATGCTTGGAAGTAGGTACAGAGGAAATGTCAGGGGTAAGATCTTTACGCAGGAAGTGTCGAGTTGTGTAATGGGCTGCCGACGACGGTGGTGATGCAGATACGATAGGGTCTTTTAAGAGACTACTGGACAGGTACATGAAGTTCAGAGAAACAGAGGGCTATGGGTAACCCGAGGTAATTTCTAAGATAAGAACATATTCGGCACAGCTTTGTGGGCCGAAGCACCTATACTGTGCAATAGATATTTGTTTCTATCTATGTTTCTAAGCTACATAGCGGAGGAAGTAAGTAAGATCGCCATGTCAGTCTTCAAAAGTGAAGAAACCTGGATTTTGCCCCACATTCAGGAGATTCAGTGGACACAGGTGAGGGCCGATGTCAGTAAATAAGAAGACGTTGTTGGGGATGCCGAAACTCCCCAACGGGAGTAAATCACCTGGACCAACTTGCTACTGTCCAGAGTTCTGAGGGAGGACATGAATAGTAATGAGCTTTTCAGAAACACTGGAGTCATGGAGACTCCTAAGGGATTGGAAATTGGTAAATGTGATCCATGCCTAAGAAGCTGGGGAACTAATGAACATTTAACCTGACCGACGTGATTGATAACATTTTTGAGTCATTATTCAGGGTAAAATTCTGTTGTCAGGAAAGAGCAGAGAACGGAACCCAATGCACTGTTACCTTACAGGGGTTGGACATTGTCTACGGCAGCCGTTCACAACGGTCCTTCCTATTGTAGGAGCAGCCTGAAGAGATTGGCTTCTGTCTGTCACCTCGTCGTCAGTAAGAACCGCCAACATTCACTGTAGCCCCTCTGGTTCTTTTGTCGCCCGGCTCACAGTCACAGTGTTATACGACTGTTTACCCTTCCGCCGTCTCACCAAGGTGACCTGACACCCCGTTCGGGATAGTGGAGAAGATAATGAACTCGGGACTCCGTATGCTCCAGTTATCTGTCACTGCTGCTCCTCATCTCACTCAGACCTAATTCTTGAACCTTTCTGGAGGATTTCAGAGTCACCAGCGGGACGCAGCCCGCCGTCCGTCTGCGCGCGTTGCAACTTGTAGGACTCAGCGTCAATTTCAACACTTTGAACAAACCGCTTTCTTCTATTTCAGCCAGCATCGGACAGAGTCCGGTAGAGTTCCCTTGAACACAACTTCTTTCTCCCTACATGCCCTGCTGGACGAGCTGGACATTCACAACACCGCTCATCTACTGTCAGGTCTTTGCCACAGTCTGAACTGCCTTTCTCATCTTTCCTGCAACTCCGGTATTTCTTTAACAGTCTCCCCGTATACCTGCTCTCGTTAAGCCATCACGCGGATCTTCCTTCTGCAGGACTGCCCTTCTATCCTATCAGTCGTCCAGTCCCACTGTCACTTACTGGCTGCAGGAACGTTTAATCAGGACAGTTAGGAATTGGATTCGACTGAAGTACATGAAGAAAATAAAATATCGGAGGGCCTGTGTGAAAAGAGCGATGCTTAGCGGCACGGGAAGTGTCACCAATAGGGGACAGAGAGTGGGAGATGAGACATGGATTAGATCTCCGGTGAGTTATTAAACAGGGCGGAAGGATCAGCATATGAACTGGGCTGAAGATTTGGCTTTGGATGGTCACGTGAGATCTCTACAGTGCACTTGTGCGATTCAGGCTGACAACAGAAGACCAGGACGAACAGGAATTAAGACATAAAAGGATAAGCGAGAGCTTAGAATGTATCAATTGGAAATTATGCTGGAGAGGTTGGAATGAGGACCACCGAATTGGCGAATGAGTGCATGCATCTTCACTGTGAAGGACAAATTGACAAAAATTCAAGCCGAGTGTGCCGGTCAGACTACCAAGTAACCTCCATTTTGTAAAACGGCTGGGAGAAAAGGCCATCCGTCCCATTTAATACTGATCGCACCAGAGAACCAACTTTACCCCTAGGCGTGTCACCTACCGCATGCAGAGAGTCACGAAGTAGATGTAATTGTTAAAGGGAGCATTCTGCTTCATGAGCGTTTGAAGTCATTTGCCTGGCTTAGGATATCCCTACGAAGCTTCCCGGCGAACATATCCACACTCGGGAAACGAGCTATAAATACTTGAAAGATGCAACTACCGTCTAAATGGGAACAGGGCATTTCCGATACATCACTCCTCCTCTCCTGAACCTGCTCTGCCATTCCATCACGTGAGATCCCCTTCCGTTTCCGATCACTCGAACCCCACACTCGAGATCAGTGACACATTCCCCTGCAGTACCTACACCTCCTCCCTCATCAGCATCCCTGGACATGGACAACACTGCCATCCAAAGCGGGCGTTGAACAATATATGCTCATAAACCACTAAACCACTCATTCACCCAGATTCCCTGCATTCACTCCTCCTCCTCTGGCATCAGATTCAGATTCAGATCAATCGACTTATCATCCGTTGACTCCCTTTTGCCAATCCTGACCCATGTTTCCGCAAAGAATTCCAATCTACTTGTCAGGAATGATTTCCCCTGAGAGGACGCAATCTGAGTTCACCCTATTTCATTCTGTGCCATTCAATACCCCCAAAACTGGTCCTTGATAGCTGATACCAAAAGCGTACTGATGTGCAGAATTTCCCAACCTCATGGAAACCATTACTCCGTGCTGAGAGATCTCCGGACCTTAACATCCCACAGCTGGGCCGCTGCCAGTTCTTCCTCCCGCACTCGAACTCGTAACCGGCTTCGATAGCTGAGACGCTGATAAAGAAATAATCATCAACACATACAGCAGGCCTGGATATTCTCACTCCTCACGCACCTGTCGGGTCGAAGATAACACAAAAAAAAAAAAACAGAAAACATGCAGCCAGTCTGGAGGACTATTTCACTGAGCTTTTACAGGCAACTTGAATGGTCCCCGGTATAACAAGATGTGACGTTGTACCATATGACTACCTGCAGCCCACTTTCTCTGTGACCATACTGCTTTGTTGCACTGTGTTAATGTTCTGCCTCGACTAATAAATACAAGCATTCCATTTGACTTCTTCACCGCCCTATCAGTCGATGCAGCCACATTCAGGGAGCGATGAACTTGGACACCAAGATGTCTCTGTCCATCAACACTCTTAAGGGTCTTGTATTTAGCAGTGTACCCGCTCTTTACATTTGACCTACCAGGATGCCAAGATGACCGTCACAACTCAAATCTCACTGAGTATTTTTCTAGCCCTGTTGAATTTATTGCCAAGTGCACAGGTACAGATGCTGAGAAACACCAAGTTGAATTTATTGCCAAGTGCACAGGTACAGGTGCTGAGAAACACCAAGTTGAATTTATTGCCAGGTGCACAGGTACAGGTACTGAGAAACACCAAGTTGAATTTATTGCCAGGTGCACAGGTACAGGTGCTGAGAAACACCAAGTTGAATTTATTGCCAGGTGCACAGGTACAGGTACTGAGAAACACCAAGTAGCATCAGCATCGCGGGCAAGTACATTCAGATAAGACAAAGAACATAAATTATGCAATTCTCTGTCATTACCAATATAGAATTACATATTATATATATAGCAATAGACTTGGAAATGTTGAATTCGGCCCCTCGGCCAAATTGTTGACAGAATTTGGAAACAACAGGGCTCCAAGCCCCGGTTCCTACAACACCCACTGGGAAATCCTGCAGGCCCCAAAAGGGTTTGACTATTCCTTCTCTTTATACACACAGACAACAGGTACAGGAACAGTCCATTCGGCCACTTCAGCCCGTCCTCTCATTCAATAAGACCCCGGGCCGTTCCATCGACCCGCAAATCCTCTCCTTTACACACTTTCCACAGACCATTAGCCCCACTTACAGGTCAAAATTCTGCTGGTGTTTGCCTACCAATGTGGTGAATCCCTCTGCTCGCAATTACCGTGGGATCGGTCATTTCTACAGATGAGGTCCTCGCTGTCCACCCCACCGTCCCGCACGGGGACAAACCTCCTGTCACACAATTTTATTCTTTCAATAATATCCCCCTTCCCCCCTTCTGTCGGGAACCCTTCCCGGGGAGCCGGCACCCAGCCAATGGGCCGAGCGGCTTCCTCCTACTTCCCAGCGATACATCAGATTTGGCCGCAGGAAACCGCTTCACAAACGTCTCCTACCCCTCCTCCTCCCTCAACATCTCTTGGAAGGAAATGGAAATAAATCAAAAGCAGGGCATTTACTTTGAGATTTGTTCCGCATTGTGGATAGTGCGGAGAGATGTCAGAGGTTACAGTGGGGCATTGATAGGATGCAAAACTGGGCTGATAAGTGGCATATGGAGTTCAACCCAAATAAGTGTGAGGCCTTCATTAATCGTGGGATTGTGTTTAGGACCCGAGAGTTAATGTTACAGCTATCTAGGGCACTGGTCAGACCCCACTTGGAGTACTGTGCTCAGTTCTGGTCGTCTCACAACAGGAAGAATGTCGAAAACATGAAAAGAGTGCAGAGGAAATTTACAAGGATGATGTCTGGATATGGGAGCATACCGTATTGGAATATGTTGAGGGAACTCGGCCTTTTTACCTTGGATCGATGCAGGATGAGAGATGACCTCACAGAGGTGTATAAGATTATGAGAGGCATGAATCGTGTAGATAGTCAGAGGCTTTTTCCCGGGGCTGAAATGGCTAACACGACAGGGCACAGCTTCACGGTGCTTAAAGTAGGTACGGTGTAGATGTAAGGGGTAAGTTTTTTTTTGAGACGCAGAGAATGGAGAATGCGTCGAATGGTCTGCCGGCGACGGTGGTGGAAGCGGATACAATATGGTCATTTAAGAGACTTCTGGACAGTTACATGACTCTCAAAAAAATAGAGGGGTATGTGTAACCCGAGGTGATTTCTAAGGTAAGAACATGTTTGGCACAGCTTTGTGGGCTGAAGGGTCTGTATTCTGCTCTAGGTTCTCTATGTTTCTTTGTTTCTATGCTGATATGAATAATTACACATCACATCCGTGAAATCTGTGAATGTGGCTGCTCCGTGGCAATACTCAGTCTTTGAACTTAGAGCTGCGGCATTTTTCCACCAGGTGAGTCTCGGCTGAGATATTGCCCAAGAAGTTTGATGTGCTTATCTTCCAGCAGCCCAATATTTACATCAGAGTCAGTAGTATAAAATTAAACTGTTTGTTCAAGTAACTGTGGTGAAGAAAATTAGTCAGGGGTACAATCGTATCTCTAGAGGCCGATCCTCTGTATATACCAGCGCCGTTTCGAATGCATAAAGCTCAGAGTGTCAGACGGAGCTGTGAATTCAGGATTCACACATTCTCACTGAAATGGTGTATCCAGTTATCTGGCGAATAGAAGACGTCTACTATCCTTTTATTTCAGCTTTTGGAATTCCCGGTAAGCCGCAGTGTCAGTTGTCGTTGGTGGGAAATGAAGCTTAATTCCAATCTCGTTTTTGTTTCTGTCGCTGGTTTCCACTGTCACATGCCAAGGCCTAATATTCCAATTTTCAGGAACGGTATGTAACCATACGGACTGTGGAATGTGGGACCTGGATCTAAAGATCGCTGCCGAAATGTAGAGATTCCGCCAACAATTGTGTAATTGAAACGGTCGGGCAGCGCTCTTCCAGCTGTTTGTGTTCAATAATGTTGCTTGGGTCTCTGTGATTCTGAACTTCTGAATATTGTCCCGCAGTGATACACAAATTGATCGTCTGTATTTGTATGTGACCAGTTCGCTGAGTTAGGACTAAAACCAAACTATCGACTGTTAGTAACATTTCAGCAAATGTGAGGAATTCCACATTGTGTGTGATATGACTGAATGTGAAACAGTTGATGGACAGCACAATGAAGTCGTTGCTGAGCAATTAACACCATCGGCGTGTTGTTTCATAGTTATGAACTGAAATGAAATATCTTTATTGTCATTGCATGGTACAATTTGTCATGCACCAATACAGCGAAAATGAGTTTGCAACTCTCATACTCAATGCTCTAAAACAACAAATAAGATAAATAAACAATAAATAAAATCAAGTAACCAGCCAGTACAAGCAATGTCCAGCAGTGCAAAAACACAACTCAGATGCATGACAGCCATAAAACCATATTAAAGTAGCAATATAACAAATTTATGGATGATACTTGATCGATTGGTTCAGAACAATTATAGCTCTGGGGAAAAAGCTATTTTTCAGTCTGGAAATGCGGGGCATAGAAAATCTTATAACGTCTGCCAGATGGAAGAAATTCAAGCAGATGACTACATGGGTGTGTATTGTCCTTACAGATTCTTGTAGCTTTCCTTAAGCAGCGAGATCTGTAGGTGTCCTCCAGGGCTGGGAGCTGTGTCCCAATGATCTTCTAGTGCGCTAGAGACGACCCGCTGAAGTGCTTTCTATCAGCTGCTGTTCAACTGAGATACCACACAGAGATGCAGCATGTTAAGATGCTCTGTATGGTGCAGCGGTAAAAGACCACAGGCATCTGTTCAGGTAGACCAGCTTTCTTCAGCGTCCTGATGAAAAAAAAACAAGCGTTGCTGTGCTTTCTTAACTATTATAGTGGTGTTAGTAGACCATGTAAGGTCTTCTTAGATACATATTCCCAGAAACCTGAAACTGGACACTCTCTCCACTTTGTCTCCGTTAATGTAGACTGGAGTGTATTCGTCATCCCGTGACTTTCCAAAATTGATAATTAGCTCCTTTGTCTTTGCTGTATTAAGAGACAGGTTGCTCCCTGAGCACCAGCTCACTAAGTTCTGTACCTCCGCTCTGTACGCTGATTCATCCCTTTTGGAGATCAACCCGATCACTGTTGTGTTGTCTGCGAATTTGACGATGGTATTGGTGTTAAATGCAGGTACACAGTCGTAAGTGAAGAGGGAGTAGAGTATGGGACTCAATACACAACCTTGTGGTGTACCAGTGTTCAGGATAATGGTGGAGGACAGGTGAGGGCCCAGTCTCACTGCCTGTGAACGCTCTGACAAGAAATTCAGGACCCAGTTGCAGAGTGATGAGCTGAGGCCTGGCTGGTGGAGTTTGCAGATGAGCTTGCTGGGGATGACAGTATTAAAAGCAGAGCTATAATCAACAAACAACATCCTCACGTATGTGCCCTTTCCCCCCAGGTGTGTCAGCACAGTGCGAAGAGATAATGAGATGGCATCCTCCGCGGACCTGTTTGCTTTATAGGCAAACTGGTGTGAGCGCGGTTTAGCAGGGATAGTGACTTTAATGTGGGAGAGGACCAATTTCACAGTATGAGTACTGTGAAATATATTCAATTTTTGTATAAATCTGATAATGTTACAAACATAAGACTGCTGCACGGACCTCATTGCTGGACGTAGAATTCCTCTCCCCGGCTTCCCTGTGATGGTCTCTGTGGGAGGCGTCATGTCTGTCTGGGAGGTTGTGTCAAACCGGGATGTAACTGTGGGATTCAGTCAGTGATCTGTTAGTGAGTTGGCACTGGGGGAATAGGAAACAAATGCGGGGATTTCTGTAAGTACTGGGCTTCAGGCAGCTTATATGGAAAGAGAATCTAGTTAAAACTCGTGTCAGCGTCCGCTTTGAGAACACATCTGAGAAAAGACTCTTCAACTGCTTTTCCATATTTTTTTTTTTTCTGCCTGGATGAGTGATTTCAGCATTTCCTGTTTTTGTACAGTCCATGGGCTGTTCTGTAGCTGACAGGCATAGCCATGAGTTTGATAATTGTCTAATGGAAGAATTCCGTATTCAGAGTCTGAATTTATTCATTTAATCCACAAAAGGCGCCAGTAGAAATGTCCCATACAGTACTGATTCTGCGGAGGTAGTTACCCAGTTTTAAATTTCCGCTGCTACTTCACATTTCGATCATCAGGAAGGAATCTGTATTCAGATCATATTGATTTTATTTTACTATGTAAACTCTTTCTTGGTCTCCGGCAGCTCTGCGCTCTCTCTCCCTCGACCCTTCCACCACTAAACGCAACATTGAAGTAGAAATATGACAGGATACCCCCAAACTACTGCATTAAGTTTTGCTCCAGTTTTTGCTGTTTCTTGTCTCCCTTCCAGCGAACTTGGTGGCCACCGTGATTCTGTCCCGGGGAAAGTGCGGTCTCTCCAAATGCGTCACTCGCTACATGGTGGGAATGGCAGCAGCCGATCTCCTGGTCGTTATCTCGGATCCGCTGCTGTCGAGGACATCTGAGATTTACTTTTACCGTTCATTCCTGCGTATCACTCCTGTGTGCAGACTCAGGATGTGGTTGGTTTTTGCGAGCACTGCGGCCTCTGTTTGGCTGACTGTCGCTTTCACGGTCGATCGATTTGTTGCTATTTGCTGTGAGAAGCTGAAAACAAAATATTGCACCGAAAGAACGGCGGCTGTGGTTATCGGGACAGTGAGTTTGCTGGCCTGTTTGGAGAGTGTCCCCTGGGGCTTTGGCTACGAGCATACAGAAATAATTGATGGTGTTCCCTGGTATTGTGTGCTAACACAGAGCTTCGAAAATTCCCCCTCATGGGCGGTATTTGAGATGTTTCATCGCATTTTAACCCCTTGTCTCCCATTCTTTCTGATTTTACTGTTCAATATTCAGACTGTCAGCTGTATTCTAGCGGCTAGTAGATCCCGCAGGGGGCTCTGGGGACAAAAGAGTGGAGAGAATCACAAAGATCGGGAGATGGAGAACCGACGCAAATCCATCGTTTTACTCTTCGCATTAACCGGTAGTTTCATATTGTTGTGGGTAACACAGGTGGGATTTTATATCTATCGACGGATTTCAATGAGTTTTGTTTATTCTGTCACGGATCCCCGTTACATCACAGAATACACGTCGGGAATGCTGCAGGTTCTCAGTTCCTGCACCAACACGTGTATTTACGCCCTGACACAGAGCAAATTCCGAGAGGAGCTAAAGAATGCGCTGAAATACCCACTAAATGAGATTTTGAGCTTCATTAAACGTTGGAAATAAACGTTGTACGGTATGATGTTTCGGTTGCTTTCATGTGCCTCACTTTGTAATCCCCCCACCCCTACTGTGGGTAAATGGAAACGATGTGATGGACAGAGTTACAAAACAAACACGAAAAAAAATGCAGATGCTGGAAACTCAAAACAGAGCACAAAGTCAAAGCTCTGATGAAGGGTGACGGCCTGAAACGTTGACTATTTTCTTTTTTCAATAACTGCTGTGTGGTCTGGTGAATTTCTCCTTTTTTTCTGTGTGTTCTCTTTGAGTTACAAACAACTGTTTACAGCTGATCCAAACAGCGGCACTGGCCATAGCATTCCACAGAGATCCCCTTTGTCCTCCACCATCCTTCCCGATTAAATTGAAGCTTGAGCCGAACCTGTTACCGCTGATGCACCGTTCCAATGAAAAGGCTGATCTTGGATTATATTTGCATCTGTAACAAACACCTGCACACGCATAGTCTGACCATTCATTCCAAAACTTCGTTTCGCCTCGTCTTCCCCCAGTAGGTTCACCTTCTCTCTGTCACTTGTAGTATCCACAGGTAACAGAATTTCAAATGTTTTACAAGTGACGACTAAGTAAGTAACACACACACACACACACACACAGAGGGACAGAGAGAGAGACAGAGAGAGAGAGAGAGACAGAGAGAGAGAGACAGAGAGAGAGAGACAGAGAATGAAAGGGAGAGAGACAGACGTACAGACAGACATAAAAGGTACGCAAACAGGCAAATATTGATGTTTTGAGCCCCACAACAAAAGACACAATGAAGTGAAATGAGAACTAATACGATCTTACCCTGATCAGTATCAATGTAAAACTTGACGGTACTGACACTAGCCGACCTTGTACAAAGAACTCGTGAATAATAGGTGAAAAAGACCGTCTGATAGATTGCAAAAACTGAAACTGAAACATGATTACAAGCAAGAGAAAATCTGCAGATACTGGAAATCCCAGCAACACGCAGAATCTGCCTGGAAATCAGCAGGCTAAGAATCATCTAGGAAATCAGTACAATCGAGCCGAAAACTGTCCTAGCGAAGCGTTTTGTGTCACCCGGTTCGGATATGGCCCAAGTGCGGAGTGAGAGGCACGGTCGCCGAGCGATAGCTCACAGACTTTAATGCGAACAGTCTTAGAGGGAAGAAAGAACAATAAATGAGGCCGTTAACTAAAACTCTGAAATGGAGAACCAAACCTGCACTGCTGCTGAAAAGAGCAACTAACTATAAAACGAATACCGCCAGTCTTCAGGGTCAGTTGACTCGGCAGTCTAATTTCCCACACAAGGCAGAATGCAAGCAGGCAGCGAAGCATCGCTGTATTCAAGTCTTTACAATTACTACGACGGAATGAACTGAGTTAAACACTATCACAATGAAATAATAATTAGCTGGCACGTGCTTATTAACAAGCTCAATTGCTGCATTTATTGCGCTGCCGAATCCGTGGTTGTGACAGGGGCACCCCTCTCCACGCTCAGCCTCTGATACACCAAAGACCCGTGTCCGCCTGGTAGGTAAGTGCAATACGTTGCACTGACAATATCTGAGCCGAAGAATTCCACGTAGGGATAGGCACAAGAGTTTATACAGAGGTACCTCGACCACGTGACACTGAGACGAATTAGTCTCAAAATGATATCCTCCGATTGCAACTAATCGGGCAACTATTTCAACAATAAAAATAACACAGAATCCCTGAGCCTATGAAATTAAACTTAACCAGTTAAACCAGAACGCCGCAGGAAACCGCATTACAAAGAGCGAGTCGGTCGAGAAAAACACAAGGATCTCTTAAACCATCAATAACTTGTTAAGCAATAAGTAATCAGTTCAGGTACGCTAAAATCTCAGAGAAGAATGCTCTCTGATGAACTGCACAGGCCTAAGGAAGTTGCTACAGGATCCCTCTCCCTATAGCTGTTACCTGATGGCCCAGGAAGACGTGAAAGATCGAGATCCAGGAAGGACGAGAAACCTGGGAATCTTGAGAGGGAGGCATCTGGACCTAGAGAGGCAGGCGGAATTAGGGTCCAAAGAGCTTGAGAAACCTGGAAAACCCAATAGACTGAGAGACTAGGGAATCCTGGGAAGCTCAATAGACTGAAATCCGGGAATTCCTGGGAACCCGAGCAGACTGAGAGACCAGGTAACCTCGAGTGAGATCAAGAAAACTCGGGCGGGGCAGACAGGGCGGCCTGGGATTCCTCGAGATGGGGAGGATATTGAAATGCCCAAAACACATCGAATAAGCCTTGGAAACGATCGAGAGAAAACCCCTGGGAACACAGAAAAGTCCTTGGGAATATTGAAACCTAGGAACCTTTTCAAATTTTGCTCAGTGCTTTATCTTTCCAGTTTTTTTCTAGAGGTATTTAGGATGTGGAAACATAGAAACGCTACAGCACAATGCAGGCGCTTCGGCCCACAAAGTTGTGTCGAACACGTCCTTACCTTAGAAGTTACGGAAGGATACGCATAGCCCTCCAGTTTTCTAAGCTCCATGTACCCATACAGCAGCCTCTTAAAAGATGGTACCGTTTCCACCTCCATCACCGTCGCCGGCAGCGCATTCCAGGCACTCACCACTCTGAGTAAAAACAAATATACCCCTGACATCTCCTCTGTACCTACTTCCAAGAACTTTAAATCTGTGCCCGCTAGTGCTAGCCATTTCAGCTCTGGGAAAAAAAAGCCTCTGACTATCCACACGATCAATGCCTCTCATTATCTTGTACATCTCTATCAGATCACCTCTCATCCTCCGTCGCTCCAAGGAGATAAGACCGAGTTCACTCAAACTATTCTCATAAGGCATACTCTCTAATCCAAGCAACATCCTTGGAAATCTCTTCTGCACTCTTTCTATGTTTTCCACATCCTTCCTGTAGTGAGGCGACCAGAACTGAGCACAGTACTCCAAGTACTCCGAGTATCCATAGTACTCCACAGTACTCCCCTGGCCTGACCGGTGTCCTGTATGGCTGCAACATTACCTCTCGGCTCCTAAAACCCACTATTGATGAAGGCCAAGGCACTGTATGCTTTCTTAACCACAAGGTCGACCTGCGCAGCAGCTTTGAGCGTACTCTCAATTTTACAGATGAAGACAGCTTAGACAGGTTTCTTTCATCACTAAGGTAGCTGGTGCTCTGGAGATCTGTTCAATTTGTTACATGAAAGTTAAATTTTCCCAGTCTCTACCATGACTTTCATCAAAAGGCTAAAAGCCCTCTTGATACGAACGTGCACGTCCACACTGCAGTCAGAGATCAGATTTTGGATTAGGGATTTTGCACATTTTACACCACTGACGAGTGATGATTTGTTGAATTATTTGACAAGCTTGCTTGAAGCGCTCATTCGTTATGCAGCTCTGAGCCACGGCACCCGAATTCTGGGAATTTGAGTACTTGACTCTTGGAAAGCTTGGAACTGATAACGGGGCAAGTCAATAGAGACTAGAGAGGCTCGGTTTGTAGACTCGGGGCCCTTGGAATATATAGTTAGAACATGCGCTTACGTTAGAAGGCACCCTCTCCTCAAGCCACCAATGTCAATACGTCAATTTCACACTTTACTGGGTCCGTTACCTGGCACGCTGGAGACAGAAACAAGAGTTCATACATAGAAAGTCCAACGGAATATTGTTGCCTCGCCGAATCACTCTGACCGATGAATCTCATGGCCAAGGTCAGCTGCTCTCTCTCCGCTGCGTCCCTCTTTGTGTCACCGGGTTCGGACATGGCCCGAGCGCCGAGTGAGAGACACTGACGTGGGGCGATATTTCAGAGACTTTAATGCGCATAGTGTTAAAGTGAAAAGAAAGCAATAAACACTCGGTCAAACAGGGCCGTTATCTAAAACTCTCAAATCGAAAACGAAGCTTCCACTGAGACTGAAAAAAAAAAACAAACTACCAATTATAAAACGAATACCGCTAGTCTTCAAGGTCATTTGACCAGAGAGTCCAATTTCTCCGGCGAGGCCGAATGCAAGCCGGCAGGGTGTATCGCTGTGATCAAGTCTCCAGTAATTCCACGACGGAATGAATGGAGTTAAATACTATCACAATGAAATAATAATTAGCTGACACCTGCACATTGACAAGCTCAATTGCCGTAGCTACCGCGCTGCGGAATCCGTGATTGTGATATATTGAACGCGTTGTGATGAACCCAACCAATACAAATGCCGTCATTTTGCTGAATGCTGCGAAAAATTGCGGCTGCTTGTGTGGTATCGAGGACAGCGAGGGAAAATTAATGCACATTGCACGTGAGATTAATTGCAGTGCAGAAGAGATGCAGTTAAGCTGTTGGAGTTCAGCATTCGAACGCTTCGAGCATACACCTTCACTTGTTTGTGTGATATGAACATAAGACACGTCATTTGAAATATTTGGAAATAAAAGTACAAACACAGATATTTGTAGAGAAACAGAAATATTTCCGACGCACCGAATAAAGAGAGCTACACAGATCGGATGGGATGCAGCAAAGTGTCTTTCATCTGCAGATCTTCTCCACTGAAATCACTGACCTCACTTGTGTGATTTCGTGTTAGGAAAGTACATAAAACAAACAACGTGGATGCAAAACTGGAAGGTGTAAGCCATCACAGGCGTAGCTTTATCGTCTAAAAGACATTCTTCAGTTCAATAAACAGAACAGTCTGAGTTTTATAAGAACAGTGACAACTCTGATGTTATCTTTCTTTTTTTTTCTGGAACCGTCTCTCAGCAGAGATGCCAATGTTACTGTTGACCACTCTGTCAAAGTAACACCTAATACAACACACCAATGACACTGAATTTGTTGGTTCATTTGATATTGAGCATACATCCCGTGGGATCGCTGCAATCAGCTGACACCAATCAACTATCTGAACGGCATCAACAAACTGTATCCATCGATCCTCTACAGGCCGTTATCCATCTCACTTGTTGTCCGCCTGAGCAGCATTGCCATATTAGCCAAGTTAAAATGTAGGAAATTACGCAGTAACATGATTAATTCCTAGGTTACTTCTTCAACCCAATCGCAACTAGAAGCAAAATATACTTTCATTACACACCCAGTACAATAACTTGTTTTTTTTTTCAATTTACACTGTACCCTGTAAACCGCATGGGTGCGCCATCGATCAGAAACTGAAGTACTCCGGGGCTCGTAACCTCTGTTCCTGTCCACCTGCAATTCAAAGCAGCTAGAAAAAGTTTTCGAAATGTGGAAGATTTTATTTGTTGTATTATATTTCATTATACCCGTCAATTAATAAATGAAATCAAAGTATGTGATTTTTCTATTTTCATTCTGAGCATTCAGAGTATGCAGATGACAATAAATAAATAAATAAGGAGCCCCGGGGCTTTAAGACAGTGAAAGCAATATCCGACTCTGAGCAATAGTTGGTCGGCGCGGCCTTCAAAAACAAACAAATAGCAGGAGCATTGACCTTCACTTTGCGTCTTCTATTTCATTAGGCGCATCTAATGGATTATAATTTGCCAGAAGATGTTCATCATTATTTTAATATTGATTAGGCACCAAATTACATACTACAAATGAGATGGAATAATCAACAATAGATGTAACATTGTATCAAATGTCCGATGGAGAATTGAAGATAACGTAAGCCGATGATAGAAGCGTTGCTCATTTGCAGATTTGTTCCTAAGGAGACAAGGGCTTGCATTCCTACGTCTTACATAGTAGAGCAGTGGGTTACGCACACACCCCTGAGGTGCAGTGTTGATAGTCAGCGAGGAGGAGGTACTATCACCAATCCGCAGATTGTGGTCTTCCACTTAGAAGTCGAGGATACGATTGCAGAGGTAGGTAAAGAGGCACAGGTTCTATAAATTATCAACAGGATTGTGGGAATGATGGTGTTAAATTCTGAGCTATAGTGGATGAACAGCAGATTGACATAAATGTTTCTATTGTCCATGTGGTCTAAGGGCGAAGGAAAAGCCATTGAGGTTCCGTCTGCCGTTGACCTATTGTGGCGATAGGAAAATTGCAATGGGTCCTGGTCCTTGCTGAGACAGGAGTTCAGTCTCGTCGGTTGACCAACCTCTCAAAGCATTTCATCACTGGAGATATGAGTGTTACCGGGCAATATTCATCAAGGCAGCTCACATTATTCTTCTTAGGCACTGGTATAATTGTTGCCTTTTTGAAGGAAGTGGGGACGTCTGCCTGTAGTGTGAGAGTTTGAAAATGTCCTTGAGTACTCCTGTCAGTAGGTTGGCGCAAATTTTCAGAGGCTCAGCACGTATTCCATCGGGACTTTCCACCTTGCGGGGTTCACGCTCTTTAAAGAGAGCCTATAATCGATATCTGAACAGAGATCACAGAGTAATCAGGTGCAGCAGGGACCTTCCAAGCTGCAGTTACATTCTCCCTTTCAAAGCGGGCATAGAAGCCGTTGAGTTGTTCTGGTTATGAGGCATCGTTGCCATTCATGCTTTTCGGTTTCGCTTTGTAGGAAGTAATATCCTGCAAACACTCCCAGAGCTGTCGTACATCCGATGTCGCCACCAACCCCGTTCGAAATTATTTCTTCGCCCTTGAAATAGCCCTCCGCAAATCATACATGGTTTTCTGGTACAGAACCGGGTCGCCAGACTTGAATTCAACAGATCTCGCCTTCAGCAGACGATCTCTTCGTTCATGGATAGTGTGTGGTTTGTGAATGCAGAGTAAGTTTTTCTGGGCATAGACGCACCCACACTGGTTTTAATGACGTCGGTAACAACTGCAGCATATGCATCCAGTTTGGAAAATGAATCCCTGAATACAGTCCAGACAACCGATTCAGAGCAGTCCTGTAAGCGCTCCTGTGCTTCCCTTGTCCAAACGTTCTCGGTCCTCACTACTGGCGCTGCAGTCTTCAGTCTCTGCCGATACTCAGGTAGTAGAAGTACAGCCAGGTGATCGGACGTCCGAAAGTGAGGGCGTGGAATACGACGGTAGACCTTCTTCATTATGGTGAAACAGTGATCCATTATGTTGTTTCCTCTGGTATTGCAAGTGATCTGTTATGGAAATTGCTTCGTGATTTTTTTTGTTTTCAGACTGGCCTGGTTAAAATCCCAAAACGATGTTGAAAGCGTTCGGGTCTGCTGTTTCGTGCTCGTTCATACCACCGTTCCGATCATCTAGAGCCTGATTGACATAGGCGTGAGCTGGAATGAATACCGCCACCAAAATGACCCCAGAAATCTCCCGTGGTAGGTCAAATGGACGGCACTTGACTGCTAGCTATTCCTGGTCTGGTGAGCGGAAATGGGACAGACCTGATATACTTGTGCACCAAGAAGAGTTGATCATGAGGCAAACTCCACCACCTCTGCTGTTAAGAGACTGTAGATCTATACTGACGGTGTATAGTAAACACGTCGATATGAATCGCCGCATCCGGAAGAGTTTACCCAGGATTCAGTGTAACAAAGAGCACACGCGGTCCTAATTTCCGTCCATTTTGGCATCTTAGCTCTGTGATCATAAATTTTATTTACCAGATACTGCACGTTTGCCAACGAGACAGTCAGTGCTGGGAGCTTAAAAGCCCGTTTCCTTCAGCGCACTTGTATCCCTGACCTGCAGCCACGTTTCCTGCGTGGAACCCGGCGGGGAGTCCGTCCACCATCGGCATTGTTTCCGCCCGGTTTAAACAGCGATAGTTCGATTAAGCGTACTAAATCATCTTTGTACTGACCCTGGAAGCTGCTGTGCTTTTTAGCTCTATCAGGCTGAAGAGAGAATATTTAATCGTATCCAATGAGAGCTCTGCTGGCACACAAGTCGCCTCGCGAAGTATCCTTTGGATCGCCGTGTGTCAAGGACGACTGGACGACACTCAACAGCAACAACCGTTATTATGGTTCCTTTTCCTTTTCGAAAGCATTTACAACATCTCTGATCATTCTCAGTTCTGATAACTTGTATCGTTGTCTTTTCCCCCCAGACAGAACAGTTTTCATTCTGAAGCACTTGTTTTTGAATAACCCCACAGGTCAGGTATGAATATAACTAATCACAGCTGTTCACTAGTGGATACCCTCTCCCATCCCTCACCATACTGATTTGTAGAAGCTTGTGTCCCTTCAGGACCGTGTGTGGTTTCTATTTGTCCACCTCTTTCCCTGTGCGGTGCTGGAAATATAAAAGGCAGTGACAACGCAGTCCAGAGCTGGTTTGTGCAGGTCTGTGTTCTTCCAATGTTGCAGGTGGCTGTTGTTCAGATGTATTTTCTCAGTGTAATGTAAGGTTTTTCATGTTTTTATGTGTATGGAAATTGGGCCGGTGCTGGAAATCTGTGGGAACGCGGAGCAGTGTTGGGGTTGTTAGGGTCTGTGTTCCTCCATTTTGGAGCTGAGGAAATTTCCTGGACGTAGTTCACTCTCCTGATTCATATTATGTTTGTTTCTTATTCTTTTATGTTCCTCCAACACTCAATGCAATTGCAGCTTCGTAAATCTTACATACAACTCATTTTACTTTTTCTCCCCCTTAACAATAGACCATATTTCTTATCATCCTCAGTTCCTGATTGTCCCCATCCTGCACCACGTTCCTCACCAGGTCAGGGAACTCCTGTCTTCCGACCAGCTGCACCGTAAGTGACTCTCACGTGACAGATATGGACGTATCACGCAACATCCCTTCTCACTGTATTTTCTACGATTCCTGCCCAATCCTGCTGAATTAGCATTCGCCAAATTCACACTGCCTAGAGGTCCAGTCTTATCCCTATCAGCGATCGTTTGAAATCGTCCATAATTATAATCCTTAAAACTTTTCCACTGAAACTCCGATCATCTCGCTACTCTCCCTTCCAAATTAGAAGTTAAATATGCTCCCTCCCTGGTGGACTGTCTACATAGAGTTTCAGAAAACTCCTCTCAACAGTTCTAACAAATAATGCCCCATCGGAGCCTGATACTGTAAGAGAGTCCCCGTTATTCTGCAAAGATTTATCAGCAATTACAGCTACTCAATTGTTTTCAACTTTGCCCATAACCTGCCAACATATATGTCCTTCTCCCTTAGTGGCTATTGCGAGGCCTACCAGTATGATACCATCAGAGTGATTGCATCTTTCTTATTTTAGAGCTCTTCCTACATAGCCTTACAAGATGAGTCTGTGAGATGACATTGCCCCTGACTTTCTGCCTGATCAACAGTGTAACTGCCCAGCCTCTTTTACATCCAACTGGAATGTCTGTATCTTCTGAAATCTGTAATGTATAGCTGCCAGTCCCGCCCTTCTCTCAGCCAGGTCTTTGTAATGGCTGAATCACTGTGTCACGAACTAATCCAGACCTTAAGAAAGCCTTTACTGAAATAAATTCACTTTAGCCTCTCGATGCCACAGTGCTCATTAACGTGGATATCCTGTGACCGTTCCTCATCCTACTTGCTGACCCTGTAGCTCTGATTGCAACTCTGTACTTCCTTTGCCCCATGTTAAAATTCTGCCAGAGTAACTCGTGCAAACGTCCCTCTGAGAATATTAGTTCCGCTCCAGTACGCGTGTCGCCCATCCTCTTTATACCCGTCCCAGATATCCTGGAAGAATGCCCAATATCCGTGTACGTTGATGCCCTCCCTCCTGCACCAGATCATTAGCCTCACGTTTAACTGTACTAACTTGCAATTTCTAAAGTAGCAAGCATGTGACATCGAAAGTAATCCTGAGATTCCCACCCAGCGTAACTATTTCGTAAGCCATTGGCATTTTTCAGCACCCAATTGACTTGCTTGGAAATTATGGGTGGGGGTGTGCATATATGGATCTGCCAGCGTTACCCCACTGTTCTAACACACTGAAATAAATTCTGCCATTGGTGGTCTGAAATCCAGATTGATTTCTCATTATGTATCGACTCACACTGTTCCCGGTGAAACTCCATCTGCCACTTGTCAGCGCAGTCCTGCACCGTGCCGATGTTCCATTGCAACCTATGAACACATTCTGGGCCATCCTCAGCAGCACCAGCCCCTGTGTCATTTATTTCTTTAGATGTGAAGCGAGGAACAATGAGCCGCAGAACCCAGAACACTCAAATTAACCCGAGTATAACAGCAGGACAATGTATGATGACTTATAACTCTAGTGATTTTGCGCTTCGGAGAAAACCTCGCACATATCAAGGGGAGAGTAAACAAACACCTTACTGAGGAAGCCAGAATAAAACTCCGATTTCCATTGCCCCGAGGCGGAATAGCGCCACTCTAGCCACGACTCTCCGTGGCTGCCAAACCAACAACACACCAGCCCACCTTTCCACTTCCCGTTGCAAGTCATTTACAAAGAAACAGAAAAAAAAAGGGCAGGGTACCAGAACAGATATCTTGGAAATGTACCATCAACTGACAGTTGCACTCTCACTGGGCAAGATAATTCCATATTTAGAAAGCTAGGTTTCCATCGATCCAGTTCCTCCTGATTTTCTGAATGAGACTATTATGGGAAACCTTGACAAAGTCTCACACAATTTCATTTACAGTCAGCCAAGTTGCCTCGAGCTCATACCTCTTGACTTACTGTTATTGAATTCCAGTCGAACGCCTACTCAATTCTGTATGCATAGCATCCAGAGTTCTCCCCTCATGATTTTAATTTGTCGCTCCCCTTGACACCTCCTACTCCATTTACTGTATGCATCTGCGACTACTCATCCATCCCATCTCGAAGAATCCTCTCCAATAGTCCAACCTTAATTCATGCAAGGCTCATTGTTTCACTGTTGACGAGGTTAACGGGCTCTTATCGATTACCTTTCCTGATCAAACGTATATATAGTGTTCATGTTTTGAACTTGAACAGCCCGGTCTGGATGAACTTGAATGAGCTCCAGTGACCAACTGGTGAAGAACAGTCCCTGACTGAAGGGCTTGGAGAACATTTCTCAAACCAGGTTCATCTCGAGTGAATAG
The DNA here is from genome assembly GCF_030028105.1 of Mobula birostris. Taxonomy (NCBI): domain Eukaryota; kingdom Metazoa; phylum Chordata; class Chondrichthyes; order Myliobatiformes; family Myliobatidae; genus Mobula; species Mobula birostris. The sequence goes on along the minus strand of NC_092382.1, from coordinate 42,175,939 downwards.
ATTCTCAATACAAAGCTGCTACTTATCTCCTCATATTTCTACATAATATGATCTGATTATGAAAACACGCAGTCCTCTTTTATTGTCATTTAGTAATGCATGCATTAAGAAATGATACAATATTTGCTCCGGTGTGATATCACAAAACACAGGACAGACCAAGACTGAAAAAAATTAACAAAACCACATAATTATAACATATAGTAAAACAGTGCAACAGTATAACTTGATGAAGAACAGTCCATGGCACAGTAAAAAGTTCACAGTCTCTCAAATGTACAACATCTCACGCAGACGGGAGAAGGAAGAAAAACTCTCCCTGCCATGCCCGACCACAGTGCGACTCTGAGTCGTCCGAAAGCTTCGAGCCTCCGATCAGCTCTCCGGCACCGAGTACGGAGCACCATCTCGATCCGAACGATTCGACCTCAATCTCTGTCGCGAACAGCAGGCAAAGCCGGGGATTTTGAGGCCATCCCTCTGGAAGATTCTCGATCGCGCAGTAACAACAGCAGTGAACCTGCGTTTCAGAAATTTCTCCAGATGTCTCTCTGTGCTTTCACGTCTGTCTCCATCAATTAATAATGCCGTTCGTGTTTGTTTGGGGAGAAAGCCTAAATTCCCGCTTGTGTGACATTAAAATTAACTGAACCGTTGTTCCGCTGTTTTCCATGGCTCTTTGTCAGTTTGAAATCTGTCAGATTGTCCATTTCATCCATTACCCGTTTGTTCTTTGTCCAGGCTCGAGTCCATGCTGAAGGTGTCAGAGAGAAGGTCAGACTATATGTAAAGAAACACGAGCAAAAGGAAGCAGAAGTATTTGATGCAGACGAAAATATTCTCCAATATCAGGCAGTTTTGTCAGAACCGGGAAGCTGGGGCAGCAAATTCGCCTTAATCTTCAATTTAATCAGGCGGCAGGTGAGGTGTAAATGGGATTTCTACGGGAGATGATGGGTGTGATGCTGCAGTATCAGCTGTAAAAAGCTGTGAGAAAGCTGTTTATAACGCTAAGGAAACACAGACATGATGCTGGAGCAACTCAGCAGACCAGGCAGCAGAAGTGGATGAGAGTAAACATTGGAAGTTTCAGGCCGCCAGTCTTCAACAGGGCTCTGATCGTGTGTGTGTTGTTTTGTAGTTTTAGCAGCGGTATATTTTCTGTCATTACTTTTGTAACTCTGTTGATCATATTGTTTCCATTTACCCGCCACTGAGGGTACAGAATAGGGAGCATGAGATATCAGCTGAACTGCAATTCTTTGCAGCATTTATTTCTAACGTTTCATGAGTTTCGAAATCCGATTCAATGGATATTTCAACGCATTCTTGAGTTCCTCTCGGAATTTGCTCTGAGTCAGGGCGTAAATACACGTGTTGGTGCAGGAACTGAGAACCTGCAGCATTCCCGCTGTCTTTACTGAGATGTTACGGGGATCCGTGACAGAATAAACAAAACTCTTTGAAATCCGTCGATAGATATAAAATACCACCTGTGTAACCCACAACAATATGAAACTAGCGGTTATGCTGAAGAGCAAAACGATGGATTTATGTCGGTTCTCCATCTCCCTGTCCTTGTCATTTTCTCCACTCTTTTGTCCCCTGAGCCCCGTGCGGACTCTACTGGCTGCCAGAATACTCCTGACAGTCTGAATATTGAACAGCAAAATCAGAAAGAAAGCGACACAGGGGGTTAAAATGCGGTGAAACATTTCAAATGCCGCCCATGATAGAGAGATTTTGTAGCTGGATGAGAGAACACAAAACCAAGGAACACCGTCAATTATTTCTCTACGCTCATATGCAAAGTACCATGGGACAGTCTCCAAACAGGCCAGCGCACTCACTGTCCCCATAATCACCGCCGCCGTTCTCTTGGTGCAATATTTTGTTTTCAGCTTCTGACAGCAAATCGCTACAAACCGATCGACGGTGAAAGCGACAGTCAGCCAGACGGAGGTCGCAGTGCTCGCAAATATCAACCATTGACGGAGTCTGCACACGGGAGTGATGAACAGGAAAGACTGGGGAAAATAAATCTCAGCAGTCCACCTCAGCAGCGGATCCGAGATAACGATCAGGAGATCGGCCGCTGCCATTCCCACCAGATAATGAGTGACACATTTGGAGAGTCCGCACTTTCCCCGGGATAGGATCACAATCGCCACCAAGTTCGCTGGAAGAGAGTCAGGAAAGAGCAAGTCGAGTAAATGCTGAGCGAAGTCATTGCCGCAGTTTGAGGGGATCCTGTAATATTTCCATTTTATTGTTTAATTTGTCGTTGTAATGGTCAACAGAGTGTGCAGAACCGGTGGAAGCAGAAAAGGAATTTAAACAGTAAAACCAAGTTAGTATTAACTGAATACGGATACCTTCCCGATGAAAGATATGTGAAGTGGGAGTCGAACGGTTAAACTTTGGATCTACGACCTGAGAGTCAACACTGGACGGAACATATTCTACCAGCGAGTTCATTTCCGTCCAGCGCCCTTCCCATCTCGTTTTGATGACATGAATACATCCCAATTCTTCCATTGGACAATAATTACCTTTCATAGCGATCCCTGTCAGCGACAGAACAGTCGAAGGACGGGATAAAAACAGTAACTGCTGGAAACACTCATGCCGACAAAATAGATTATGTGGGAAAACAGTTAAACTGTCTCCTGGCAGAACTCTTCTCAGAGAGGCCAGTAACAGGAGTGTTAACTACTTTCTTTTTTCCATACAAGCTGCTTGGAGCTTAGTGTTTCCAGTATTCCCCGTGTCTGTTTCCAATTCCAGCATTTGCCACTTCAGTGACTTTGCAAGAGAGCATTGACTGATTCCAACAGATACAGCGCAGTCTGACACAGCCTCACAGACAGACACAAAACCTCCCACTGAGACAATCACAGGGAAGCAGGGGCGGGGAATTCAACATCCAATAGCAAGCCCAATACCGCAGGCAGCTAAATTTCTGCAGCGGATTGTTTTTAGATCCAGAACCAAGAATCCACAGTCCCGGTGTTTCCATTCGGTTTCTGAAATGCAGAGTACTAGGACTGGACATGTGGAAGAAGAACCAGCGACAGAAACAATCACAACATTGGAGTTAAACTCCAGTTCCCACCATCGGCTGCTGACACTGTGGCTTACCCGGAATTCCGAAGGCTGAAATAAAAGGAGAGTAAAATTCTATAATCTGCGAAATGACTGGGTACACCATTTCAATGAGAATCTGTCACTTCTATTACTCCTGAATTCATAGCTCCAGCTGACACTCTGAGCTGATGCATTCCAAGCAACCCTGATTTATACAGAATATCAGCCTCCAGAGACTTTCTTACTTACAGTTACTTGACTGAACACTTTAATTCAATACCACTGTCTCTAATGTTAGTATGAATCGATTGAAGACAAATACATTGAAATCCTTGGGCATTCCCTCAGCACGGACTCATTTGATGGAAATAATGCCGAAGCTTTAATTACAAAGACTACGTTTTGTCGCAGAGCAGCCACACTTACACATTTCACGTTTTTATGGCTAATTATTCATCTGTAAAAGGACGTTAACTGGCACCGATCGTCCGCCATTTTCTGTCCCCGCCGTATCCCATTTTCTACTGTCTTGAGTCCTTCAGCTCCCTCCTGAACACACGCACACACACACAGGTACACACACACGCATACACACACACACACATGCACACACACACACACACACACACACGCACACACACACACAAACACACAACTAATCATGGACACTCTCAGAGCTAAGGTCAGGGACGGCTGATTAGTGGGTTCACATACTGAGCCATTTGAGTGGAACTCAAGAATGCGAAGGGTCCAATCAAACTGATGAGATTGTACGACTTCTACCTGGGGTTGGGTAATTGGCCTTGCTGTGTGTGAGCATTTGAGCAGCAGTGGCCACAAGTCCATCAATCTTCGGATAGCTAGAGGTTTGATCCCTGTGGGAGAGTTTTAAATTGGAGAGGGAAAATTATGATGGCATTAGACAGGAACTAAAAAGAGTTAATTGGGATTTTTTTTTTCTGGCAAGTCTACATCAGAAATGTGGAGAGTGGTTAAAGATCATTCTACAAATTACAGATAGGCATGTTGCTGTTAGAAGGGCGGGAGGGGACAGAGATGGAAATATAAATGATCCTTAGATGTGCAGAGAGGTGATGAATTCAGTCAAGAAAAAAAAAGAAAGGTATGTCACACTTCGGAAGTTAGGATCAAACGAGCACGAAGATTATAAGGAAGCCACAAAGAATTTACGAAGGGAATTATGAATGCCAAAATAGGCTGCGAAAATCTCGTGATATTCTATACATACATCAAGAACAAGAGTATAACTATAGTGTGGTTATAGAATAAAGGGGAGAGCATTTTCTTGGATGTGAATAATATGAATCAAGTACTCAATAAGTCAATTGTTTGAGTAGTTCAAAATTTAATGTTCATTGTAAAAATTGTAAACTAACTTTTCTATATTTTTCTGGTTTTTTTTCGCTGTTTCTGTTCTTGAATAATGATTCACACATGCTATCATCTGTTCATGTGGCACCTCACCACTAACCAGTGAACGCTTAATTGTCTCTGGCAGTGCCCCAGCACTCTTCTCTGCTGTCTTGCACAGCAACCTGGGATACATCTCGTCAAGCCCCGAGGATTTACCCACCTCCATGCATGCTAAGATCAGTCATATCTTCTCCGGTAAATTTGATATGTTCAAACTGAGAAGAAACAGAGGGAATGATACCAAACATGCAGAATTCTAAAAGGGGTAGATGAGATTGAGACAGAAGGATAGTTTCATTGGAAAATAAGCTGAGAACTTGAAGACATAACATCAAGATTCAGGATGAGTGATTTACGGCGGCGATGATGGGAATCTGCCTCTCCCAGGTAGTAATGAATCTGCGGATAATTATTTTCAAGGAAATTGCCGGAAAATTTGATGAAGGAAAGGCAATTGATGCTGTCGACATGAGCATTATCAAGTCAGTTGACAAAATCCCAAGGAGAGGTTGATCAAAAACGTTGAGTCATTTGGCATTCAAGATGGGGTACTAAATTGAAATAGACACTGGCTCTACTGGATAAGCCGCAGACTGGCAGCAGAAGTTTTGCTTATCTGACTGGAGGCCTGTGACTAGTGGTGTAATGCAGGAATGGATAATGGGTCTGTTGTTCTTTGTCATCTGTACCAATGATCTGGATGATAATATGCGGTAAACTAGATTAACGTAGTTGCAGATGAGACCAAGATGGGCAGCAAGAAATGTTATCAAAGCTTCCAATGGGATCTGGACCAGCCGCAAATATTCAGGTGGTATTTAATGCAGAAATGTGTGAGGTGTTTGGATAGACGACATGAGTAGATCTTTAGCGTGCACGTTATGGCACTGAAAGGTGTGGAATAACAGAGGGATTTGGGAATATGGATCCATAATGCCATCAGAGGAAGAGGGGGCTTTAAAGATAGATTTGCACTAAAGCTTTGATCAATCAAATTACTGAGTGAGAGGCATGGAGAGTTTGTTTTTCTTTGAAATTTTATGAGACGTTGGTGAGGTTTAATTTAAGGTATGTTGACTACTTACATTCAACTATCTGCAGGAAAGATCTCAATAAGATTAAAAAGGTGCAGAGAAGGTTTACAAGGACGATGCCAGGACTTGAGGACCTGATTTACAGGGGAAATTGAACATGTTGTGACTTTGTTCCCTGGAGCACAGGAGAACAGGAGAAGATTTGATGGAGCTACACAAAATTATGAGTGGCGTACGTAGAGTATATGCCAGGAGGCATTTCCATTGAGGTTGAGTGAGTCTGGAACTAGAGTTTGAGAGAGAAAGGTGAAATATATAAAGAGAACATGAGGAGGATCTTCCTTAATCCGAGGGTGGCGAGATTGTAGAACAAAGCTACCAAAGGAAGTGGTGAATGCAGGTATGATTACAACATTTCAGAGATTGTTGGATCGGCTCCAGTTGATAGGAATTGAGAGCTTAATAGTTTGACAGGGTATAGGTGGGATAAGGTGCATGTTTACATGCTGTAGTGTTTTATCAGTCTGTCACACTTAAGGCATTTGCACAGACATTTTAATGAGCAAAGCATTCATGCAGAAAAATAGCATTAGTATTGATAGGCCTGATGGTGGGCACACACATATGATAGGCCGGTGGTCCTATTTCCATGCTGTAAAATTCTTGATCCCTCCTACTGACCAAACTTTCACACATCTCTCCAATATTATCCACAATTTTTCACCAAAAATCGTGCTTCATTATTTTACAGATGACACCCTTATTCAAAAGAAATTCATTACAACGTTTTTGAATGTTTCAGGTCAGTCCGGCCTGAAGCTCTGTGTTCCAGGTTCCCAGAGCAGGGTCAGAGGTTTATGCAGCAAAGGAACAGGGACTGAAGCCCATCGTGTATATGCTGATCATCGAGAATCTGTCTCTTCCAATTCAGCATTTGGTCTGTTGCCTACTATTTTCATGATTCAAGTGTTCAAGGAAACGGTCCTTAAATACCAGCCAGCACAATCCCCTCAGGCTGAGTGTTCCAGATCGCTACTTTCAGAAGAATTCATTCCTCCGCTCCCCACTAAACCTCCTACTCCTCTACTTGTGCCCAGCAACAAAACACAGGCATCCCATTGGATGCCTTCATTCTATCTAGTTGTTTCTGCGTCTTCAGGGATCTCTGTGCCTGTTCGTCACTGCTGGAATTTCTGGAAGCATTGCAGAAGGAACAGAACAGAAAGAAGATGTACTATAAAGGAAGGATGAGGCAAAGAAAAAGAGGGGTAATATAAAAAGCACAAAAGTAATGGGGAGGGAAAAGAACGGGAAGCTTTTAAAAAACGACAGAGACAAACATATAAAGTTCTAAGCAACACACATAAAGGTTGCTGGTGAACGCAGCAGGCCAGGCAGCATCTATAGGAAGAGATACAGTCGACATTCAATCACTTCCTACCACTGTTTTAGCCGCTCTTGTTCAATCCCTTTCTACCTATGTTCGTGACACTTCTCACGCTTTGAAATCTTTCAACGATTTTAAGCTCCTTGGCCATCACCGCTCTATTTTCACCATGGATGTCCAGTCCCTATATACTTCCATCCCCGACAAGGAAAGTCTCAAAGCTCTCCGCTTCTTTTGTGATTCTAGACCTAACCAGTTCCCCTCTACCACCACTCTGCTCCGTCTAGCGGAATTAGACCTTACTCTTAATAATTTCTCTATTGGCTCCTCCCACTTCCTCCAAACTAAAGGTGTAGCCATGGGCATCCGTATGGGTCCCAGATATGCCTGCCTTTTTGTTGGCTTTGTGGAACAATCCATGTTCCGTGCCTATTCTGGTATCTGTCCCACACTTTTCCTTCGCTACATCGACGACTATATTGGCGCTGCTTCCTCCACGCATGTTGAGCTCATTGACTTCATTAACTTTGCCTCCAGCTTACACCCTGCCCTCTAGTTTACCTGGTCCATTTCCGAGACCTCCCCCACCCCCCCTACTTCCAAAACTTTCTGCCTCTATCTCTGGAGACAGCACATCTACTGATGTCTACTATAAGCCTACGGACTCTCACAGCTATCTGGACTATTCCTCTTCTCACCCTGTCTCTTGTAAAAATGCCCTCCCCTTCTCGCAATTCCTCCGTCTACGCTGCGTCTGCTCTCAGGATGAGGCTTTTTATTCCAGAACAAAGGAGATGTCCTCCTTTTTTTAAAGACAGGGGCTTCCCTTCCTCCACCTTCAACTCTGCTCTCAAACGCATCTCTCCCATTTCACGCACATCCGCTCTCGGGCCATCCTCCAACTACTCCACTAGGAATAGGATACCCCTTGTCCTCACCTACCACCCCACCAGGCTACGGGACCAACTTATAATTCTCCGTAACTTCCGCCACCTCCAACGGGATCCCACCACTAAGCACATCTTCCCACCCCCCACCCCCCGCTTTCCGCAGGGATCGCTCCCTATGCCACTCCCTTGTCCATTCGTCCCCCCGCGCCCCCCATCCATCCCCACCGATCTCCCTCCCGGCACTTATCCTTGTAAGCGGAACAAGTGCTACACATGCCCTTACAATTCCTCCCTTACCACCATTCAGGGCCCCAGACATTCCTTTCAGGTGAGGTGACACTTTACCGGTGAGTCGGCTGGGGTGATATACTGCGTCCGGTGCTCCCGATGTGGCCTTTTATATATTGGCGAGACCCGACGCAGACTGGGAGACCGCTTTGCTGAACATCTACGCTCTGTCCGCCAAAGAAAGCAGGATCTCCCAGTGCTCACACATTTTAATTCCACGTCCGATTCCTATTCTGATATGTCTATCCACGGCCTGTTCTTTCGTCAAGATAAAGCCACACTCAGGTTGGAGGAACAACACCTTATATTCATTGGGTGTATTTAAGGCAGAGATTGTTACGTATCTGAGTAGCCAGGGCATGAAAGGTTATGGTGAGAAGGCGGGTGAGTGGGACTAAATGGGAGAATGGATCAGCTCATGATAAAATGGCGGAGCAGACTCGATGGGCCGAATGGCCGACTACTCCTTTTTCTTATGGTCTTATGCTCTTATATTCCGGCCTGGTAGCCTCCAACCTGATGGCATGAACATTGACTTCTCTAACTTCCATTAATGCCCCACCTCCCCCTCGTACCCCATCCGTTATTTATTTATATACACACATTCTTTTTCTCTCTCTCTTTTTACTCTCTCTGTCCCTCTCACTATACCTCTTGCCCATTCTCTGGGCTTTTTTCTCCCTCCCCCTTGTCTTTCTCCCTAGGCCTCCTGTCTCATAATCCTCTCATATCCCTTTTGCCAATCAACTGTCCAGTTCTTGGCTCAATCTCTCCCCCTCCTGTCTTTTCCTATCATTTTGGATCTCTCCCTGCCCGTCCCACTTTCAAATCTCTTACTAACTCTTCTTTCAGTTAGTCCTGACGAAGGGTCTTGGCCCGGAACGTCGAATGTACCTCTTCCTCAAGATGCTGTCTGGCCTGCTGCGTTCACCAGCAGCTTTTATGTTATGGTTCTGTTTGGTTGTTCCCCTTTAATGCTCCTTGCTCTCTGATTATTCCCTAATTACAAACATTAGATTTCCAATTTCTGCTAGCTTACTCGATTATGGTACACCAGGTTTTCATCAAAGACTGTGAAATAAGTATGATGGCCTCACTATACAGCTTCGCCAGTTCGTTGGTCGGCTCTTGTGAGAATAAACCTCGTTTCCTATTCCTGAGAACTGTTAGTTCTCAGCTTCGCATCGTCTCCTGGATATTGACTCGCCATTCACGGAGGAAATGCGCCTGACGACTCTGCCTCAGCATCTGTGTCCTGCACTTGGGTTCGTCCCCAGCCACGTCCTTGCAACAGAACGAACTGGCCAACATGAACCCAACCGACACGAATTCCCTGCAACAAGCCCTCGCCAGCCAAGGATCCCTACTGGGCTTACACGACCAGCTGCTCCTAGACGTCATGGAAAACCTCCGAAGCCTGTCAGTAGACGTAAGAAAGGTCAGTGAACCGGTCGACCGAGTATCCACCCATCTTACCCCGCCGACCCCGGAAACTCCGTCTGACCAGCCCAGACAGTCTGTGGTGGCGACGCCCGAGGCGTCACCAACACGACAGCTAAAGGAGCCGCGCGTCCCCGAACCAGAGCCCTACGCCGGAGATCTGGGGAAATGCCGGGCTTTTCTGCTACAATGTTCCCTAGTGTTCGAGCAGCAGCCATCCACGTACGCCACGGACAGATCTAAAATAGCTTACATTATGGGGTTATTACGAGGTAATGCCTTGGCATGGGCCACCGCGATTTGGGATAGTCAGCCAGAGATCTGCTCTTCCTTCCCCAGCTTCATCTCAGAAATAAGGAAGGTTTTTGACCATCCCGTCTGCGGTAACGATGCCGCTAAGCGGCTACTCACCCTCCATCACGGCTCACGTAGTGTTGCAGAATACTCCGTGGAGTTCCGGGCGCTAGCGGCCGACTCGTGCTGGAATGATGAGGCACTCCAGGAGGTATTCCGGTAAGGCCTCTGTGACAGGGCAAAGGACGAGTTGTCGGCTAGGGATGACACTAACAGCCTGGATTCATTGATGTCTCTGTCCACCAGGCTGGACAACCGACTCCGGGAACGACAGAGAGAGAGAACCGGTCGTCCTTTGGCCACCCCACGGCATGCTTCACCTTCTACTCCCAGCCCTAACCGCCCTCCTCCTCCCACTCCTAGAATAGCATCCGGCCCGGCCGTTTCCACCATCCCGGGAGAGGAACCAATGCAGCTGGGACGGAGCCGTCTTTCTCCCTCCGAGCTGCTCCGGAGATTAAGAGCAGGGGATTGTTTCTACTGCGGCCAGTCTGGCCACTTTCGTGTCCCCTGTTCCATTCGGCCAAAAGGGGAGGGCTCACCAGTAGAAAAGGAGACCCTGGTGAGTCAGACCACATTCCCTTCTGTCCCCCAATCCCGGATGCAAGTCCAAGCCACTGCAAGCTACAACCAACAGTCCCTGTCCTTGTCTGCCTTGATAGACTCCGGGGCTGAGGGGAATCTGTTGGATGAAGATATAGCAACCCAGGCCGGAATTCCTCGAGAGCCGTTGACTACCCTTCTGGAAGCCCGGGCACTGGACGGAAGACTTCTGGCCCGAATCACTCACTGTACCCCACCACTGTCTTTGATTATCTCGGGGAACCATCGGGAACAGGTATAATTTAACTTGATCTCCTCCCCTCAAGCCCCAATAGTTCTGGGGTACCCATGGTTGAGCCGCAACAACCCTAGCATTGATTAGTCCACCGGGAGGTTAGCCAGCTGGAGTCCGTTTTGTCACGCCACCTGTCTGCAGTCGGCCCTTTCCCCTGTGAAAACCACCTCGACCTCACCTGCAGTTGAACCCCCTGACTTGTCCAGGATTCCAGCGGAGTACCACGACCTGGGACACGTGTTCAGTAAGCAGCGCGCCCTTTCCCCGCCTCCGCACCGACCATACGACTGTGTGATCGACCTTCTCCCCGGAGCTCCTCTGCCCACCAGTCGCCTGTACAACTTGTTCCGGCCAGAGAGGGAAGCAATGGAGGGTTACATCAGTGAATCTCTCGTGGCGGGCATCATCCGACCCTCATCCTCCCCAGTGGGCGCAGGGTTCTTCTTTGTGGGGAAGAAGGATGGTTGTCTACGTCCCTGCATCGACTACCGAGTCCTAAATCATGTAACCAAAACGAACAAGTATCCACTGCCTCTGATAAGTTCTGCGTTCGAACCACTTCACGGAGCCACCATCTTCTCGAAGTCGGATCTACGAAGTGCCTGCCATCTGGTCCGAATAAGGGATGGGGACGAGTGGAAGACGGCGTTCAGTACCCTGTTAGGCCACTTCGAGTACTTGGTCATGCCTTTTGGCCTCACCAACGCCCCTGCAGTCTTTCAAGCCTTGACTAACGATATACTAAGAGACTTTATTAACCGCTTTGTGTTTGTCTATCTGGATGACATCCTAATCTTTTCCAGCAGTCCTCAGCAACATGTTCTTCATGTCCGCCAAGTCCTGCAGAGACTGGAGGAGAATAAGTTATTCGTAAAGGCGGAGAAATGCGAATCCCACGTCCCCTCGGTCAGCTTCTTAGGTTATATCATCAAGAGCGGACATGTGAGAGCTGATCCCGAGAAGATCCGGGCTGTGACGGAGTGGTCCAAACCCACCGACCGCAAGCAACTCCAACGGTTCCTGGGGTTTGTGAACTTCTATCGCCGGTTCATCAGAAACTACAGTCAGGTGGCGGCTCCTCTGACCCGACTTACCTCAACTACCACACCTATCCATTGGAACTCCGAGGCGCATTCAGCATTCGCGGAACTAAAGAGGCGCTTCACGTCTGCTCCCGTTCTGATTCAACCGGAGCCTCCTGTCAATTCATTGTGGAGGTTGACGCCTGCGACTTTGGGGTGGGAGCGGTACTGTCCCAACGTTCGGGCCCGGATCGGAAACTACATCCCTGTGCTTTCTTCCCTCGCCGACTGTCTCCCGCTAAACGAAATTACGACGTAGGGAACCGGGAGCTGCTGGCGGTCAAGCTAGCGTTGGAAGAATGGAGACACTAGTTGGAGTGGGCGGAACACCCGTTCATCGTGTGAACAGTCCATAAGAACCTTGAATATATCCAGACCGCCAAACGCCTGAATTCTCGCCAGGCCCGTTGGGCATTATCCTTTGGCCGGTTCAGGTTTACCCTCACGTACCGTTCAGGATCCAAGAACGGGAAGCCGGACGCGCTGTCCCACCAGCATGACCCTAAGGAGGACACCTCCAGTCCTGAGACTATCCTCCCACCTTCCTGCGTGGTTGCCAGCCTCACTTGGGAGATCGAGGCTAAAGTAAAGGAAGCCCAACGGGACGACCCCGACCCGGGCAATGGACCCTGCTTTCGCCTGTACGTGCCTGCCTCCGTCAGGTCCCAGGTTCTCCAATAGGGCCACACATCCTGGTTCGCTTGCCACCCCGGGAGTGATTGGACCCTGGCTCTCCTGAGGAAGCACTTTTGGTGGCGGTCCACGGAGGGGGACACCCGTTCTTATGTCTCAGCTTGTTCCATCTGTGCCCGGGGAAAAGTCTCTCATCGACCACCTGCGGGGATACTTCGTCCTCTACCTGTCCGTGGTCGCACCTGGTCAAACATCGCCTTAAACTTCGTCACCGGTCTACCCTCTTCCGCGCGGAAACAACACAGTCCTCACCGTGGTAGAGCGATTCTCTAAGGCGGTGCATTTTGTAGCCCTCCCTAAACTCCCTTCCGCTCAGGAGCCCGCAGACCTTCTCGTCACCCACGTTTTCCAACGTCACGGAATCCCTTCGGATATTGTCTCCAACCTGGGACCTCAATTCATTTCACAAGTTTGTAGATCTTTTTGTGAAGCCCTTGGTGCCTCAGTTAGCCTATCGTCTAGCTACCACCCACAGACCAACGGGCAAACGGAGCGGGTCAACCAGGAGTTGGAGGCGGCGTTACGTTGCATAACAGCCAACAACCCGTCTACCTGGAGCAACCATCTCGCATGGGTAGAATACGCACACAACTCTCTGGTTAGCACCGCGACCGGACAATCTCCTTTTGAATGCTCTCTGGGTTATCAACCCCCGCTGTTTCCCGCCAGGAAGAGGAGATTGCGTTGCCGTCAGTCCAGGCCCATATACACAGGTGTCAGACAATCTGGGAAGACACACGCACCGCCCTGCTTCGTTCAGCCAACCGTAACCGGAAGATGGCCGGCCGCCATCGTACCCCGTTCCTGAGTATCGACCTGGGTAGATAGTGTGGCTCTCATCTAGAGACATTCCTCTGAAGAACCAGCCCAAGAAGCTCGCCCCGCGCTTGCTGGGACCTTTCGAGATTGAGAGCATTATCAACCCTACGGCAGTCCGGCTCAAACTACCTACGTCCATGCGGATTCATCCTATCTATCACGACTCCCAGTTAAAACCGGTTTCTGTCAGTCCCGTGTGCCCTCCGAACGAACCCCCTCCGCGCCGCCCCCTCCCCCCCGATCATCGACGACCATCCGACGTACACTGTCCGGCGGTTATTGGACGTGCGCCGTCGGGGCAGGGGTGTCCAGTACCTGGTTGACTGGGAGGGGTACGGCCGGAGGAACGTTCCTGGGTTCCCCACTGCTATATTCTGGACCCTTCTCTCATCCGAGATTTCCACCGGGACCATCCAGACAAGCCTCGGAGATCGCCAGGAGACTCTCGTTGGGATGAGGTCGGGGGGTACTGTCATGATTCTGTTTGGTTGTTCCCCTTTAACGCTCCTTGCTCCCTGATTATACCCTAATTACAAACATCAGGTTTCCAATTGCTGCTAGCTTACTCAATTATGGTACCACTGGTTTGCATCAAAGACTGTGAAACAAGTATGATGGCCTCACTACACAGCTTCGCCAGTTCGTTGGTCGACTCTTGTGAGAGTAATCCTCGTTTCCTATTCCTGAGAACTGTGAGTTCTAGCTTCGCATCGTCTCCTGGATATAGACTTCCCATTCACGGAGGAAATACACCTAACGACTCTGCCTCAGCATCTGTGTCCTGCACTTGGATCCGTCCCCAGCCACGTCCTTGCAACATATACTGGGATATGGATACCCCACCGATTAGAGCTTCATTTGCAGTTTCCCACATAGCACTGGTAAAACCAAAATTCAGTTCTGCAATTTTCACAATAATCTTAATTTCTTCAGTACGACTGGATGTCTGAGTAGTACAATTCATAACAAACTTCATTTTATCCTGCAGTAAAGTATCTCTGGATAGTGAATTGTGAGATCAGCATTTATCCACTCCACTGAGTTCAAATTCTCTTCTTTGACAGGTACATCTTCATCTAGTTTAACTCAGAGACTGTTTCAATTTTTTCGCAAAGCCTCTGCATCAGGTACACACCGAACTGTACTTTAACCTGTTGAACTGCAGCTGCCTCCATTTTCATAAGGCAACATGGAAACTACTTTCATGCTTCCAACTCTCTCTCTGAGTCATGTTAAACAATCATCCTGTATGTTGCCCTTTGACCGTCAGCACCTCAGCCATTGACAGCAGGCGATAGACCTGGGTCTGACCTACAACGGGCCGGATGGAAATCTGCCCCATGCTCACCACCTCCTCTTCTGGTCTTTCCCCGATTTGTTGCTGTCGGTGGTCGCCGGCAACTGGCAGATGTGTTTCTCCTTCGACGTCTCAGTGAGCCCATACCGGTGATATTTGCAGTGACTGTGGAACAGTATTAAAGCAAGGAGAGAGCGAGGAGGCGAAAGCATGTACTACATCTCCCAGACTGCCTGCGGCTCCGGCTGTTCGGTAGTTGCTGCTGACTGAGGCCAGTCCCCGACGGGAGTTGTAGTTTATATGCAAAGCAGGCGTTTGTGAATTATGTACAACTGTTTCCATTATGAACAATATATGTAATTTGTCACCCTTTACAGTACCCTACAACTGCATCGTGGCAGTGGGACTTGTGGTGGCGCAGGGGAGAATCAGTGTTGCATCGCCCGCAGTTTTGGGATCAGTGCACAGTCTATCCAGTCTCTTCCTGACTCGAGTACTCCAGTACCGGAAACAAATTTGTGCTTCCTTCCTGCGCATTTTTAGGTAAATCACGACCCTCCTGAGTCATCCAACTAGAGGTGCACACAGTCCTCCAGCTGTGGTCTCACCAATATTGAGGAGTACAGCAAGCGATCAAGCCCTTGTGTTTTTCTGATCGAATTGAACTGATCATTTCCTGCTTCACTAAACCATACCACCATAAATCATAGGGCAGAATTAAGCCATTTAGCAGATCAAGTCTGCTCCAGCATTCCACCATGGCTTATCCAGGAATCCACTTAACTCCAGAAACCTGGATTCTTGCCAGATCCTTTGATGCCCTGACTGATCCAGAAACTATCAACTTCCACTTCAAATATACCCACAGACCTGATCTCCAACACAGTCTGTGGCAGAACATAGCACAGATTTCCTACTGTCTGGCGGTCCTTACCTTTGTTCTAAAAGGGTATTCCCTCAATGTTGAGGTTGTGCTTTATTGTTTTCTATACGCCTACCATAGAAAACATCCTCTCCACATCCACATTATCCTGTAACACCCTCTCCATATCCACACTATCCTGTCCTTTCAGCATTTCAATCGAATACCACCCCCGTCCTCCCGCATTGTTCTAAATTCCAGTCATTACAGGCCCAAAGCGGCCACACGCTCCTCTTGATTTAACCCTTTCAGTACCGGAATCGTCCACGTGAGTCTCCTCTAGACTCTCTCCAACAACAACAGATTCTTTCTGAGATACGAGGCACAGAACTGTTGACTGTAGCCCAGCTGCGGCCAGAGAAGTGTCTTATTAAGGATCATTATTATCTTCTTGATTTTCCTTTATATTACCCTTGAAATAAACCTACCATCATGTTTGCATTCTTTACTACAGAATCAACCTGTAAATTAATCTTCTGTGAGTCTTGAGCAGGGGTCACTAAGCCCCCTGCTCCTCCGATGTTTGAATCTTCTTCCCATTTGGATTATAGCCTGCTCTCTTTTTCTTGTTGTTTTTTTTTGCCAAAATGCACTATCATTCATTTCCCCCAACTGCATTTCAAACATTGTGTTCCTGACAGGCCGTAACAGGGAACAACAGCCGCAGCTGGATGACCTTCGGCATGTAGAGGAGAGTGAGGAGATGAGAGATTGGGGCCAGAGGGAGGCAAGAACCTCCCTGCACCTCCTTCACTATCGGTTCATGATTTTTTGTTGCCTCAGGTCAATGTGAAAAGTGACTGAGACCTATCATAGAACGTGCCTGCTATGCAGTCCATACAGTTAAAATCCTGAAGGATCCTGACAAGGATCCTGAAAAGTGTTTCTGGAAAAATATCGCAAGATCGTGGGGGATTCCACAGTGGTGAATTCACCTATGAAAACTGAATCGATATTCGGTTTTTTGCACGATTTATTTATCTCCAGTCCCGTCTGCTTATACAAAGTCCGCAACCCTCCATTTTCCATACATTCATGTGTTATCTAATAGCCTCTATCGCGTCTGCCTCCCCAGAACCCTTGGGATTCATTGCAGACACCCAACATTGTGAATATGAAAAACGTACTGGAACCGAAGCTGTCCTCTACACATTCTCAGTCAGGTTGGGCTTTGTCTTATACAGGTTGTCTCTTTTCACAAAAGCTGTGTAGGGAAAATTTAAAAATAAACACACTAAATTAGAAAATACTTGTGCAAAAATGGATTACCGAGGTAGTGTTCCACCTTTCACCTTAGATACATGCCCTCTGGTATTAGACATTTCACGTTCAGGGAAAAATACCGGCTGTCCACTCCGTCTGTCTCAACCAACTTCAGCCAGGCCTCCCTCAGCCTCTGCCGCTCCAGATAAAATATCCTCAGATTGTCCAATCACTCCTTATCGATGATCCTAAAGAACTTCCTCCACTCACCGTCGAAAACCTCCACAGTTTTCTTCACAAACATCCATCAAAACTTGGGAGTTTCCCAAAGAATAAATGGCGGTTAATGTTCGAACCCCAAAGCCCCAACCCAAATCCCCCTCCGACGCATAAGCAGCAGCAAATCAACGGCACCCTTCCACCACGAGCAACAAGGCATCGACACGCCCCACGGAGCACTGAAGCGTGCAGCAAAGCATCAATAAAGACACCGACTTGCAGTATCTCAAAGACTACTCGTGCACCCGGTAATTTAACATAATGCAGCCTCCCCTCTCTTCCTAATAAGGAAAAATGAGCGTCCCCGTTTCACAGCGAGAGAGATTTACCACCTTAAAGCTCTTTGACCCAACACTTGATCCCCCTTACTATCAACCCTCTGAGAATATCACCATACACACTACTTCATCACGCTTTCTTCCATGCCCTTCTCCTTAATGAACTCCAATGAATGAAAAGTATTTTTTTTTCTATAGCTCGCACGCCAATTCTGGCTCCAGGCATAAACTTCCTTCTTTGTCATTGAGTGGTTCTGTGCTCTCTCCAGTATAATGTTCCTCACTCTAGTCATTTCCTCGTCACTATTCAGACTCCCGATTCACAGTGTGACTTGCTTGTTGGTTCCTTATGTTCTTCCGAGACCCAGTACAATTTCAGCTTCCCGAACTTTACATTGCGACCACTTACTTCTGGGTTTCAGAATATCTCCTTCTTCTCCGCACCGCCCCCCACACCCCAGTAAAACTATGGTATTTTGCCGTCAT
The DNA here is from genome assembly GCF_030028105.1 of Mobula birostris. Lineage (NCBI taxonomy): Eukaryota > Metazoa > Chordata > Chondrichthyes > Myliobatiformes > Myliobatidae > Mobula > Mobula birostris. The sequence goes on along the minus strand of NC_092382.1, from coordinate 42,158,128 downwards.
ATGTTATGCGGTTAAAATTGTGCTACTGGAAGATAGTTCATGATGTTAGCGAGAAGGAGAACGAGGAGAAAACAAATGTGAAAGAAAGGACCGGTTATGAGTGCAGCAGGCGGGGTTATTACTGACAAAATATAGCCCATGATGAGGCAGTCCTGTTAGAACCGGGAAGAAGGGGTAACAGTTTTGTCACGTCATTCAATGTAATCAGGGCGTGAGGTAAGGGGCAAAGTGGATTTCTCTGGGACACTGCAGTCAGTGATGCCATCGGAATCAGCTGTAAACTGTAAACAGCTGGTTGGTAACTCGAACGAAACACACACAAAATGCGGGCGGTACTCAGCAGATCAGACAGAAATTATAGAAAAGAGTAAACTGTCTGTGTATGTGTAGTTTTCTATTTCGAGTGTCTGCAGATTTTCTCGTGTTTGTTTTGTAACTCTGTGCAGTACATTGTTTCAATTTACACACGAGTGGGGTTACAAATAGGGATCATGAAGGCAGCTGGATTGCAATACTTTAACACATTTATTTCTAACGTTTAATAAGTTTCAAAATCTGATTGAATGGGAATTTCAGCATATTCCAGAGTTCTTCTCGGAACTTGCGCTGAGTCAGGGCGTAAATTAAAGTGTTGGTGCATGAACTGAGAATTTGCAGCATTCCCGATGCCTCTTCTGTGATGTAACGGGGATCCGTGACAGAATAATAGACAAACGTCATTGAAATCCGCTGATAGATATAAAATACCTGCCTTGTTAACCACAACAGTATGAAACTACCGGTTATGCTGAAGAGCAAAATGATGGAGTTGCGTCGGTTCTCCATCTCCTGGTCCTTGTCATTCTCTCCACTCTTTTGTCCCCGGAGCCTCCTGCGGGCTCGACTGGCCGCAAGAATCCGCCTCACTGTCCGAATATTGAACAACAAAATAAGAAAGAATGGAACACAAGGGGTTAAAAGACGGTGAAACTTTGCAAATGCCGCCCATGAGGGAGACTTTTTGTAGCTCGGTGTATAAACACAATACCAGGGAATACCATCAATTATTACCAAAGGCCCGTATGCAAAGACCCACGGAACACACTGCAAACAGTTCAGCACACTCACTGTCCCGATAACCACAGACGCCGTTCTCTCGGTGCAATATTTTGTTTTCAGCTTCTCACAGCAAATAGCCACAAATCGATCGATAGTAAAAGCGACAGTCAGCCAGACGGAAGTTACAGTGCTCGCAAAAACTAACCATACAGCGAGTCTGCACACAGGAGTGATGAACAGGAAAGATTGGCGAAGCTAAATCCAAGCAGTCCACGTCAGCAGAGGAAGGGAGATAACGACCAGGAGATCGGCCGCGGCCATTCCCACCAGGTAGCGAGTGACACATCTCGACAGACCGCACTTTCCCCGGGACAGGATCACAACTGCCAGCAGGTTCGCTGGAAGAGAGACACAGAACAGCAAGTTTGAAAAATACTAAGCAGAAGCCAATGCAGCAGTGGGAGTTGACCCTGTAATATTTACTTTTTATTTAGTGGTAGACCGGTCCACAGGCAGCGCAGAACTGGCGGAAGATAAAAATCAATATGATCTGCGCAGGGATTCCTGAATGATGACCGCAATATGAAGTGGCTTCGGAAAGCTAAAACTGGGTAATAATCTCCTCAGAGTCATTACTTCTAAATGGAACATTTTCTACTGGCGCCTTCCGCATCTCGTAGGCATGAAATGAATAATTCCGGACTCTGATGGCGGGATACTTTCATTATATAATCATCAACTTCCATGGCGATCCGTGTTAACGACAGGACGGCAGAGGGATGGAAGGTGAAACAGGAAATGCTGAAAACACTCATCCAGAGAAAACAAAGTATGCAGAAAACCGGTAAAAGTGTCTTTTCTCATAAATGTTCTCAGAGAGGCCTCTAACAACCATGTTAAGATTTCTCTTTCCACTCAAGCTCGTTGGGTCTTACTGCTTCCATCTTTCTCCATATTTATTTCCAATTCCAGCATCTGCCACCTCACTGATTTTACAACAGAACATACCAGTTACAGCGTAGTCTGAGACAACATGAGAGAGAGAGATATGACACCTCCCATTGATACCAGCATAAGGAAGAAGGGAAGAGGAATTCAATGTCCAGTAGCAAACTCGGTGTCACAGTCAGCTATCTGTAACCTTGTAAGATGTGTATATAATATGACACCTTTCACAGTATGGATAACTATGAATCACGACTTCGATTGTAATATTTGGCTCAGCAACAAGTTCATTGTGTTATCCATCAACTGCTTCACATTCAGTCTCAGCGCATACATTTATTAAAAATCCTCAAGTTTCATGCTACAACATAGAACTCCTCACATTTACTGAAGTGATACTAACAGTTGACGCTTTGATTATTGCACCTCACACGACCGCTCACATACAAATGCAAACAATCAATCGGTATAACGTTCGGGGGCTGTATAAAAATGCAATTTCAGTGCAGCCGCTACCGGATTGAAAGCACAGAAACCCGAACATCACACTATTGAACAGAAGTAGTTGAGAGAGCTCTGCCTGAGATGTTGAATTCTACAAATGTTGGCGGAATTGCTGAATTCCAGCATCGGAGTGTGTTTTAGATCCAGATCCTAAAATCCACATTCCTGTTTCCTTTCCATTCCTGAAGTGCAGAAGACTGGGACTGGTCATGTGGCAGCGGAATCCAATGAGTGAAACAATCATTAAATTGGAATTCAACCTCAGTTCCTACCTACGGCAGCTAACACGCGGCTTACCGGGAACTCCAAAGGCTGCAATAAAAGGATAGTAAACTTCTCCGATTCGCAAAATGACTGGATACATCATCCCAGTATGAATCTGACTTCTGTTGCTCAATTTACAGCAGAAACTCTGAACAGATGCATTCAAAATGTCCCTCATTTATACAAAGGATCATTCTGCAGAGATACGGTTATACCCCTGACTAATCTCATTAGTTACATTTGTTTGAATAAACATTTTAATTCAACATCATTGACTCTGATGTAAACATTGGGCACTCTAAAGAAAAAAACAAATATCAAAATTATTGGGCAATACTTCATCAGTGACGCAGTTGTTGGAAATAATGACAAAGTCTGAGCTTTCTCTCGGATCAGCCACATTTACAGGGTTCATGCTTTTGTTGGCCAATTATTCATCTGTAAACCGATTTCACTGACACCGTAAGACCCCTAATTTATGTCCCTGCGATTTCCGAGTTTGAACAGTCCTTGAGTGATTCAACTCTCTCTTGAACACCCGTCCCACAGACACACAGATACATAAATACGAATAAAGATAGAATATATTCTAAAGTTAAAGTCAGCACACACGAAGAGTTGCAAAACTCTCGCTGATTTTTGAGATGCGGCGGTAGACTATTATAAGCCGACCACTTCACACAACCGTCGGACATTTACCTCCCACCCATTGACTCAGTTTCCTTCTTCTGCCCCCGGAGAAAGTGTGCAATCGACTCTGATATTCCCTCCTGTCCAGGCACAAGGTAAAGAGCAGCTGATTCAACCTCACACACAACGTGTGTTTCAAAGCACAGAGGCACTAACAACTCATCAGTTCCACAGTCCCAGCTATACATTTCCAGTATGACTGTTACACTAAACCACATATGTTTATTATTTTCATTGTATTCAGGTTGGTGTCCGACAGATAGAAAGACTGACCCAGGTCCCAAATCCCCACAGACGGGAGGACAGCAACAGTAGGGTTGTCAGAGTCAGCGTGGGTTCAGGATATTGCAAACAGTTGGACCATTACGAACAAATGAATATGATGTTGGTGGAAATTAAGAAAGTTTCTGATCAGCACATGTCAGGTTAGTAAGTACTTGGACACACAGCACAAGATAGGGAAATGTCGGCATGGTCGGAATTTCTTGAGGATATTGAACATACGGTACCTAAAGTGGACGCAGTGGAATTGTAGGAGGCAGCGACTGTCCATCCTCCTAATCTGTCTGAGTCCCCCTACAGCCTACCCGTTTCCTGAACACTACCTTTTCCTCCACCAATCTTCGTATCATCTACCATCTATTCCACCTTTTAAATCATTCAGATACAGCATAAAAAGGAGCGGTCCCAACACTAACCCCTGTAGAAAACTGGACACCAGTAGACAACCAGAAAAATGATCTTTTTATTGCCACGCTCTGCCTCCTGCAGATCAATTAATTCTCTAACCATGCCAGTAACTTTCCTGTAATACCATGGCGCCTTAACTTGGTAAGCAGCCTCATGTGTGGCACCTTGTCAAAGGCCCTCTGAATGTCTAACTATACACGTCCATGTCCCCTTTAGTATCGAATCTTTAATTTCCTCAAGAAGTTCCAACAGGTTCGTCAGACAGGATTTTCCCTTTAGGAAACCATGCCGACTTCGTCCTATCTTGTACTGTGTGTCCAGGTGCTTCACAACCTCTTCGTTGACAATTGACTCCAAAACCTTGGCGATCACTGTTGTTAGGCTAATTGATCTATAATTTCCTTTCTGCTGCCTTCTTGCTTTAGTATACAGTAGAGTGACATATTCAATTTTCCAGTCCTCTGCCAGAGTCTACTTAAACTTTGAAAGATCATTACTAATGTCTACACAATCTTGACCGCTACTTGCTTCAGAACCCTAGTGTGCAGTTCATCGGGTCCAGCTGACTCGTGCACCCGTAGGCCTTCCAGCTTTTTGTGGACACTCTCCTTGTTATAGGCATTGCACTCACGTCTGCCCCCTCACAGCCTTAAACATCTGGCGCACAGCTTGTGCTTTCCACTGTGAAGTCTTGTGCAAATGTTTCATTTGGTCCGTCTGTCACCTCCATGCCCCTCGTTTTCTCTGTCCTCATTTCCATTTCTGTAGCATCACACTGATATGTCACTGCCCTCCACTGCCCCAGGTGTGTGACATTTTTGCCTTTTTAATAAAGAGTTTCAGTTCAAGAGTCAGGAAGTAATGCTGCAGCTTCATAAAACGTTGGTCAGGTTACTTCTGGAATATTGTATTTAATTTCGGTCGCCCCGTTATGGGAAGGATGCCGAATCTCTGGAAAGGAGAAGTTGCACAATTTTGATTTGTTCTTCGCAGAATACCAGAAGAGAAACGAAGACTGAGATGTTGATACGATTCGGAAATAGAGTAGGCAGCTGCTATCTTTCTCAGAGGATCAAAATACGGAATACGAGGATGCATGCAGTGAGGTGTGTGTGTGTGTGTGTGTGTGTGTGTGTGTGTGTGTGTGTGTGTGTGTGTGTGTGTGTGTGTCTGTGTGTGTGTGTGTGTGTGTGCGTGTGTATGTGTGTGTGTGTGTCTGTGTGTGTGTGTGTGTGTCTGTGTGTGTGTGGGGGGGGTAGGGGCAGGAGGGAATTGAAGCACAATAGGACAGTTGAAAATGGGAAATCGAAGGGACAGAAGCACGGTATCGGTGAAATCTGTTTGCTGATGAACAAAAGCATGAACGCTGTAAATCGGCTGCTCCGAGAGAAAACTCAGGCATCGACATTATTTCCACCAAAGGAGTCACAGCTGACGTAACACCCAAGAATTTTGATATATTTCTCTTCAAACTGCCCAATATTTACATCAGAGTCAATGGTGTTGATTTAAAGTGTTTGTTCAAGTAATTTTAACTCATGAAGTTAGTCAGAGGTATCTCTGGAGACTGATCCTTTGTATAAATCAGGAACGTCTTGAATACATCAGCGCAGAGTTTCTGCTGGAGCTGTGAATTCAGGAGCGACAGGTCAGGTTCTCACTGAAATGGGGTATCCAGTCATCTTGAGAATAGGGGAAGTTTACTACCCTTTTATTTCAGCCGTTGGAATTCCCGGTAAGCCGCCGTTTCAGCCTCTGTAGGTGGGAACTGAAGTTCAATTCCAATGTTGTGATTGTTTCTGTCGCTGGATTCCACTGCCGCATGTCTTTTCCCAGTCTTCCACATTTCAGGAATGTAATGAACACCGGGAAAGTGGATTTGGGGATCTAGATCTAAAAACAAACCGATGCTGGAATTCAGCGATACTGGAATTCAACGGATCAGGCAGAGTTCTCCCAGCTGCTTCGGTTCAACAGTGTGATGTTCGGGTTTCTGTGCTTTTGGTCCGGTAGCGGCTGCACTGAAATCGCAAATATTGTGTTTACGCTGCATCCGGTGTTTATGCCGATTGACTGTCTGCATTTGTATGTGAGCGGTCGTGTGAGGTGCAATAATCAAACCATTGACTGGTAGAAACACTTCTGTAAATATGAGGAGTTCCACGTTGCAGCATTAAACTTGTGGATTTTTAATAAATGTGTGCGCTGTGACTGACTGTGAAGCAGTTGATGGACAACTCAGCGAAGTCGTTGCTGAGCCAATTATCATAACCGAACCGACGTGTGGCTTCATAGTTATCAATACTCTAAAATGTATTATATTATATCTACATCTCACACCGATCCAGTTATCTAAAAGCGACACTGAGTTGGCTACTGGACGATGAATTCCTCTGCCCAGCTTCCCTGTGATGGTTTCAATGGGAGGTGTCATATTCATATCTCTCTCTCACGTTGTGTCAGATTGCGTTGTAATTGTGGTAACAGTCAATGCTCTGTCGTAAAGTCACTGAGCTGGCAAATGCTGGATTAAGAAAGAGACTGGGAAATACTTTAAACACTAAACCCCAATCTGCTTGAATGGAAAGAGAAATTTTAAGAGGTTTTTCAGGGGCCCCTCTGAGAACGTTTATGAGGAGATACAATTTAACAGTTTATTCCACATATTCTGTTTTGTCTGGTTGCGTGTTTCCGTATTTCCCGTATATTTTTGTACCGTCCTTCGGTTGTCCTGACAGGGAGCGCCATGGAAGTTGATGATTGTCTCACGGAAGTATCCCGCAGTCAGGATGCGGATTTATTCACTTTATGCACACGATACGCGGAGGTGCCGTTAGAAAATGTTCCATCCAGTATGGACTCTGAGGAAGTAATAACCCATTTTCAACTTTCCGCTGACACTGCACATTTCGGTCATCAGTAATAAATCCGTATACAAATTATATTGATTTTATTTTACAGTGTGAAATCCTTCTCTCTCTCGTCCAGATCTGCGCCCTCTTTGTACCCTTCCACGACTAAGCGCAACAATATCATTGAGTTATTAGAGCATCCCCTCACACTGCTGCATTGGCCCCGGTCAGTACTTTTTCAGCTTGCTGTTCCCTGTCTCTCTTTCAGCGAACCTGCTGGCGGTTGTGATTGTGCCCCGGGGAAAGTGCGGTCTGTCCAAATGCCTCAATCTTTACATGGTGGGAATGGCCGCCACCGATCTCTTGATAGTTATCTCCTATCCGCTGCTGACGTGGACTGCTTGGTGTTATTTTTCCCGATCATTCCGGTTCATGACAACTGTGTGCAGATTTGGTACATGGTTAATTTTTGCGAGCACCGCGACCTCTGTCTGGCTGACTGTCGCTTTCACCGTCGATCGATTTGTGGCTATTTGCTGTGAGAAGCTGAAAACAAAATATTGTACCGAGAGAACGGCGGCTGTGGTTATCGGGACAGTGAGTGTGTTGGCCTGTTTGGAGTGTGTCCCCTGGGGATTTGTATACGAGCCTTTGGTAGTAATTGATGGTGTTCCCTGGTATTGTGTTTATACATCGAGCTACAAAAGTTCCCCCTCATGGGCGGCATTTGCAATGTTTCACCGCATTTTAACCCCTTGTGTCCCATTCTTTCTGATTTTGCTGCTCAATATTCGAACCGTTAGGAAGATTCTAGCAGCCAGCCGAGCCCGCCGGGGGCTCCGGGGACGAAGGAATGGAGAGAATGACAAGGACCGGGAGATGGAGAACCGACACAAATCCATCGTTTTGCTCTTCAGCTTAACCGGTAGTTTCATACTGTGCTGGATAACACGGCAGGCATTTTACATCTATCAACGGATTTCAATGAGTTTTGTTTATTATTCTGTGACAGATCCCCGCTACCTCACTGAAGAAATATCGGGAATGCTGCAGATTCTCAGTTCCTGCACCAACACTTTTATTTACGCTCTGACCCAGAGCAAATTCCGAGAAGAAATCAAGAATATGCTGAAATACCCAATGAATCGGATTTTGAAACTCGTTAAACGTTCGAAATAAATACTGTAAATTATTACAAACAGACTGTCTTCACGATCCCTGTTCTGTAAAGCCACTTGTGTATAAATGGAAACAATGTGATGAACAGACTTATAGAACGAAAACGGGAGAAAATCTGCTGATGCTGGAAATAGAAAACAACACACACTATCATAATTTACTCTTTTATATATTTTCTGTCTGGTCTGCTGAGTTCCTTTAACATTTTGTGTGTTTTGTGTTAGAGCAATAAACCAGTTGCTTACAGCTGATTCCGGCGGCATCACTTGCTTCAGCGTCCCAGAGAAATCCACCTTGTCCCTTACCTCACGCCCCGATTACATTGAACATTGTGGCGAATCTGTTACCCTTGTTTCCCTGTTCTAACAAAACTGCCTGATCATGTGGTATACTTTCGTCAGTAACAACCACTCCTGCTCCTGTCATAACCTGTCCTTTCATTCACACTCGTTTTCTCCTCTTTCTCAACCTGTAGGTTCTCTTTCTCTCTGACGTCATGAACTATCTTCCAGTAGCACAATTGTAACTGTTTTACATATAACAACAAAATATCATTGTCTTTACTGCAGGGAGTGTGTGTGTGTGTGTGTAAGAGAGAGAGAGAGAGAGAGAGAGAGAGAGAGAAGTGAAGACAATGTAAAGTTTGGGATGCTGAAATTGTACTGGGTCTCGGAGGAATATGAGGAATCAACAAGCAAGTCAAATTGTGAATCGCGAGAGTGAATAGAGATGAGGAAATGACTAGAGTGAAGCGTATTGACAGGAATCCCAGGCAATTTTATCCATACAGTGTAAATAAAAATGGAAACATCATAAACACACCATGATTAAATTGAAGCTTGTGGTGAATCTGTTACCCCTGCTTCCCGGTTCTGACAAGAAGGCCTGACCTTGGAGTATATTTTCATCTGTAACTATAATATCCCCCATATTGACTGGGATCTTTAGTGTAGAGGCTCAGAGGAGAAGAATTTGTCCGCCGATATCCTGGAAAGACTGAGCAACATTTACCGTCTATACTACGTCGGTTTGTACAGATTTAGCATGTCACCTGAACTTAGGCCAACTTCTAGAGTAGTATAGTGGAGAGGACCCTGACTGGTTGCATCATTGTCTGGTATGGAAACACCAAGTTCCTTGATTAGAATAAACAATGGAAAGTTGTTGATGCAGCCAGTCCATCAGATGTACATCCCTCCCCACCGCTGAAAACATCGACAAGGAGTGAAATCACAGGAAAGCAGCATTCAACATCAGGGACGCCCATCACCCAGGTGATGCTCACTTCTCCATGCTGCTGTCCGGAAGGAGTGACAGGAGCGTCAGGTCCCATAGCAACAGGTTCAGCAATACTTCTACTCGTAAATGATCAGGCTCCTCCAGTAATTTAACTTACCCCAACAATGAACTCACATGAGAGTTCCTTGCCCTTCCCGTCGCCTATTGTTGTAGAAGGTACTTCACAACACCCAGAGTCTCACCAGTGTCCTCTTTGTCCTATTCCTCCTCTTCACCCCGGCCCATCGGTGCCTCCCCCACCCCCGAGGAACATATGTACACATGTGAATTCAATGAGTCAGTTTTTAGAATTAAATCATATATACGCAAGACGATATTAAACAGTCCATTACTGTTTCAAGGTTAAATACCGCTATTGCCATCTGGAACACAGTCGATCCCGGATTGTATCGGTGGACATTGGATGTTCTTTCGCCAGCCATTCTGTGTCCGGCAGTAGCCACTGTAAGTGAATGTCTCACCGCATCCCTGACGCTCACATTAACCAGGGATTCGCCCATTTTAAGTCAGTACGTCACTCCAAACTTTGTGCTCATTTCTACCATCACTCCCTTTCCAGTGACGCGGCGGGCATTTGGAGTCATTCTGGGCTTCTTCTCGTCCCTAGAAGTCAAATGTGATTGTTAACCGCTGTGGTTCTGAGATCCACCCGTAGCCTCTCTGTGTCACAAACACGGATTCGGCAGCGCGGTAGATACGGCAATTGCGCTTGTTGACATGCACGTGTTAAGTAATTATTACTTCATTGTGGTAATATTGAACTCCACACTCGTCTTCGTAGTGCTTGTTCGAGACTTGGACATAGCTACGCTTTGTTATCTGTATTCCACCTTGGCTGAAACATTGGACTGTGGATTCAGCTGACTCTGAAGACTGGCGGTGTTCGTTTTATTCTCGGTTGTTCTTTTCAGCCGCAGTATTGGCTTCGTTTTCCATTTGAGCATTTTGGTCAACGGCCCTGTTTGGTCTAGTGGTTATTGTTTTCTTTTTCCCTTTAACACTGTTCGCATTAAGGTCTGTGAAATATCGACCGGCTCCAGTGTCTCTCACTCCGCACTTGGGTCATATCCGAACCGGGTGACGCTCTGCCCCTTCCGCGTCCCTCCTTCTCCTGCGCCCCTGCCTGTCTCAGTGACTCTCCCTCTTCCACACCGCTCTACGTCTCCGCTGACCTTTTGATGTGTCATTCACACATTCACTCCTTCTCTGCCGCTCACTTTAACCAAGGCGTCACTAACTCCTTGGTGCCCCTGTCAACACAACCGACGGGTTCTTTTTCAGCCAGTACACCTCTCCCTTTGCCTGGACAAAATTAACCGTTGTGACGGTCGTTTTCAATCGACGTTTTACTCCTTTCCTTCCAGGCTCTCTTTTTAACCAAGTTATCACTAACCCAACCAGCCCATCAGACACTTTCGGTCAGTGCGTCATTCCTTCCCAATCGACCATTTTACAGCAACCCATTACCCTCTCTTTCTTCTCAATGTGTCACTCCGTCTCCTCTGGTCATTTTATCTGGTGGGCCTCTCCTTCCCTTTTTGCCCGTCACTCCCTCCTTTCGGCCAAAATAACAAAGGCGTCAGTGATCATTTCATGTCGGCCCGCCACGCCCTTTGGATTTCAGTAAGTCGCCACTTTCCTGATATCCATTTTCTGTCTGTGTATTTTCCATTTTCTTTCTGTGTATTTTCCCTCCCTGGTGACCATTGTCATCCCGCTTCCTAGTGACGATACTAACTCGGCGCTTCACTCTCTCCCTGGTGACAATTTTAAAGTCTGGCTTTTTAACTCCGTCCCTAGCTCCAACACATAACTTCCTCCCTGGTGTTGGCCAGAAGAGACTACATTCTAATCAAGGACAGGAGACGCAGGTAGACTAGTTGTCATTGTTTCCCCCTATTTTGTGGACGCTGAATTGATTCTTGCTGTTGGATAATCTAATAGGAGTATTTGAATATGGATATAAGCAATAAAGTATTGACCTGCTAAATCTGAGGCGTTCTCACGGGAGTATCTACTTGTTATGTACAATGCCAGATTTACCAAAGAAGCAATCTGTAATCTCGTGAATCTCTGCCTGGGTTGCCTTTTTTAACTGTACTGGACCAGTCAGAGTGTAAAGGCAGAAAGATACAGGGCTAGGGTGGGCAGAATCACGAAACAATGTTGGTTGTAGCCCTGTACAATGACCAGTGAGAAGGTCACCCAGGTAGTTCAGCTGAGCTTGAGCCAAATGGACGGAGATCCAACAGTCCAGTTGATGAGGGACGTTATAAGACTCAGGAGCTCCAAATACGCAGGGGCGATAACTCTCCAGCAACCAGAGACCTACCGCCGCGGATAAGGTGGATCCCAGGAACACGTGGTGATCGGGACCACAGGCAATGCCTGGACAGCCAAGTCACCTTTTCCAGGGTAATAACTTTTCTCTTCATTCAAGTAGGGTACACGCCTGGGAGATAGTTTGTGAACCCGCGCTTTTTAGTTCAGAAAATAGCAGATACTTTTCGGCAAACACTGATTCTCTGTGCCTCACTGATCATTATTACAAAGGGTAATTCTTGTAACAGAACTGGCGTCCCTGTTAGGGTTCGAGGATAAATCTCTTTGTTCAGCTGGAGACTCGAGTCGGACCCCGTGTGTGAGGTACAGAGAGATCTGGGACTGGGTAGTTAGCGGTTGCTTCCACCTCCAACCCCCCAGGAAGAAGAATTCAGGAAATTCAGAAAGTTCAGAAAGTCCAAAAGACTTGGATTGTTTTGAATGGAGGATGACTGGCAGAAAATTTAAACAATTACAAAAATCAGTCGTAGTTGCTAGTTTAATGGATGATTTGATTAAATTACGAGAAAGTGCTAAGGCAGAATGGCACAGATTAGAAGGGGAAGACGAATGTCAACATAAAGCAGAAGCCGAGCGACATAGGTTACAACAGGAAGTTCTGGAATATCTGCAAAGAGCTGACGCCAAGCGAGAGAGGTTAGAGGGAGAACACAAAAGGTTCCAAAAGGACATAGAAACCTACTATTTGAGATTGCCTTGGAGCCCTTGGCAATCACTCTTCGTGATTCACCCAATATTTTTGGCATTATTCGTGGGGATGGGACGCATAAGGTATCATTATATGCAGATGACCTGTTAATATATATCTCTAATCCAGAGAAATCCATCCCTGCAGTAATATTACTACTTGCTCAGTTTAGTAGTTTTTTTTCTGGTTATAAATTGAATCTTAATAAGAGTGAGCTTTTTCCGTTAAATATTCAAGTTCCAATCTATTAACAATCACCATTTGGACTGGTTACAGATTATTTTACTTATTTGGCTGTTAAAATTATTAAGAAGCATAAGGATCTATTTAAAGTTAACTTTTTAGCCCGCATTTGTCATGTTAAACAATTGCTTACCAACTGATCCCCATTGTCCTTATCATTGATTGGTCAAGGTGACTATTTTACCTAAATTTCTGTATCTATTTCAGGTGGTACCAATCCTCATCTCTAAATCCTTTTTTGATATTATTGATTCTAAAATTTCTTCATATATATGGCAGAATAAAAAATCCTAGATTAGGTAAGAAATATTTACAGAAATCAAAAAACGATGGCGGTTTGACATTGCCGAACTTTAGATTCTATTACTGGGCAATTAATATTCAATGTCTGATGTTCTGGATACAAGATTTGGATGAAATTCAATGTCCACGATGGGTGAACCTCGAGTGTGAGTCTGTACAGGGGTTCTCATTGGCTTCTATTTTACGGGTTTGTCTTCCCTTTGTACTTAATAAACTAAATAAACAAAAGATTAATCCAATAATTAAACATACAATACGAGTATGACTTCGATTTCGTAATTGTTTTTAGATTGAATAAATTTGTCCTATCAAGTCCTATTAGATCCAATTTTGTTTTCTTCCAACCATCCAGAACTGATCGAGCTTTTCTTTTATGGAAAACGAAAGGAATAACATGTTTTCGTGATTTATTCATGGATAATTATCTCATGTCCTTTGAACAGTTGTCCAATAAATACAATTTGCCTACATCACATTTTTTGAGATATTTACAGATTAGAAACTTTTTGAAGGTTATTTTACCTACTTTTCCAATATCACATCAAGCTGAAATTTCAGAAAATATTTCAGGTTTAAACTCCTATCAGAAGAGTTTAATAGCAATTGTTTATGATTTAATTACGAAAATACCTTTAGGTATGGCTGATAAAAATAAGAATGAATGGGAAAGAGAACCTCAGGCATCTTTACCTATAGAGAAATGGAAGAAAATTATCCAACTAGTTCACACTTCTTCAATGTGTGCCAGACACGCTTTGATACAATATAATGTGGTTCATAGGGCCCGTATGTCTAAGGATAAGTTAGCTGTTTTTTATGGTCATATAAATCCTGTCTGTGACAGATGTAATTCTGAGCTAGCTCCCTTGACACATATCTTATTGTTTTTCATGCTTTTGGAAAAATATTGTAAAGACATTTTTGATATTATTTCAGTAGTTTTGCGGATTCATTAACAACCTCATCCTAGTTTTTTTTTGTACTGCCAGTGATGGACTCCAGTCATTTATCCCCTTCAGTTTGTCGTTTGATTGCATTTGTTACATTAATATCCAGAAGATCCATTTTTTCAATGGAAAGATTCTAATCCCCCTACGACATTTCAATGTTTTTTCCCCAAACCATAACATGTTTAAAGTTGTAAAACAATTAGGAGAGGTACTATCGATCCTTCCATTAAATTTGAAAAAAAAACCTGGAGGCCATTTATTCAACATTTTCATATGATGTCAGCTGACCTTTTCCAAATCTTTTTAAATAACTTTTTGTTTGTGTATAGAGGAGCGGAGTTAATGACAAATAATGATTTTAACCGATGAAATATGGCAGCCCAGTCTTTGTTTTGTTTTATTTTGTTTTTTTTTAGTGTAGGGGGTAAAAACTTGCTTGATTTTCTTTTCATGTTCAGTTATTAAGAGATTGGGAGGTTTAAATGAAATATATTACTCGGAGTCTGTGTCTGTACACGTCAATCGTTATCAATGTAATCCCGATCTATTTGTATTGTTATCATTGTTATGTTTATCAATTTGAAACTCAGTATAAAAGATTGAAACAGAAAGAAAGGAGGTAGAAACCTTCAGAGAACGGGTTACTGAGTTACAGTATCAGAGAGGTACGGGCTTGATGCATATGAAACAGTTTCAGTTGAAGTGTGAGAAATTACTTGAAGAAAATAAAAGTAAACTGGATATCAGTGATGCGTCACCGGCGGTCTGATCGTTCCGATTACTGTATGTTGAAGTGATGGGTCACTTTGAAGGAGGAAGTCCTGCCAGTGATCTCACTCACGTTCGAGAAGTGTAATGAAATTAATTGCTAATCTTCACGCTCGATGGTGAAACTGTGCTTTCATTCACGAAATACCTGAATCTATAGCATGTTGTTTGCGCGAATTCACGGTAACCTGTCCAGTTCAGGAAACTGTCAATATGACCAATTGGAGATGAAGGGAATTCCCCAGCTGACGTCATTAGGATTAATGCAAAGGTTTTTTTTTCAGCATAACATGGACATGCAAACGCTGATGGAAAGTGCTGGTACCGTAGAGGTACAATATATTCAATCTAAACGGAGAGCAGAAGTTCTAAACATAGAGACAGGACACAAAAATAATACTTCCTGTCGATATTCGTCAGAAAATCGGTCTTTGCAGTTGTAGTGCTCACTAAAAGAAAGAGGAAATTCTACCGCTGTTCTCCATAAATAATTATCGATATTTTCATGTCCGTAAAAAAAGAACAAATTCCCAGGGCTGAGACAGATCTTATCCCATGGCGTGTGTGGTAGTCTGGGTGGAAATTTCTAAACACATGGAGAAACACAGCACAGAAACAGCCCACTCGGCTCGTGTAGTCATGCTGAACTATTCTGCCGAGTCCCATTGACCTGCACCATGACCATAGCCCTGCACTCCATTCCCAAACTCCTGTTGCATCTGTACTTATCCAAACTTCTGTTGCATGTGTAGCCGACTAGGCTTGCCCGCACGTTCGTCTAGGGAAATCAGCTTTCGGCCCCACCAAAACAGAGCATTCAAACTTGGGTGGATGTTGTGTAAGTACCCCAGTTCAAACTCACAACGCAATTTCAGACAGTACGCAATAACCGAGTCAATGATGACACGTTATAACTCTTATTTTGTTGTGTGGTTAGTAGAAATATAAAAGACAAAAGCGCCACTCTTATTAAAGTTAACATTTCGTGCACACAATTTGTTGAAACTCACGCCTCTGGGGTCCCTCCTTTAACGACCTCCGCCGAAACGCCACCATTCTCCGGACGCTCGAATTCCCATATTCTCCGTCCGCTGAACACCGAGCGCTCCCCGCACTCGTTCTTCCTGTTTCCTCGCCTCGACCGAAAGCCCGCTAGCAAACTCGGTTCCCAGACATACAAGATAGAATAACATGTCTCCCATTGGTTAGTTTCCCGTTATCTGTAAGTATAACCCAAACATCGCAGCTACAGAGAAACCAGTACATCAGCAGTTCGCATTACAAGGAAGCCACTACAGCAGTCTTAGCAGCTAACATTACTGAGAACCCCACACATGTTGTAATCAATCCTCCGCTCGTTACTCCCGAAGCCAGCCTGTTCCACTCTCACCACCCGCATGTTCCCCTTAAGAATTTCACCCTGCACCCTTAACCTCTGACCATTAGTCCCACCCAGCCTCAGTGGGAAAGAGCCTGCCTACAATTACCCGATCCAATCCCTAAAAATCTCTATGAACTCATTCAATTTCATTGCTATCTTTCCTTCCGAAAGGTGACCAGGACTGCACACAATATACCTAATCGGCCTCACTAACGTCTTATTCAACTCCAACATAACATCTCATCTCCGATACTCAATACCTTGACCTATTAAGGTCAATGTACCAAAAGTTCTCTTTACCACCCTGTCGACCTGTGATGACACCTTCGAGAGATTATGGATCTCTATTCCCGGATCCCTCTGTTCCACCGCACTCATCGGTGCCCCAACATTCAACGTGTAAGCCTCCCAAAGTTCAACGGCTCGCAGTTCTGTGCATGAAATTCCATCTACCACTTTTCAACTCAATTTTCCGGCTGATCCAAAGACGCTAAGTGACTCTAACAGATTTTCGGGAAGTCTGATAAATTTAGAACTCACGCCAATGACATTAAATCTGTGATAAGTCTGAAGGAACGAGCTGTTCCAGAGTTTTAAGTCTACAGATCCCCATAGGCAAAACACCAAAGAATATGCGCTGTATTTCCCCCGCGTTTCTTTACCCAGACCGGGGTGAGAACAGAACGGCTTCCTGGATGTAACAGATTCCCGGAGCCAGTGAACGATGAATCCCCAGCCCAACATTTCCATCTAAACTGAAATGCATGCTTCCTTTAATTACACGAGACACGGCGCACAAGAACAGAGACATGATATTGTTGTACATCCTTCTACTCAATACACTGTGTAATCATTGGAGTTTCATGGAACAAAACGCCAGACACAGTTCCACTGTATCTCGGTACACGTGAGAGGACTAATCCGAAACCAGCACGAAACCGATGAGCCGGATAGGTTTGTGACTGCTGTAGCGAAACACCCTGAGGCTAAGAGGATCGCGATTATTGGCAGACGATAACCAGTTTGTAATGTATCCCACGCAAGGAGGCGTCAGCAGCCAGGCACCATAGCTGGTTCTGAAGTACAGCGAACACAGAGAATATCGGATCGCTTTGTTCCTCACCGGGTGAGTTGCTGCAGATCTGAAACCGATTGCGTGAGCGCCCGGCGGCGGCAGACAGTCTGACAGATCAGAAGGATCTGGGTGAGGATTTGGATAGAAGGGGCATAAGAGTTTCGCCATCCAGTTGCAGTCAGGGAGAACACCTTACCCGGAAATGACGTGCCGCCGTTTCGTACTCTGTGAACTTGCGAACCTGTGATATCCAAGTAGCCGCTCACTTCTCACTGTGGTCCGGAAAAGGGAACTCCATGTGAGCGGCCTGATCTGTCCACGGACTGTGACTCCCCCATGGTAGGGAGACTGATTCAGATTTGCTCTCCAGATAGATGGAATTGGAATCGGTTTAATATTGTCACATGTACTGAGATGCTGTGAAAATCCAGTCCTGTGTACAGTTCAAATCATTGTATAGAGCCGTGAAGTAGAATAAACAGAACAAGGTCAAACAATAACAATGCTGAATAAAATGTAACAACTACAGATACACTGAACAACTAGGAGACAAAAAAGGAGGAAAATCACAACGGAATAAACTGGGAGGTGAAGAAACAATATTATCGTACTCGGGATCATTTCAACAATATTTTATCAGCGGAGTAGAAGACCTGCCCGAGCCTGTAGTTATGTATTTGCTGTACTCTGTAGTTTTACTCGTGCTTTCCTGATCTTTCCAGAAAACAGCTCCTCGGTCAGCTTTCCTTCCTCTCTGCTCAGTGAGACACATTCAGTGATACAGTTTCGGTCTAATCCGGCCTCTGTGATGGCGGCAACCCGTAGAGTTTCGGCTCTCTTCAACCAGCCGCGTTCGATAAAACCTGATAGCGGCCGTGCTCTAAAGAAATTGTTAATTTTGTCACCACACAGTACCGTAAGATCGAACAATTTAGCTGGGAAAGACAGACAAAGCTGGAAATCTGTACCAACACCTGTTCTTTTGCCCAGGCCTTGCAATAGCCCTGTCGGGAGAGACTGCAAATGCAATGCAAATCCCTCGACATGTCTGCCCTCGGATGCCGCTGCGGCCAAAGTAAAACTAAAAAAACCGAGAGCAACTGCACCCCTCATTGCGGATTGGCATTCGCATTTCCTCAACACTAACATCGATTTTTCAAACTTCCCTTAACATTGTGATCGCATGATGCTTCTGGAATGCTAGAATTTATCAGAGCGGTACCCGGGACAAGAGCTAATTTCCAGTATGACCTGCGAGCTGGGTGAACCGGACCGTCCGCAGTCACTGTTAAACGGGAGAGGTATCGGGAACACAGGAGAGGGTTCACGCTGGAGCGGAGCAGGGCGGCTGGAACGGGCGAACAGTGGGACTTTGACGTCAGAACTGTGGGTCACAACGATGGCGCTGGTCTACACTAACAAATATAGGTCGTTCCACTGGGGAGGAGAGGGGGGATAGAAACTGGTGAATGCAGGAAAAAACGATTAAAATGATCTTCAGTGAGCCAGTGCGAGGAATCATGCCGGCGATGAATGAGACAAACAAGGAGAACGCCTGTCTCCATTGGTGCAGAGATTGCCTGCAATGGGTAGTGAATTATTTGGGCCAGGCAGGGAAACATCACTAACTCATGACATCCTTGCAGCAATGAAAGCCAGGGGATGTTTTATCGCGTCCTTCAGTTGCTCCCTGAACTTGGTCTGGGTGACGGCGTAAAGAGCCGTGTTTGTGCAGCAGCTCAGAAGCTGCAGCATCGAGCCCGGTTCTCGCAGAGAATTATCTGGAAGCGTCACGGCAGACAAAGCAGACAGTCGGTTCCAAGCAGTATAAACAGTGAACGGTGCCCACAGCAGGACGAAATTGCCAGAGATGATCAGCAGTAAAACGAGTGATTTTCTGCGGTTCTCCATCTCCGGGTCTCTGGCACTCTGACCCTTGTCAGCACACCGGAGTCTCCTGCGCCCTCTGCTGGTGAATAGAACATGCCGGATGGTTAATGCATTCGTCAGGAGGACCAGCAGGAATGGGATTACAGGAGTGAGAAGATTATGAAATAAGTCAATTGACATTGCGACAAATAAAGACACATAATCTGCGGTATCTATACAAATAAATGGAGCGATCAGCATTGCATAATACCCCGAGAGTCGAAAATACCGCAGTCACTGTCCCCAGAATCACAGCCGCAGTTTTCCCGGTGCAATATTTTGTTTTCAGCTTCTGGCAACAAATGGCCACAAACCGGTCAAATGTGAAAGTGACGGTGAACCAGACCGAACAATCGGTGGCGGCGTAAAGTAGGACGGCGTGGATTTGACACACTGGTGTGTCCGCAGCCCAGATGAGAAGTTCAATTGGCACGTAAATATTCGGAATCTTGCTTAGTATCAGGTCCAGGACAACAACCATAAGATCCGCCGCTGCCATGGCAACTAGGTAGCGAGTGACAACTCTGGAGAGACCGCACTTTCCTCTGGACAGGATTAAAATCGTCACCAGGTTCACTGCAAGAAGCATAAATCACAATGAATGGAGACACACCCGGAAACATTCTCTATTATCATACAATTTATCGGATTTGTTCTCTGTGTCTAGTCACATGAGTGAATAAATGTTCCTCGGGAAGTCTACCAAGAAAATTAATTATTAGAATCAAATCGTAAGTGAAATCATGAAAAATCAACCGCAATATTTTCGGGCCGATATCGCACAGGAAACAGCAGTGAATAACACAGATAACGATCACTGGTAATTGGGAACTTTGTATATGTTGAGGGGAAAGATGCAAATGGAACTTCAAATAGGAAATCTACAGAAACTTAAATTCCAGTTGATAAATTTTCTCAACAATGACTGTTTAGATGAAGGGCAGACTCCCTCCCCTGATCATTATACACTACTCTGCAAAAGTCTTTGGCAAACATATATATAGTTCGGTAGTCTTAAGCGTTTTGCACAATACCATATTGTCAAGGTAGAGCGGAGAACCAGGTTGCAGATCTGGCGGACGAAAATGATGTTGAAAATTATTGCCAATTACAGAATGTCTCCCCGGTGCTTCCCGCTCCCTCCCTTCCTCCGAGTTGACAGTCAAATGTAAACGCCGACGATAATAACATCATCAGTTGAGGACGGTTTTGAATTTCAATAGGAGAATGGAATCAGTTTTGTACCAGGACTACTCTAGATTACTGAGATCACAGCCAATTTTCGCGGGTCAAAAATTCAAAAAAAAATAAAACACACAGAAATGACAGTGGCATTTTATAATTGTTGAGTTCCAATCATAGAGTCAAATCCGATACAGGTATGGATTGGAGGTGGATCGTCAGAGGAGAGCGAATGATTGTGAGAATATTTTAACGATAATATAGTAAAAATGAGATCTCTTTCCTTTTTTTTTGAATAAAATGCCACTGGAATTCAAGGAAGAATTCTGAACTTCGAATGGGATTGCAGAATTCAGTTCATACAGACAACTACATTTTCCGCTGCACAGTGTTATTCAGATTAATGTTGTTTGAAATAACCAGAGAATAAGAGAGTCGAGAATATTCACCATAATGTAACTTCGCTCAGGAGAAGACAGATAATAAGCAGTCTCTCTTTATCATTATTATAACCCAGTTCTGCGAAAGCCTAGAAGTGACATTTGAAAAGCGAATCAAGGATTGTTTTAAATCACGTGAATTACCGCAGGAGAGGGCAGAGGTGAAACAATCCAGACATTTGCTGACAAATTCCGATAATGCAGAGATGGAGCTGCAGCGGGACGAATGCCAATGGTGATCCGTCAGGAAAGGTCCACGAATTCCCTGGACAGCCCGAGAGTTTTAGAACAGACAGTCGGTTCTGGGAGAAGTGGGAAGGCGGAATGTTCTGTTCGATACCGTGGCAGGCACGTACGAAGCTTGGCGGCGCTGGGTGTGCAGTGAATATGGCGGGTAGTTGATAGTCAGAGCGGTTGTCTGCGAGAATAATCCGTATTTGGAAGTCAGATTAAATTCCGTTGCAAACACAAGGAGCTTGAAGCAACTTGATTCAAAAGTCGATATTTTCGAGCGGATGATGGAGCGACTGAAAGGAAGCAACGCTTCCAGAGGCAAAATATCAGAACCTCGTTCATGAACTGATGTGAGCAACGATTGAACGGAGTTTACTGTTTGGATCATTGGTCATTACACCCGCACAATTACAAGAGCCACAGTGAACAGCATCGTTGCAGAATTTGAACGTTTGGAGATTTCTTACCTGGAGTGTGCGACAGTAGCAATAATTTCGAAAGGGTGATAAACATTAGAATTGTAAATTTAACATTGTATAGTTGAGCTTTGAAGAGACACTCACCGGGAAGAGCAATGATAGCGAGACCAGGGTAGTAAATCACTTGAATGACTTTTAATGCGTGAGCGATTCGAAGATCCAAGGTCATCCATTCATACTTCGCAAAGATCAACTGAGCAGCCCAGAAGACATTCTTCGTAGCTTCTGTCGCATTCCACGCTGCTATTCCCGGATTCTGGCCCATTACGGAACGAGCAAGCCTTCCTTCCGCAGATGTGCTCTCTCTGTCCCGCTGTGTGGATCAGCGAACCGCTGTGAGTTCCGGAGCGGCTGTTCAGTGAGAGCTCAGTGATTCCGATGCTTATTAGTAATAGAGCGAAACTCTCTTGTGACTCCAAAACCCTCTGTGGAAATGACGTCATTGGCATTTAATGAAATAACAGATGCAGTTAACCCCTTTTGCACAGCAGCTGAGCAGCAGGTGTGGGGAGCTGTTGTCAAATAACTTCCAGCATTAAAGTTTTATATATTCATAATTTACTTGGATGCCTTTCAGCAGATTTAGCAAAAAATGAGGCAAAGTAGATTTCGAAGATGAAGTAAAATGTGTAGTTTCCCTTATTAATCACGTTTAAAAAGAAAACGATATTTGTTTCACAAGATTTCTTTTGAATCTTATGATTGTAAAGCAGAGGGGCTTGAGTCTGGCTGAGAGAGAGAGAGGGGGGAGAGAGGATAATGGGAGAGAGAGAGGGGAGAGAGAGAGACAGGAGAGAGAGGAGGAGGGAGAGAGAGACTGAGAGAGAGGAGGAGAGAGAGGAGTGAGAGAGAGAGAGAGACAGAGAGAGAGAGACGAGGGAGAGAGGATAATGGGAGAGAGAGAGGGGGAGAGAGAGAGAGAGAGAGAAAGAGAGACAGACAGACAGACAGACAGACAGACATTGTTGTAAATTGCAAAATCAGTTG
The DNA here is from genome assembly GCF_030028105.1 of Mobula birostris. NCBI lineage: Eukaryota > Metazoa > Chordata > Chondrichthyes > Myliobatiformes > Myliobatidae > Mobula > Mobula birostris. Next base: position 42,135,665 of record NC_092382.1, on the reverse strand, counting down.
CATTGGAACAGTTTCACTCTCTTGACCTCAGAAGTCTGTGTTCAATGGTACAAACAACCGTCACAAACTGACCTCTTTCTTGTTTCCAGTGAAGAACCGTGCGGTCATCTGTGTCTTGTCATGTCCATCACTCTCTCCGGATGCAAACAGATACTTACAGAATCAGAATCAGGTTTATTATCACCGGCATGTGCCGTGAAATGTGTTAACTTAGCAGCAGCAGTTCAATGCAATGCATAATATAGAAGAAAGAAATAAGTAACTCAATGACAGTATATGTGATATTTAGGAATCGGATGGCAGAGGGGGCGAAGCTGTTCCTGAATCGCTAACTGTGAGTCTTCAGGCTTCTGTATGGTACCAATGAGAAAAGGCCGTGCCCGGGGTGCTGGGGGTCCTTAATAATGGACGCTGACACCGCTCCTTGCAGATGTCCTGGGTACTTAGTAGGCTGGTACCCAAGATGGAGCTGCCTAAATTTACGACTATCTGCAGCTTCTTTTGGTTCTGTGCAGTAGCAACCCCCCACAACCCCCAACCCTCCATATCAGACAGTGATACAGCCTGTCAGAATGCTCTCCCATCTATAGAAGTATTTGCGTGTATTTGTTGACATACCAATTCTCTTCAAACTAAAGTATAGCCACTGTCTTGTCTTCTTTATAGCTGCATCAATATGTTGGGGCCGGGTTAGGTCCTCAGAGATCTCGACACCCAGGAACTTGAAACTGCTCGCTCTCTCCACTTCCGATCTCTCTATGAGGATCGGTATCTAATCCTTTGTCTTGCCGTTCCTGAAGTTCACAATCAGCCCTTTCGTCTGACTGACGTTGAGTGCAAGGTGGTTGCTGAGACACCACTCCACTAGTTGGTGTATCTCGTTCCTATGCGCCCTCTCATGTTAACTTAGCAGCAGCAGTTCAATGCAATACATATCATAGAATAAAACATTAAGTAATCAATTACAGTGTATGTGTATTGAATAGACTAGAACATCGGGCAAAACAGAAATTGAGGCAGTGTTCACGGATACGGAGCCCATTTAGGAATCGGATGGCAGAGGGGAGGAAGTTGGCATGTCGCAAAGGTAATGCTACATTTGTTATGGGGGACTTCAACATGCAGTTAGAGTGGAGGAATTAGGTTGGTACTGGATCCCAAGAAAGGGAGTTTGTGAAGTCCCTCCGAGATGGATCCTTAAAACAGCTTGTACTGGAGCCTACCAGAGAGAACGCAATTCTAGATTTAGTGTTGTGCAATGAACCGGATTTGATCCGGGCCCTCGAGGTAAAGGAGCCATGAGGAGGTAGTGACCATAAGTGAGGGCGTGGAATAGCACGGTAGGCATACTTGATGATGGTGTGACAGTGTTTCAGTGTGTTGTTTCCTCTGCTATTGCAAGTAATCTGTTGACAGTAAATCATCGTGATTTTTTTCCAGACTGGCCTGGCTGACGTCCCCCAAAACACGGGTGAAGGCGTTAGAGTGCGCTGTTTCGTGCATGTTGATCCCATTGTTCCTTCCTTATGCCACTGAATGTAGGGTTCACACCTTTTAGATTTTTGACTGAAATGTATGTTCTCGCTCTTCTCCCTAAGTTCGTCAAGTATTATTATTATTATTATTACTATTACTATTATTACTATTTATTATTATTATTAATATAATATTACTACCCGTATACCTATCTTTGAAATCCACACGCATTATCACCTTTACTTCCTGCTTCGGACTGGGTGTCCTGGTGTGCTATCCCATGTATTATGGATTGCCCTACACATAATACTGGATCGGTCGTCATGTTATTGTAGGACCCTGACTATGAAACATGACGAGGATTTATAGTAATGGATGGCACCTTTTAAAGCAAGATTTTGGTGAATGAAGTTTGCCGCGTGATTGTGTCTGTGTAAGTAACCAGATGACGAGCTCCCGCGTGGGAGGTTGGTCACGAGGATTCAGTCGCTGGGCATTCATGATAAGGTAGTAACTAGGATAAGACATCGGCTTTGTAGCAGAAGCCAGAGAGTGGAGGTAGATTGTTGCAGCTCTGACTGGAGACCTGTGTCTCCTACAGTCCCTCAGGGATCAATGCTGGACACATTTTTGTTTCTCGTCTATATCAAGCACCTGAATGATAATGTTGTTTCCTGGATATTTGCGGTTGACAGTATGATTGGAGCTGTAGTGGACAGCGAGGATCTGCACCAGCTGGAAAAATGAGCTGAAAGATATCTGATGGAATTTAGAGCATAGAAGTGCGTGGTGTTGCCCTTCGGTAGAAATAACCGGGGAGATTGAACGGTAGGGCACTGGGGAATGCAGTAGAAGAAAGGGAGCTGGGAGCTGGGAGTGCAAGTCCATAATTTATTGAAAGTGGCGTCACAGGTAGTTTCTACTGTAGAGATACTTCCTTCATTTTCATCTTCGTACTTTCAGTTAATTTCAGTTTCGTGTACTTCCTATCACAATAGTATATGTTCGTTGGAGTTGTTAGTCATGTTTCTGTTAATGAAAGTATATCCTTAGAAGTTTTATCTGACTGTTCTGTAAAGTGTTTATGTCTTATTCTGTTCATCCCTCTTCTGTCCCCTCTAAACCATTGGAACTAATCAGGTGCCGATCAATATTAGGGAATTAAAAGTTACCCATGATAACAACACTGTTATTTTTGCACCTTTCCAACAGCTGCCTCCCAATCTGCTCCTCGGTATCTCTGTTGCTACCACGCGGCCGACAGAATACCCCCAGTAGAGTAACTGCTCCTTTCCTGTTCCTGACTTCTACCCATATCGACTCAAAAGAGGATCCTGGCATATTACCTCCCCTTTCTGTAGCTGTAATAGTATCCCTGACCAATAATGCCACCCTCCTCCCTTTATCACCCCTCTCTATCCCTTTTAAAACACTGAAATCCAGGAATATTGTGAATCCATACCTGCCCTGGTGCCAGCCAAGTCTCAGTTATGGCCACTGCATCATAGCTTCATGTATATATCCAAGCTCTCAGTTCATCACCTTTGTCCCTGATGCTTCTTGCATTAAAGTACATGCACTTTAGCTCTTCTACCTAACTGCATTTACACCTTTTATTCTGTTTCTCTTTCATCAAACCCTCTTTATATTTTCGATCCGGCTTTTCTCCATACACTACAGTTGCATGACCTTTATCCCCCTCCACCTCACTATCTGCTCTAACACTGCGGTTCCCCTCCCCCTGCAAATCTAGTTTAAACCCGCTGGAGCAGTACAAGCAAACCTTCCCGCAAGGATGTTAGTCCCCCTCCAGTTCAGGTGCAACCCGTCCCATCGGAACAGGTCCCACCTTTCCTGGAACTAGGCCTAATTGTCCAAAAACATGCAGTCCCCCCTCCTGCACCAACTCCTTAGCCACGTATTTAGCTGAATTATCTTCCTATTTCTAGCATCACTAGCACGTGGCAATGGTCGGCTTCCTGCGATTGTAACCCTGAATGTCCCGTCCTTCAACTTTGCACCTAACTCCCTAAAATCTCTTTGCAGGACCTCCTCCTTCTTCCTATACACGTCATTGGTCCCTACATGGACGGCAACATCTGGCTGAACACCCTCCCTCCTGAGAATACCGAGAACTCGATCCGAGATATCGCCCACCCTGGCACCAGGGAGGCAACAGACCATCCGGGATTCTCGATCTCTCCCACAGAACCACCTATCTGTCCCCCTAACTATCGAATCCCCTATCACTACTACTCTCCTCTTTTCCCTCCTTCTGTTCTGAGCTAAGGGTCCAGTCTCATTACCAGAGACGCGACCACGGCAACTTGTCCCTGATAGCTCGACCCCACCAAACGGACCGTGCTTTGATGACTGCAATAACATTGCTGTGATTGAATTGTGCATTTGTAAAGCACAGTTGTTGTCAGGGGTGGGGCTCGATCCCACCCCTCTAGGTGGCGACCAGAGCACTCGCGTTTACAAGGAAGCGATGTTCTCGCCTTAAGTCTGGGGCCTTAGACCACTCGGCCACCCTGACAACCCTGCAGTAATCTCTTCACATCGAACATAAACAGCTGTGTCTCAGAAGATTCTGTATGACTGTTTTGGTGAGAGAGTATGCATACAAACACACAGTATATCCTGGGATTTGAAATGAAAATGGAATGTTGCATTTCCTCAGGTTGCCAAGCATGTGCGAAATTAAAACATACGGCAGTACAGCACTGGAACATGTAGTGCATACAGTTCAGGCTAATGGTCATAGAAAGAGTGACGAGGCTTTCGAGAGTGCAGAAAGGCTTTACCAAAATGCTACCTGAATTAGACGATTTGGGCGATAATGAGACTTTGGTCAAACTTGGGTTGTTTTCTCTGGAGTAGCGGAGGGCGACCGGGAATCTGATAGATGTTTCTGAGACTATGAGAGGCATAAATAAAGGTAGAGTACACAGAGATTATCTCCATCCCACGGTCGACATGGCTTATACCATCGGGCATACATTTCAACTAAGAGGGGATAATTTTAAAAAAGATGTGGCAACACCCCGTCACTCAATGTCAGCAAGAACAAGGAAGTGATTGTGGTCCTCGGTAGAGGGAAAAATGAAATTCCATGAGCCAGTTCTCATCCGAGGATCAGAGGTGGAGAGCCGAAGTTACTTTATATTAGTGGGTATTACAATTTCCTCTACTTTCTCAGGAGACTGCGGAGATTCGGCATGAAATTAAAAAGTTAGACGAACTTCTAAAAATGTGTAGTGGAGAGTATATTGTCTGCCTGCATCACGACCTAATACGCAACAGCAAGGCCTTTGAAGAAAAATCTCAAAAGCAAGTTAGTGGATTCGGCCCAGTCAATCACGGGTAAAGCTTTGCCAAAAATTAAGCTAATCTACATAAACCGGTGTCATCGGAAAGCAGCATCCATCATCAGAGATCTTCACACTCAGGCTGTTGTCGCTGCTGCCCTCAGGTTGAAGGTAGAAAGTACACGCGCCTCAGGACTCACTAACCCCACCACGTTCAAGGACAGTCACTGCCCATCAATCATCAAGCTTTCCATACAAAAAGGTGACCTCTTACACTCACGTGACTCACATTTCCGACAACAAATGATTTCACTTTAAACACTTTTATATATTGATTAGCTGAGTATGTCTGGAGGAACTCAGAAGGCCAGGCAGCATCTGTGGAGAAGAGTAAACAGCCGACATTTCGGTCCTAGATCCTCCACCAGGGAATTCTTTCTGAAGAAATCGGGCACCCAGTACTCGATGAACGATGATCTGTTGTGCTGTGATGTGCCGTGACGAAATCACAATCTTGTCTTTCCACCGTTTTTCTAATCCACACAAACAACCCACGTTCTCCTCGCAGTAATAACATCCCTCGATTGAATATTTAAGGACAAAAAATGTCAGGAGTGGGATTCGAACCCACGCCCCCAGATGGAGACCAGAACACTCCTGTTCGTAGGAAGGACTTTCATTCCCTGAGTCTGGCGCCTTAGACCGCTCGGCCACCCTGACAACTTTCCATCACCCGCTTCACATCCAAAACAAGTGGTTGTGTTTGAGAACAGATTGAATGCCTGAGTTGAGAACTGAGTTATATACACACAAACACATCCTGGGAATGAGAAATGAAAACGAGCTTGTTACAGATTTCTCAGGTTAGGCAGCATCTGTGGAAAGAGAAGCAGTGTTAAAATTACAGATCAGAACTCGTTAGACGCAGAGATTTAGGAAGGAGGCTGTAATAGTGATGAAAACGCTTGGAAGACTCGTTGTCTTCTCGTGCAGGGAAGTGAGGAAATGGACATTTATACATAGGACGGAATTTGACACCACTGGGTGGGAGGCGGTCATGACAAATTCTACCAAACTTGAACACAAGAGGTTCAATTGTAACGGGGAACGCAGCTTTACAGATGGATGCTGATAAATAGAATATAAAGTCTAATTAAGAGTCCGATGATTATGGAAGAAAGGGAAGCTGTGACAAGATTCAGAAGAATATAAGAGATCTTGCAGTAAGTCCATTCAGTCAACTCTGTCTGTTTCATCATTCCATCATGGTTGATTAATTACCCCTGTACATCACATTCTCCTAACTTTTCAGGCACAGGGAACTTTGATTTTCAAGGGATATTGGCGATCTTGTTAAGAAAAAGATAGAGGTGCATAGCAGTTATAGGCAACAAGGAATAAATGAGGTACTTGAGGAGTATAGATTATGTAAGAAAATACTAAAGAAGAAAATCAGAGAGACGAAAAGGAGACACGAGGTTGCTTTGGCAGATAATGTGAAGGTAACCCCGATGGGTTTCTAGAAGTATATTAAGAGTAAAATGATACAAAGGGACAAAATTGGTCCCCTGGAAGATCAAAGTGGTCGTCTATTTGTGGAGGTTCACAAGATGCGGGAGATCTTAAACAGTTTTTTGCATCAGTATTTACTCAGGAAACGGGCATGTTACAGTACAGTGCTAACTTAAATAGGGTGTGGGTGCATTTCTGACATGTTAAGGAAATCACGGGATTGTGAAACAGCCAAAGAAACGTCGACTAGAACGTAGTCCCAGACTAGAAGGAACGTTTCGGAATTTTCTATTCAGCAAGAATTTAAACTCATGGAATCGGCCTCCCCGACTGATGTGCAGACGGAACGGCGACTTAAAATGCCAGGACCCGATTTTCAATTAAATAGTGTCAGTTTGGCGAATAGCATCACCGTCAGGAACTGTACTACGTCAAATCTCAGGGACTGGGGCATTTGTAGTCAATGACAGTGTGTGCCACTCGTCACGCATTGCTCGCTTCTACCGCTTGCTGCCCGTGATCTGCAGCATCTCCAGATGCAGAGACGTACCGGAGATTTTATCGGGGAATCCTCCAGCTACAGCTGAGGGAGACACTAATACTCTTGGGTGGACTCTGCCAGAACTGCAGTAACACAGGAATTGATGAAGCTCAGAGCCTGGCAGAGGATGAGAAGACGTCGCCATATGTATCGTAGAGTGAAAGGATGGAGTCCGCTTCACTCCACTGACGCTGAAGGATCCGTTCTGCGTGCTTGATTATTTTAGAGTTACGAGATAGTGAAGCTCCAAAATGCAAAGAGTTTAATATGCCTCAAGGAGATTGATCAGAGTTGGAAAGAGATGAACTCAACGCAATACATTGTATTGGATAATGTAAAACTCATAAAATCTGCCCCCTGGACTTCGAAGAGGATGCAGCACACAGACAGCAGCCAGGGTGTTAAATCTGATTGGCAGTCAATTGTATTTCTGGTCCTTGATGCCTATACTATGACCGCTGCGAGCAGGGCTCGAACCGGCGCGGGGATCCCCCATTGGATTTCAAGTCCAACGCCTTAACCACTCGACCATCGCAGCTCCAGCTTTGCTAAGCACCCACCGCAGAACTACACCTGAAGTGAGGGTTGAACGTGGTTTATTTTTAGTCCCAGAAATGGTGAATTATTTTTTTCCGATACAAACAACATGATGGACAGTTTGGAAATTTGTTTCAACATCGTTTGGTCAGAACTTGAGTGTGGGCGGATAACATTGGCGTCAGTGTCGTAAATGAAGGAGATTTCCACGGTTTGGGATAAAGGTCACGTTGAAATCAGGCTACCAGGCATATAATTTCCTTTCTTTAGCTTCCCTCCTTTCTTTCAGAGTGCAGTGACAATTGCAATTTTTCTGTCATCAGGAACCATTCCGGAATGTAGTGATACTTGAAGGAGTACTACTAATGCCTCTAGAATCTCTTCAGCTACCTCTTTCAGAACTCTGGGGTGTAGTCGTCAGGTCCAGGTAACATCTATCTTCAGTACTATTAGCTTCACCAGCACCTTCTCCGTTGTCTTAGCATCTACTCTCACTTATGTCCTCTCCCATACGTTTATTGGTGCCATTATGCTGTTATCTTCCACAGCGCAGACTGACGCAAAATATTCATTCAATTCGCCCGTCTTTTCTTTTTCCCTCATTACTACGCCTCCCGCGTCATTTTCCAGCTTTCTGATAACCACTCTCGCCTCCCTTTTATTCTTAAATCTGAAAAAATTGGTACTTTCATCTTTATTATTTTCCATTTCATGTTTCCTACTCATCAAATTTTAATTGCCTTCTTTTCGTTTTTGAAAGCGTCTCAATCCATTAGCTTCCAACTAGTGCTTGCTATATTATAAGGCCTTACTTTTGTCTTTATGCTGTCTTTACTTTCCATTTTCGGCCACGGTTGTCTCCTCCTCCCTTTCGAATATTTATTCTTATTTGGGATGTATCCGTCCTGCGCGTTGCCAATTGCCCCCAGGAACACCAGTCATTGTGGATCTGCCGTTCTCCCTGCTCCAATCCACTTGGCCATCTCCGGACTTTGGTCGCTGTTCTTTTCTGCGAGTGACGGCGTCGAGGATTGTTATCGTCCCTGATTTTATTTCTGCGAGTGACGCGATCGGAGACTGTTATTGTCTCTATTTTTGTCGCTGTAGTGGAAGAGGCACTTTGGGGTCTGCGCAATTTGTTTCTTTTCCTTTTTCGGGCCGGCGTTGATGTCGGTCCTTACATCTACACCCATGGTCTCTCTGTATTTAATAGCTATCTGGAGTAGACAAATCTCAGAGTTGTATTGTATATGCAGATATTGACAATAAAATTAAACTTCTGAACCTTTTTATTTTCTTCTCTCGTACCACTGCAGTTCTACTTACTGCAGGTAATACTCATATGTGTGATTTTAGCTTCTCGCTCTCAAACTACAGGGTGAATTCGATCATATCGTAAGCATTCCTGTATCTTAAACTCACAACACAACACACGATTCACAATTTCCTTTTCCTAATGGGTTCAACCAAAACTTGTTCTAAAAAGCGATCTAGAAGGCATTGCACAAATTTCCTTTCTGGCGATCCAGCGCCAACTAGTCTTTTGAAAACTATCGGTATATTGAAATCCTACAATGACCATCGTAATATTGTCACTTCCTACATGCCTGTGTATTTCCCGTTTTCATTTATATTCACAGTCCACTGCTCGAGGCCTGCATGTAACTCCCATCCTCTGATCTTATGATTTCTCTAAGGATTTGATTTATTTTCTATTTATCACTAAAAATGTCAATAAAATAAAGTTACTAGATATTTAAAAACGGAATTGTTAGTGCTTATGTGTTCGGAAATGTCTAAGCAGAGGGGAAGAAGCACTTAATTAAAAAAAATGATTATCTATTTTCAGAATATGTTTCCACCACCTCACGCCACCACACTCCCCACCCCGAAGAGGGGATGTTTGTTCTGGTGTAAGTTCTGAATGATGCACTCAGCCTTCTTTTGGCATCGTATTTTGAGCATCATGTCCTCAATGATGGCGAGGTGTGTGTCAGTGATGGGGATGGCTGAGACTACAGCACTCAGCAGCCTCCTTCGATCCTCTGCAATGGATCCCCGCCGCACACCAGGCTACGATGCAACTACTCATAACGCTGTCCGCGTACGTCCAGAGAAATTAATTGGATTCATTGCCGGCACTAAATCTCGTCAACTGTTCCGTGACTACGTCAACATCTGGGGATCAGTATGAATCCTCTCGGATGCTGAGGCACAGGGCCCTGAAGATGTTCAACCTTCTGAACCCCCAGTAAGGATTTGTGTTTGTTCTTCTGTCGTATTTTCCCTGGAATACACAATCAATTCCTTTGTCTTACTGACATTGACTGCAACATTGTTTCTGTAACTCCACCCAACCAGCAGATCTGTCTGATGCTTGTACGCCCACTGGCTCCATTAGACGCGAGATGCCCTGCAGAGTGAACGAAAACCATGTGTTCCTTCAAGTTCCGAGTGCAGTGTGGTTAGCAAGGAAAGTCACTGCCTCGTCGATGCTTCACCCGTCCCAGACACTGTTCAGCAGTCCAGTCAACGCACTGGCCATTCCGCTGGACTACCCGGTGTGAGTGACTGTGAGTAACTGTCCATGGTCGTTGCTGGAATGGTTCAGTACCTACAGAATGGAGCAACGAGCGGCGTCACGGAGAATGAGACACTTCATGAAGATTTTGCACATTTCCGTGCAAACGCTAGCTAGACTGAGATTGTCACTTCCGCGTGATTTTCGGCTGATGGTGCCCTCTCTTTATCTTGTCAGATATCCCTAGCATCCGTCTCAGATTGTCACTTCCACGTGAATTGTGGCTGATGGTGTCCTCTCGTTATGTTGTCAGATGCTCCTGGTATCCGTCTGAGAGTTGGTGTATAATAAATTATCACATCCGTAGCCTTCAAACAGAACACAATCTTGTCAGGGCTTGGCGGCTTGCATGCTTCCATAACCCGGCGAGCGAAGCTGACAGGAGTTCGGAGTTTATGATTTGGCTCTTGGTAGGATCATTCATGTCAAACATGTTAAAGGGTAGAGGGCAGACTAAGAGTGGTCCATCGGTCCTCTAATTTCGAAGGTTCAGCTCAGGGTGAACAACCCTGACCGGTCAAAGAAAACTTTACGCAAGCGACAATGAAGAGTCCGTCTACAATATGTATCCGTTGGTATTTCTGACCCTCTACCCGGGACTTGGCTGGTTGAGTTGGGAAAACCGAGAGGAAGCTATTGCCGCGATGAATGAATCCATGAACATCGCCGACAGACAGAGATGCAGGATCTTCATTTCTGCCAAAAGCCTCAGCGGGGAAACAGGCAGTAAGTTATGAAATTAGTCAGCTCCGTCGTAGCCAAGAAATCTTCAATGAGCGCTGCTTCAGAAAAGCAGCGTCCAATATTCTGGTCCCTCATCACCCAGGTCATGCCCTCTTCTTATTGTTACTGCCAGGGTGGAGATATAGAAGCCGGAAGGCACACACTCGACAATTCTGCAACAAATTATTCCCCTCTGCTATTCAAGTCCAAATGGACATTGAACCCATGAACATTACTTCACTCTTTTATCAGTTTTGCTCTATTTTTAATTTAACTATTTAATATAATAAGTCACATTGGTAATATCAGATCTGACACTCGCAATCTGGATTGGCAGAAAATGAATTTAGTGTTAAAGTTCCAGCTATCAAAATCCCAAGGGTTTGGCACAATAATGTGACTGGAGTGCGTGATGACGTTTGTTTCGGATTTGTAACCCAATCTCTGTCTGCACCGGCTCGAAATTCCACGATATTTAGAGCCACTTGTGTCCTGATCAGAAAGGGGGAAGAGATTAGGCAATATAATTTCACTGGCCAGATTCTTGTTCTTCCACATCAATGCCTTCAGCGCTCATCAACCTGCAGACCCATCGTTTTCCACAGACTTACTGTGTTCTTTACATTTTTACACTTATTTCCATAATAGAGTGTAACAGCAACACAATCTCCCAACTCCTATAGTCGATGCCCTGACCACGGGCCAGCGCGCCGTACACCTCTCTTGTCTCTCTGCATTTGACAGAGTTTTCAGCAAACTGTGCGCTCTACGACTCTGTCTCCCTGCTGAGTTGCACTCCCCGGTGCTCTACCATTTATAGAATAAAAACTCCGCTGGTTTGACATTCAAAATTGTGGCACTTCAGACTTATCTGCACTGAAGTCTGTTTGCAATTCCTTCTTCAGTGTTTTTGTTTGATGCTGCGAATTATCTCGAGCGTCGATGCAAAAATCGTGAAGCAAATCGTTGATAACGTCCAATAACAGGGCTCATCCGGGATTTAAACCCGTGACCTCTCGAATATGCTATGCTTTCTCACCCGAAGTGAAGAATCATACCGCTAGACCAACGAGTCCACATTCGTAGATTGCGTCACGACTGAATTCCGTAGCCATTTAAAGTTAATTGTGGGAAAACATATTGAACTATCCGTTGTTGAGAGGAGGGGGTGGTGTCGAAATATAACGTATTCCTGTGCGATTAAGAGAGTAATCGTTACTTGATACCGTTAGAATAAAAACATAACTGACTCCGGTAACGGAGGGTGGTTTTTCGATCCAACAAGGACACTTGGAATCAATAAGGCTTGCTTTTCATTCAGGAAATCAAATGTGGGCAATTAGAGTTCGTTACCAAGCTGCTGCAGTGGGAACGGCGAGCAAGTCGGGATAAGGTGCAATGAGATAAGGTTTCTCTCTACCCATGCTAGTTCAGCCTGTTCGCAAAGCTGAGCAGCGACTGCTGTTGACCGGGGTGGCAGTCGAGTGCGCATTTCATGACGAGGGTGATGTTGAAATCTTTCTAAACGAACGAAAGAACGCGGCGCTGATCAATGTGCGAGCGCATCGACACTGGGTCAAATCCAGCTCGAACGGGGATAGAGAAAGAATGCAGCACTGTCCAGACCGAAGAAGAGAGAAGCCACAAACGCTGCCAAACAGCTCGGGAATCAACAACAGCAAAATAAACAAAAAGAGAAACTCATTCTGAAGGAATTTTCTTTGCAGCTTCATAACTGCTATTTCCCCTTCATCTAAATCCCAACTTCCAATGTACAGTTTTCATATTCTTTTCTCTTCGGTTCCCCTGATGTCGCAGGTCATATTTGTACCGTCCGTTTTGCACCTTATTAACACACACTCTGCTGGGATTAATGGTAACAGGTCGAAATGTTGGGTCCTGATAACAGGCAAATGGGTTTTACCGATCCAATAAAGACCATAAGACCGTAAGATATAGGAGCAGAAGTAAGCCATTCGGCCCATCGAGTCTTCTCCGCCATTCAGTCTTGGGCTGACCCAATTCTTCCAGTCATCCCCACTGCCCTGAATTCTCCCCCCATGCTTGAATATCCTGGTTAATCAAGAACCTATCTATCTCGGCCTTAAATGACCCAATGACTTGGCGTTCACAGCCGCTCGTGGCAACACATTCTATAGATTTACCACCGTCTGACTAAAGTAATTTCTCCGCATTTGTCTTCTAAATAGTCGTCCTTCAATCTATAAGTGGTGCTCTGTTGTCCTAGACTCCCCTACTATGGGAAATAACTTTACTATATCTAAACTTTCCAGGTCTTTCAACATTCAGAATATTTTTATGAGATCCCCCCTCATTCTCCTAAACTCCAGGGAATACAGCCCAAGAATTGCCAGACGTTCTTCATACAAGAACTCTTTCATTTGTGGAATCATTCTTGTGAATCTTCTCTAAACCCTCTGCAATATCAGTATATCCTTTCAAAAATGAGCAGCCGCAAAACTGCACGCAATACTCCAAGTGTGGCCTCACGAGGGCTTTAGAGAGCCTCAACATCACAACCCTGCTCTTATATTCTCTACCTCTAGAAATGAATGTCAACATTGCATTTGCCTTCTTCACCACCGACTCAACCTGGAAGTTAACATTTAGGGTATCCTGCACAAGGACTCCCAAGTCCATCTGCATCTCTGCATTTGGAATTCTTTCCCCATCTAAATAATAGTCTGTTCGTTTATTTATTCCACCAAATTGCATGACTATTCATTTTCAAACATTGTATTTCATTTGCCACTTCTTTGCCCATTTTCCTATTCTAACTCTCTCTGCAGGCCCTCTGTTTCCTCAACATTACCCGCTCTTCACCTATCTTTGTATTATCGGCAAATTTAGCCACAAATTCATTAATACCATAGTCGAAATCATTGATGTACATCGTAAAAAAAAGCGGTCCCAACTGACATCTGTGGAACTCCACTGGTAACTCCCAGCCAACTAGAATAAGATCCCTTTTTGCTTACTCTCTGTTTTCTGACGATCAGCCAATGCTCCTCCGATGCTAGGAACTCCCCTGTAATCTCATGGGTCCTTATCTTGTTAAGCAGCCTCATGTGTGGCAACTTTTCAAAGGCCTACTGAAAAGTCCGAGGGCATCACATCTACTGCATCTCTTTTGTCTACCCAGCTTGTAATTTCCTCAGAAGATTTGCAGTAGGTTAGCCAGGCAGAATTTTCCTTTCAGGAAACCATGCTGGCTTTGGCCTAATTTGTCATGTTCCTCCAGGTATTCCGCAATCTCATTCCTAACAATCGATTCCAACAACTTTCCAACCACTGATGTCAGGCTACCAGGTCTATAGTTTCCTTCCTACTGCTCCCCCTCCTTCTTAAATAACGGAGTAATGTTTGCAATATTCCAGTCATCCGGTACAATGCCTGAATCTATCGATTCATGAAAGATCATTATTAATGTCTCCACAACCTCTCCAGCTACTTCCTTCAAAACTCGGGGGTGCATCCCATCAGGTCAGGGAGACTTACCCGTCCTCATATCATTTAGCTTCCCGAGCACCTTCTCAGTCGTAATTTTTACTGCACATCCTTCACTTCCCTGACCCTCTTGAATGTCCTGTCTACTGCAGATGTCTTCCACTGTGAAGACTGATGCAAAATATACATTTAGTTTCTCTGCTGTTTCTGCATCTCTCATTACAATATCTCCAGTGTCATTTTATATTGGTCCTATATTTACCCTCAACTCTCTTTTACCATTGACATACATTTAAAAAAAGCTTTTAGTATCTTCTTTGATATTAGTCGCTAGTTTCCTTTCATAATTGATCTTTTCCTTCCTAATGACCCTTTTAGTTTCCTTCTGCGAGTTTGTAAAAGCTTCCCAATTCTCTATCTTCCCACTAGCTTTGGCTTTCTTGTACACCCTCTCTTCTGCTTTACGTTGGTTCTGACTTCACTTGTCAGCCACCGCAGTGTCCTTCTTCAATCAGAAAATTTCTTCCTGTTTGGAATATACTCTATCTGTCTTGCTCCTTCCTCATTTTTCGCAGAAACTCCAGCCATTGCTGCTCTGCTGTCCTTCCTGCTACTATCCCTTTCCAGTCACCCTTGGCCAGTTATCCATCTCATGCCATTGTAATTTCCTTCATTCCACTGAAATAACGACATATTGGAATTTAGTTTCTCCTTCTCAAATTTCAAAGTAAACTCGATCATATTGTGATCACTGTTCCCTAAGCTTTCCTTAACTTTAAGCTCTCTTAACACATCCGGATCATTGCAAAACAGGCAATACAGCGCAGCCGATCCCCTAGTGGGTTCAACAACAAGCTGTTCTAAAAAGTCATCCTTTAGACATTCTACAGTTTCTCTCTGTTGAGGTCCAGTACTTTTACACTTGCCATTTCTTAACTCAAACCAGAGACACTACACCTTCCAACCCTATGTCATCCCTTTCTAATAATCTAATATCATTTCTTATGCACAGGGCTGCACTCCCCCTCCCCCACCCCCCGCTCCTCGCCTACTCACTTAATCTTTCTGATACACCGTATATCATTGTGTGTTCAGCCCTCAATGGCTGCCACCATTTAGCCAAGTTTCAGAGATGGCCACAACACCATACTTGCCAATATGTAGCTGACTTCAAGTTCGTCCATTTTTATTCCATATAAGTCCACATAAGTGTACATCAATGCAACACTTTCAGTCCAGTATTTGATGCTTTCTGTTTTAACTGCATCACGCCTCTATTGCTCTGTAACTCATCGCACTGGCTGTGTTTATGCCTCATCTCCTGCCCTTCCTTTCTATTATCTCTGTTACACGCTATCTGCGATATATTTATGTCTTCTCCTTCCTCAACCCGATGACACCGGTTCCCATCTCTCTGCCAAATTAGTTTAAATCCTCCCGAATAGCTCTATTAAACATGCCTGTTAAGATATTTCACACCTTTTGGTTCAGGTGTAACCCATCCTTTTTGTACATGTCGTACCTGCCCCAAAAGATGCCCCAATGATCCAGGAACCCTGAGCCCTGCTCCCTACACCAGTCTCTCAGCTACGCATTAATATCCCTAATCCTGCTATTCTTGGCTCGTTAGCACGTGGCACAAGCAGCAATCCCGAGATTACAACCCTGTAGGTTCTGCTTCTCAACTTCCTCCCCAACTCCCTGAATTCTGTCTTCAGGACCTCCTCTCTTTTTCTACCTTGGTACCAACGTGTAGCAAGACTTCTGGCTGTTCTCTCTCATCCTTTAGAATACTCTGCACCCGATCCGAGACACCCCGTACACTGGCACCTGGGAGGCGACACACCATACGGGTGTCTCTATCAGGCTGACAGAACCTCCTGTCTGTTCCCTTCACTATGTATCTCAGGAGCGGCATCTCGGTGCACCTGGTGCATATGTGGCCATCAAGGGAGACTGGAAGATTGCCAGGATTCCAACATCCGACACCCAGAGCAAAATACTAACTCTGCCGGCATGCTCTCTATTCCTCAAAATATCATGGCTGCGTATATCTGCATCAGCTTCACGCTCCACCCCTGTCACTCCTCCTATGACGTCTGTCCCACACTCCTCCCGCGGTGCTCCACCCCAGGCATTCCCAAAATCCTTTGCTTCCGCCAGTTTCAATGGGTCACTGTTAGGATTCATCTACCCCTCTGCCATCCGATTCCAAAATGGACAGTAAACCCATGATACTACCCAAGTTTTTTAATATATATTATTTCTGTTGTGACACTTTTTAATCTATTCAATAGCTATATACTGTAATTGAGTTGTTAATTTTTACCTTTTCTTCTATACTATGTATTTTATTGAACTGCTGCTGCTAAGCTAACAAATTTCACGACAGATGCCGGTGTTAATAAATTGGATTCTGATTCTGAACTTAATGGGTGTGTGTTTTTGAAGCCCCACTGACCACTTTTCCCTCACAACTTATGAAATTGCCTAAATCATCAGTGATCTTTATCTGAGTTATTCACTGCAAACTAGTTCGCAGATGAAAACCGAAAATAAGCTATTGTCCCGGGTATAGCTGTGACTGTATTAAGGATTCCAGAAGCACCTCGCAATCTCGATATGAACGGAAGGTTGCAAGTTGTATGGTCGCGTTGTGGAGATGAGAATGCCAATCGGGAATATAGAGTGCAGTTGCTCTAGGATTTTTTTGTCTCAGCTTGGCCAGAAGGGGACGCCGAAGACAGATATGTCTCGGGATTTTAAAGCCCTGTAGATCGGTAAAGGAAGAGGTGTTTTGACAGTTGTTTCACCTTTGCCTGTCTTTTCCGGCTATACTTCCTCCGGCCTCATTCCCGTGCCTTGTATATGCTGAATTTCAAGCGTGAACGTTATTAGGTTTTATGCAATGCGGAGTCGGTTAATAACAGCGAACACTTGTCAGTTATTGGTTAAAGCAAGATAAATAAATAATAACAATAAAGTGTAACATTAATAGAGCAAGTACTGCGTACGTAAACAAATAGGTGCAAATTGATAACGAGGGAGATTGTGCGGCAAGGATTTAATCTGATTGGACTATGGAAACATGTCATGGTCTGATTAGAGTGGGACACAATCTGTGACTGAACCTGGTAACAGGGGCTTTCTGGCTTTTGTATCATCGACCCGATGGACGGTGGCGGTGAGGGTGGGGGGCGGGCGGTGCGAGAGAATTAACGGCGTCGGTCTGCCTTTGATTACGGTGCAAACAACAGGAATTCTGCAGATGCTGGAAATTCAAGCAACACACATCAAAGTTGCTGGTGAACGCAGCAGGCCAGGCAGCATCTCCAGGAAGAGGTACAGTCGACGTTTCAGGCCGAGACCCTTCGTCAGGACTAACTGAAGGAAGAGTGAGTAAGAGATTTGAAAGTGAGAGGGGGAGGGGTAGATCCAAAATGGTAGGAGAAGACAGGAGGGGGAGGGATGGAGCCAAGAGCTGGACAGGTGATTGGGAAAAGGGACATGACAGGATCATGGGACAGGAGGCCCAGGGAGAAAGACAAGGCCGGGGAGGGGGACCCAGAGGATGGCCAAGGGTATAGTCAGAGGGACAGAGGGAGAAAAAGGAGAGTGAGAGAAAGAATGTATGTATAAAAATAAGTAACAGAAGGGGTACAAGGGGGAGGTGGGGCCTAGCAGAAGTTAAAGAAGTCGATGTTCATGCCATCAGGTTGGAGGCTACCAAGACGGAATATAAGGTGTTGTTCCTCCAACCTGAGTGTGGCTTCATCTTTACAGTAGAGGAGGCCGGGGATAGACATGTCAGAATGGGAATGGGATGTAGAATTAAAATGTGTGGCCACTGGGAGATCCTGCTTTCTCTGGCGGACAGAGCGTAGGTGTTCAGCAAAGCGGTCTCCCAGTCTGCGTCGGGTCCTGCCAATACATAGAAGGCCACATCTGGAGCACCAGACGCAGTATATCACCCCAGCCGACTCACAGGTGAAGTGTTGCCTCACCTGGAAGGACTGCTTGGGGCCCTGAATGGTGGTAAGGGAGGAAGTGTAAGGGCATGTGTAGCACTTGTTCCGCTTACAAGGATAAGTGCCAGGAGGGAGATCAGTTGGGAGGGATGGGGGGTGGGGGGGACGAATGGACAAGGGAGTCGTGTAGGGAGCGATCTCTGCGGTAAGCGGGGTAGGGGGGGAGGGAAAGATGTGCTTAATGCTGGGATCCCATTGGAGTTGGCGGAAGTTACGGCGAATAATATGTTGGACCCGGAGGCTGGTGGGGTGGCAGGTGAGGACAAGGGGAACCCTATTCCTAGTGGGGTGGCGGGAGGATGGAGTGAGAGCAGATGTGCGTGAAATGGGGGAGATGCGTTTGAGAGCAGAGTTGATGGTGGAGGAAGGGAAGCCCCTTTCTTTAAAAAAGGAGGACATTCCCTCGTCCTGGAATGAAAAGCCTCATCCTGAGAGGAATTGCTGGTGAACGCAGCAGACCAGGCAGCATCTCTAGGAAGAGGTACAGTCGACGTTTCAGGCTGATACCCTTCGTCAGGACTAACTAAAGGAAGAGTGAGTAAGAGGTTTGAAAGTGGGAGGGGGAGGGGGAGATCCAAAATGATAGGAGAAGACAGGAGGGGTAGGGATGGAGCCAAGAGCTGGACAGGTGATTGGCAAAGTGGATATGAGAGGATCTTGGGAAAGAAGGCCCAGGGGGAAAGACAAGGGGGGGGGGACCCAGAGGATGGGCAAGGGGTATAGTCAGAGGGACAGAGGGAGAAAAAGGAGAGTAAGAGAAAGAATGTGTGTATATAAATAAATAACGGATGGGGTTACGATGAGGAGGTGGGGCATTAGCGGAAGTTTGAGAAGACAACAGCAGCAGGCGGTGAGGGAAAGAGAATTAACGGCTTGGGTCGGCCTTTGATTATGGAGCTGCTTTACCGAGCTGAGCTGGTTCCACAACTCTCCAGTTTTCTGTGATCATCTGCAGGGCAGCTGCCGGACCTTCCCACAATGCACCCCTGTACGTGTGAAACTGAGTCTTTCCATGTGTCCCTGTTATGAAATTTTCCATTCAGGAACATGCTGTTGAGACTCTGCAGCACATTTGTGCTGAGGATCTTTCTCCCGATAGTGCGTTGTCGAAAGCTGCGACTAGCGTTTCAGTCGAAGCTGAAACGAGCCAAGTACAGTTGTAATAACATATCTCTGAACTTGTACATTGTGCCTCATGAAATTAAAGGAAAACGTGCCCTGATGTGTAACCACTAAGTTTTTTTAAATGTTCCTCCCAATGATCTTGTGACGATTTTAGTCTTGAGCTGATTTAACTATGGTTCTATATGAGCAGAAGACCATAAGATATAGGAGCAGATGCAGGCCATTCGGCCAAGCGAGTCTGTCCCGCCATTCAATCTCGGGCTGATCCAGTTCTTCCTGTCATCCGCACTCACCTGCCTTCTCCCCATATCCTTTGATTATCTGGCTAATCAAGAAAATATCTATCTCATCCTTAAATATTCTGAAGTATTCTTAGAGATGGTATATACAATTATCTGGATAGACAGGGTCTGATTAGGAATAGTCAACATGGATTTGTGCGTGGAAGGTCATGTTTGACAAAACTTGTTGATTTTTTTAATGCGGTTACTAGGAATGTTGACGAGGGTAAAGCGGTGGATATTGTCTATACGGACTTCAGTAAGGCTTTTGACAAGGGTCCACACGGAACGTTAGTTAGGAAGGTTCAATCGTTAGGTATTAAAATCAAAGTAGTGAAATGGATTCAGCAGAGGCTGGATGGGAGACACCAGAGGGTAGTGGTGGATAACTGTGTGTCAGATTGGAGGACGGTGTGTAGCGTTGTGCCTCAGGGATCTGTACTGGGTGCAATGTTGTTTGTCATATATATTGATGATCTGGATGATGGGGTGGTAAATTGGATTAGTAAGTATACAGATGATACTAAGATAGGTGTTGTTGTGGATAATGAAGTAGGTTTTCAAAGCTTGCAGAGACATTTAGGCCAGATAGAAGAGTGGACTGAAAGATGGCAGCTGGAGTTTAATGCTGAAAACTGTGAGGTGCTACATTTTGGTAGGACAAAATAAAATACAACATACATGGTAAATGGTAGGGCATTGAAGAATGCAGTAGAACAGAGGGATCTAGGAATAATGGTGCATAGTTCCCTGAAGTTGGAATCTCATATGGATAGGGTGGTGAAGAAAGCTATTGGTATGCTGGCCTTTATTAATCAGAGCATTGAGTATAGGAGTTGGGATGTAATGTTGAATTTGCATAAGGCATTGGTGAGGCCAAATTTGGAGTATTGTGTACAGTTCTGGTCACCAAATTACAGGAAAGATATCAATAAAATTGAGAGAGTACAGAGGAAATTTACGAAAATGTTGCCTGGGTTTCATCTCAGAGAAAGGTTGAAAAAGTTAGGTCCTTATTCTTTGCAGCGTAGAAGTTTGAGGGGGGACTTGATAGAGGTATTTAAAATTATTAGGAGGATAGATAGAGTTGACGTGGATGGGAATTTTCCATTGAGAGCGTGGGAGATTCAAACAAGGGGACGTGAGTTGAGAGTTAAAGGGAAAAAGTTTAGGGGTAACTTGAGGGGTACCTTCTTTACTCAGAGAGTGGTGGCTGTGTGGAACGAGCTTCCAGCAGAAGTGGTTGAGGCAGGTTCGATGTTGAGGTTCAAAGTTAAATTGGACAGCTATATAGACAGGAAAGGAATGGAGGGTAATGGGCTGAGTGCAGGTCCGTGGGACTAGGTGAGAGTAAGATTACGTCACGGAATAGAATGGCCGAGATGGCCTGCTTCGGTGCTGTATTTGTTATGTGGTTATATGGTTAAATGCACCCAACGACTTGGCAACAAATTCCACAGATTTACCACACCCTGACTAAAGTAATTTCCCCGCATCTCAGTTCTAAATGGACGTCCTTTAATCCTAAAGTCGAGCCCTTTTGTCCTAGACTCCCTTACCATGAGAAATAGCTTTGCCATATGTAATCTGTTCAGGCCTTTTAACATTTGGGATTTTTCTATGGGATCCCCCATCATTCTCCTGAACTCCAGGGAATACAGCCCAAGAGCTGCCAGACGTTCCTCATACGGTAACCCTTTCATTTCTGGAATCATTCTCGTCAATCATCTCTGATCCCTTTCCAATGTCAGTATATCCTTTCTAAAATAAGAAGCCCAAAGCTGCACACAATGCTTCAAGTGTGGTCTCTCGAGCCCTTACAGAGCCTCACAATCACATCATTGCTCTTGTATTCTATACTGCTAGAAATGTACACCAACGTTGCATTCGCCTAATTCACCACCGAATCAACCTTGGAGGTTAAACTGTAGGCTATCCTTCACAAAGACCCGAAGTCACTTTTGCATCTTTGCATTTTGAATTCTCTCTGGAGTTCTCACTCGCTAACTGGTTGCATTGGAAACGGCGGGTCTGCTGATCGCTGTCCTGGACCAGATATTGAGCAGGATTCCGAACGCTTACATGACAATCGAAATGTTCTTCTGGTCTGAGTGTACAAAGGTGTTTGCAATCCACGCTGTTTCTCTTTGTTCGATTTGGTACACAGTCACCTTCACTTTTGATCGATCTGTGGCCATTTGTTGCCAAAACAATTAAAATCAAATATTGCACCACGAAAAACGCGGCAATGATTCTGGGGACACTTACAGTGGATCCTCCTTAAGGAAAATTTACTGGTATTTTCGTTTCTCACAGTATTATACAATAATAACGACTCCATATATTTGTTCGCCTTCTTTATATTATTTGTCCTTATCTTTCGCGATGCCAATAAAATTATGTAATTGCATCCTCACCTCTGTAAATCCCATTACTTCTGTCGAATGGATTAACCATCGGGAACGTTTTAGTCACCAGCAGAGGGCGCAGGAGATTCCGGTGTGCTGACAAGGGACAGGGTGCCAGAGACCCGGAGATGGAGAGCCGCAGGAAACCCCTCGTGCAACGAGGTGCTTAAGGACCGTAAGAAATGCAAGATAACAGTACGAAAGAAAGCAGAAGGGTCAAAAGAAGACATCATGCTTCCTTAGCAAACAACGTGAAAAAAAAGATTCCTCAGGAGTGCTGCAGATCTGTTAAGAGCAAAGGGATTGCAAGAGACTGACTTGGTCCTCTGGGAGATCAGAATGGTAAACCGTGTGTGCAGCCAAAGAGATGCATTTAATGTGTACCTGCATTTACCTGGGAGACGGAAAGAGATTCTGTAGAGGTAAGGCAAAACGGCACCAGCTCCATGACTATACAAATTGCAGAGAAGATGTTTGCTGCCTTGAGGCAAATTAGAGGGATAAATCAGGGATCGCCCTCTGCTGTTTTCATCGATATCAACGATCTGAATCATAATGTGGATAAATGCATCAGGACATTTTCGGATGACACCGAACTTAGAAGTGCGTTTGACAACAAGGAGTACTACAACGGCTTGCAGCGGAATGTGGACCTGGTGGCAAAATGGCGTCACAGATTAGTAGGGTCGTAAAGCAAGCTGCTGGAACATAGGCCGAAGTACTGAGTACAAGAGATGGGATGGTAATCTGAATTTGTACAAGACACTGTTGGAATCTAATTTGAAAGGTTGAGCGCAGCTTTGGCCAGCTCCCCACGCGGAATATGTAAGTAAAGTTGAAAGAGGGCAGAGAAAATTTACAAGGAAAACCTGAGTTATAAGGAAAGATTGAACAGATTAAATCTGGTTATTTAGATTATAGAAGATCGAGAGGAGATATCATGGAGGTACACAACGTCATGAGGGACATAGGTGGGGTAAATGAAAGCAGACTTTTCCACAAATATTGGTAGGATCACAACCGGAGGTGATGGGTGAAGGGTGAAAGGTGAAGAAATTAAGAGGGACATGAGGTAAAACTTCTTCACTCAGTGGGTCGTGAGAGCGTGGAAGGAGAGGCCAGCACCAGTGGCGCATGCGAACTGGATTTCAACGTTTCGGAGATGGTTTAGAAGGTAGGGGTATGGTAGATACTGCCCCCGTGCAGGTCGATGGGAGTAGGCAGTTTAAATAGATAGGCCGAAGGGCCTGTTTCTGTGCGGCACTTTTCCCTGACACTTTAACTCTGTGACTCTGTGACTCCTTGGTCGCTGATTCATAACACTCCAGGAGTTCATTACACAAAGATCCGAAGTAAATATCAGATGTTGTATTATTCACTCCTAAATTCACCAAGTGTATTCGCGGATGTTCTTGGATATGTTTTGAGGTCGTTGGAACAGCCCCGCCCACTACACCAAACGCTCCCTCTTGCCAACCTGGGAAGAGGCCGGATTATTAATTGATTCGGAAGGTTCGGGTTGCTGTTCTGAGAGACCCGGAGTTCTGGTATGTGTGATAGCAGCGGCCTGCCCGCCCGCATTCCTCAGAACAGGGAGCGGCCTTTCTACTGAAATCAAATCCTACAGTTCCACTATTCACTCTCATTCAGGTATGAACAACGTCACTTTAATATCGTATTTGACCATCTCTGCTGCAGGGGAGAGTGATCGGATCTTTAACGTGATACAAAGAAAACTACCTGGGGTCTCGGACACGCAACTTTACCGGTCATAGTTGCTGCCCTGTTTGAAGTGAGTTTCCAGCATTTTATTTTTACTTCAGACTCGCATCATCTGCTGTTTTTTTAAAATTTCAAAATATAAAAAAAATAGAAAAATCGAGTTGTAAGGAAAGATTGAATAGGTTCGAACTTTATTCCTGTGAACGAAGAGGATCGAGAGGAGATATGACAGTGGTCGACACAATTATGAGGGGTACAGATAGGGTAAATGCAAACAGTCGTTTTCCACTGAGGTTGGGTGGAGCTACAACCAGAAGTCATGGGTTAAGGGTTGAAGATGGAAGGTTTAGGGGGACCTTGAGGGGAAACATCTTTACTCAGAGGGTCGTGAGAGTGTGGAACGAACTACCGGCTACACATGTTACAAGCGAGTTCGATTTCAACCATGAAGAGATAGTTTGGATGGGAGCGGTGGGGAGGGCTTTGGCCCTGGTATTGCTCGATGGATTAGGCAGTTTAAATGGTTCAGCCGAAAAGCCTGTTTTTGTGTTGTACTTTTCTATGTCATCTTGATCTCTGATTCATAACAGAGACAGCGGGTTGATGAAACAAATATCAGAAATAATTTTCAGAAGTTTAACTTTTTGCAGCTTAATTCCCCAAGAATATTCTAACAAGGAGAATATGTTCTGAGGACTTTTCAAGCTGTCCTTCTCTCTGCCCCACACGCTGATCTTTCGTAACCATGGTAACACACAAAATGCGGGAGGAAATCAGCAGGACCGGCAGCATCGATGGAACGGAGAAATAAGTCGAGCTTTCGGGCCAAGACCCTTCAGTGGAACTGGAAAGGAAGGATAAAGAAGGCAGATCATGGATGGATTTGGAAGATGTGGGTTGTTGTTCAGTGAAACTCAGAGCTCAGGGTCTGTGTGGAAGCATCTGCTGGACCCTCACATTCCACGGAACAGGGAACGGCCTTTCTGCTGAAATCAAATCAAACCGGTTCGACAATTCACTATCATTCAGGTGTGAAATCATTCACTTTTATAATGTATTTAACCATTTCTGCCGCAGAGAAGACCTATAGAACCATTAATGTGTCTTTAAGGAATTTACCTGTGGCCTTGAACCCACAACATTACCTGCTGCAGTGCTGCGAGTTTCCAGCATTTTATGTTCCCCTCGGACTCGCATCATCTGCAATTATTCTGCAAGTATTTTCAGGATTCCTTCAAGTAATCAGTCCGCGGCATTCCTGACTGCAACATTAACTTGGCTATGTTCCCAGTTACAGTTGCCATTAATTTTCAATGTGTTTGCTGTAACTGTGAGGGTGAGGGGGTGGGGGGGGGGAGAGGCTGATGGAAAAGAGGAGGGTTTGGTGTAGATAGAGGGGGTGAGGAGTCAGAGTGGGGCAGGATGAGGTAGAGTGGGATAATAACGTTGCGGCAGGGGCAGGTTGAGGGGAAGAGAGTTAGCTGGAGGGTAGAGAGGAAGCGGGCGGGAGAGAGAAGGGAATAGACAGAGAAGGAAAGGGGCCAGTGAACGAGCAGGAGGGAGAGGAGAGAGAAAGGAAGAGACCAACAGTGTGAGAGAAAGGGAATGTGAGGCATCGGAAGAGAGTGTGTGACAAGGGTAGCGAGTGGGGCTGGGCTAGACTGCAAACAGTTGGAGAGAAAGGGAGACGGGGAAGAGAGAGGGGAAAGGCAGCGGGGAGAGAGAAAGGGATAGGGATAGGTAGGGTGAGGGATAGTGAGAGGGATAAGAGTAGAGAGGGAATGAGAGGGAGTAGGTTACGGAGTGAGAGTGGGGATGGAGCACGCGGCGAGTAGGGTGGGGTGAGAGAGGTTGGGTGAGGAAAAAGTGTTATGCACGAGGGGGCGACATAGGGTGGCTGAGCGAGAGGCGTGGAGATCAAGGAGCAGTTCGTGCCTGGCGAGGCGAGGAGAGAGGGATGAGTGAGGGGCGGTGAGGAGGGAGAGGTGGTGGGCTATGCAGTAAACAGGAAGGGGTGACAGAGTCGGGCGGCGAGAAAGGGCGGGGAAGTGACAATATCGTCCAGAAGAGAGGGGTGAGGGAGACTGTATTGAGGCACAAGCAGTGACGGTGTGGGATGAGCACGAGGACGTGGTGAAAGAGGGTATGTGAGGGGGATAGGTGCTGAGGAGAGTGGACAGAGCTGAGAGAGGAGAGGGAGGTGTATGGAGAAGAGAGGGGTGAGGGAGACTGTATTGAGGCACAAGCAGTGACGGTGTGGGATGAGCACGAGGACGTGGTGAAAGAGGGTATGTGAGGGGGATGGGTGCTGAGGAGAGTGGACAGAGCTGAGAGGGGAGAGAGAGGTGTATGGAGAAGAGTGGGGGGTGAAGGAAAGCCGCAGTAAGGCGGCATGGCTGTGTGAGAGCGCCGCTGTGTCTGGTCAGAATTATTAGACTAACTGATTGGTCGTCTACACTGGCAACGATGCTTGTCATGGCTGATCACGTTATTCAATAAATCCAGAGTGAAATTCCAGTGCCCGATCTCTGTATCCCACGCCGGCAGATTCACCGCACACCATTCAAATTCCCATATCCCACACCGTGATTTACAATGCATGATTACTAATCTCCCTATCCTGCGCAAGGAGTTTTACTGTGCCAATTTCCCCATTTCCCTGTCGTTCTGTTCGTCTGTCGCGACACATTGACCTGTCCTCCAGACCCGGACCATCGTTTCCCAAACAGATGGTGCTAAGACTTCACGCAAATTCAGGAATCTAAGTGTCAGGCGTACTGCAACTAATTTTCTGAGCTGCGAATATTTCAACGGAAAAAGTAGTGAAGGAAAGGCAGGTTATGTATCAACAGATGGAAATATGATGTTGTAGTCATTAGTGAGCGTTGGTTGGAAAGATGCTCTAGTCATTTGTTAAGGTTGAGGTTATGGAGTACTTGGTGACAGGACAAGGTCGGACAGAGTCAGTTTGGTTTTCTTTAGGAAAGCCCTGCCTGACGAACCTGCGGGAATTTTATTTTGAGGAGTTTACACCCCTAATAGATAAAGGGGATAAAATGCCTGTTGTATATTTGGACTTGCAGACGGCCTTTGGAAAGGTGCCGCACATGAGGCTGCTTGCCAAGTTAAGGGCCCACGCTATTACTGGAAAGATACTGGCATGAATACAGCATTGGCTGATTGGTAGGAGGCAGCGAGCGGAAATAAAAGTATCCTCGGCTGGTTGGCTGCCACGTCCCCCAGTGTTCCACAGGGGTCGGTTTTGGGATCGCTTCTTTCTATGCAGTGCATCAGTAATATAGAATACCGAATAGATGGCTTTGTGGCCAAGTTTCTAGATGAAACTAAGATTGGTGGAGGGGAAGGGAGTGTTGATGAATCAGATAGGCTTCAGAAGGACTTAGACAGATTAGGAGAATTGGCAAGAGAGTGGCAAATTTAATACGGTGTTGAAAATGCATGGTAGGAATAAATGCGCAGACTGCTTCTAAACGAGGAGAAAATCCAAAAGTTTGGGATGCAAAGGGACTTGATAGTCTTTGTGCAGAACACCCTAAAGGTTTACCTGCAGGTTGAGTCGCTGGGGACGAAGGCAAATGCAATGGAAGCATTCATTTCGAGAGGTCTAGAATACAAGAACAGGGATGTGATACCAAGGCTTTATGAGACACTGATGTGGCCTCACCTTAAGTACAGTGTTGTGAACAGTTTTGGGCTCCTGATCGAGGAACAATGGTGCTGGCATTGAAGAGTGTTCAGAGGATGTTCACAGGGATACCTCCGGAATTTAGAAGAATGAGGGCAGGAGTCTCATTGAAACCTTTCAATGAGATATGCCGAGACCGAGTGAAACTGCAAAGGATGTTTGCCATTGTGGGGTATTCTAGGAGAAGAGGGTGCAGCCTCGGGATGGAGGAACGTCCATCTATAACAAAAATGCGGCGAAATTTCTTTATTCCGAGGGTGATGAACTTGTGCAATTTATTACCACTGACAGTTGTACAGACCAGGCTGTCGGGTGTATTTACGGCAGAGTTTGATACCTTCCTGGTTGAACACGGGGGGCGGGGGGGGGGGGGGGAGGAGGTGGCGGTGGAAGATCAGCCATGACTGAATGGCGGAACAGACTCGATAGCCAAATGGCCTAATTCTGCTCCTATGTCTTATGCTCTTATGTTTCAGAATGGCCTGGGTTGTCAGCTCAATATTACGGGGTTCCATTGTTTTAGACCCGACAGAGCGTACGGGATTAAAGAGGGAATGTGTGATACATGATCTCCTATTGGGAAATGAAACAATATAAGTGACAGGAGTTTGTGAAGGGGATCTCGTTGCATATAGTGATCAGAATGCGGGAGATTTAAAACCGATGTTTTTTGCATCTGTGTTTACTCGGGAAACAGTATCTCAAGGAGTGAGGTCATGGACCCGAAAATAGTTTGCAGAGGAGGAGGTGCTTGCGAACCTGAGGAAAATTAGGTTTCATAAATCACCAGCCACTGAAAAGTTCTTCCCTCCGAACCCTGGGGAGGCAAGTGCGGACATTGCAAGCGGGTAGAGGATATCTTTAAATTATGCTTAGTGACAGGTGAGGTACCGAACAATTGGAGGATAGCTAATGTTCCGTTGTTTAAGAAAGGCAGAAAATTCAAGGCCGGTGTGCCTTATATCAGTAGTGAGAAGGCAAGGCAGTGGATATGTCGGCATGGACTTTCGCAAGGCATTTGTCAAGGTGCACATGGGAGGTTCAGTCGCTCGGCATTCAAGCCGAAGCAGTAAATTGGATTAGACACTGGCTTTGAGGGAGAAGTCAGTCTGGTAGCAGATGGTTACCTCTCTGACTGGAGGCCTCTGATTAGTGGAGAGCCGCAGGGATCAGTGTTGGGTCCGTTGTTGTTAGTGATCTATATCAACGTACTATCTTATAATGTGGTTAAGTGGAGCAGCAGGCTTGCTGATTGGGAGTGCAGTGCACTGCGAAGAAGGCCATCATGGCTTGCAGAGGGATTTCAACCAGCTCGAAAAATGTCCTCAAAATCGGAAATGGAATCTAACGCAGGCAAGTGAGCGGTTTCGCACGTCTGTGGGACGAGCCGGGGTAGGCCACATTCGGTGAACAGCTGGGAGCTCGGGAGCGCAGTAGAACAAAGGGGGCTGGGAATACTGGTCCGTAATTCATTGAAAGTAGCGACACAGGTAGACTACAGTGTTACAGCTGTGGTTGTGAAGAAAGCCTTCGTCACATTGGACTTCATAAATTAAAGTATTGAGGACAGGAATTGGGTTGTTATGTTTCAGTGTAAGACACATTAATGAGGCCGAATTTGAAATATTCTGTGCATTTTTTGTCACCTACCTACAGGAAAGATGTAAATAAGGTTGGAAGATACGGAGAAAATTTACAAGAATGTCCCCAGTTCTGGTGGACCTGAGTTATAAGGAAAGGCTGAATAGGTTCGGACTTAATTCCTAGGATTGTGGAACATTGATAGGAGATTCGATAAAGCTGTACAAAATTATGACGCGTACAGACAAGATAAACGCAGCAGGGATTTTCCACTGAGGTTTGGTTGGACTACAACGAGAGGTCATGGATTAAGGGCGAAAGGTGAGAACTTTAAGTGTAACATGAGGGGAAGCATCTTCACTCAGAGGGTTCTGAGTGTGTGGAACGAGCTGTCAGCACAAGTGGTTTATGCGAGCTCTATTTCGGCATTTAGGAGACAGTTAAGATGGTAGGGGTGAGATACTATGACACGGTGCAAGTTGATGGGAGTCGGCAGTTTAAATAGGTTTGATATGGATCTGTTTCAGTGCTGTGCTTTTCTATGACTCTGTAGCTGCTTGGTCCCTGACTCAGAACACAACGGGTTGATTAAATAAAAATCCGAAATTGATAGCAGAATTTGAATTAATCACACCTTGGTTCCCCATGTCTTGACGTCGTATCAAAGCGCCCCGCCCACAACCCCAAACGCTCCCTCTGGCTGATCTTTCGTAACCCTGGTAACACACAAAGAGCTCGAGAAGCTCAGCCGGTCCGTCGGCATCTGCGGATCTGAATAAAAAGTTGACGTTTGTGAACGAGATCCTTCAGTGGAACTGGAAACGGAGGGTGAAGAGGCCAGATCATTGATTAATTTCGAAGATGCGGGTTGTTGTTCTGTGAGATTCGCAGCTCAGGGTTTGCGTGTGAGCAGTTGCCGGAACCCGCACATTCCACCGAACGGAGAGGCATTTCTGCTGAAATCTAATCCAACCAGTTGGATAATTCACTGTCATTCGGGTGTGAAAGCACTCACTTTTATAATGTAATTAACCATTTCTACTACACGGAAGAGAGATGGATACTTTAATGTGACTGAGGGAAATTCACCTGGGGTCTCGAACCCGCAACGTTACCAGTTACAGTTCTGTCCTGTTTGTTACTAGTTTCTAGCATTTTTATCATTTCCTCAGTCTCGTATTATCTGCACTTGTTTTAGAAATACTTTTTTCAAGATTGCCTTACATAAATCAGCCTGTGGCATTCCTAACTATGATTTCCTCAGCGAATATTACCCAGAATCTGGAATCTGCAGCGTTCACAGTGACAGTGCTACTACCCTGTTAAGTGATTTTGACATGAGGGTGAAGGTAGAGGTAGAATGAGGCTGAGGAGTAGGAGGGGAGTGAGCTGGAGAGTGAGGGGTTGTGTGGAAAGTGGAGAGCGGGTAGTTGAAGATGAAAGTGAGTGCGTGGAGAGGTAGTGGGGAAAAGAGAGGGGAGGGGGAGCGAGAGACACCACAAGACCATAAGACATAGGAGTAGAATGAGGCCATCTGCCCTATCGAGTATGCTCCGCCATTCAATCATGGCTAAACCTTTTTTTTCTCCTCCTCAATCCCAGTTCCGGCCTTCTCCTCGTAATATTCGATGTCATGTCCAGTCAAGAACATATCAATCTCTGCCTTAAATTCACCCAACGGTCTGGCCACCACAGCTTCATGTGGCAACGAGTTCCACACATTCACCATACATTAGCTAAAGAATTTTTTCCGCATCTCTGTTTTGAAAGGGCGCCTTTCTATCCCGAGGCTGTGCCCTGTTCTCCTAGACTACCCCAGCATGGGAACATCCTTTCCACAACTACTCTGCCCAGGCCTTTCAATATTCGAAAGGTTTCAATGAAATTCCCCCTCATACTCCTGAATTCCAGGAGTACAGACCCAGAGCCATCTAATGTTCCACGTATGATAACCCTTCATTCCTGGAATCATCTTTGTGAACCTCCTCTGGTCCTCTCCAATGCCAGAACATCTTTTCCAAGATGACGGCCTCAAAACTGTTCACAATACTCAAGGTGAGGCCTCACCAGTGCCCTATAAGTCTTCAACATCATATCCTTGCTCTTGTATTCTAGATCTCTTGAAATGAATGATAACATGGCATTTGCCTTCCTCAGCACCGACTCAATCTACAAGATAACCTTCAGGGTGTTCTTCACAAGGACTCCCATGACCCTCTGCATCTCAGATTCCTGGATTTTCTCCCCGTTTAGAAAATAGTTCGCACGTTTATTTCTACCACCAGAGTGCATGACCGTGCATTTTCCCACATTGTATTTCCTTTGCCACTTTCTTGCCCATTCTTCTAATCTGTCTAAGTCCTTCTTCATCCTACCTGTTTCTTCAACACTACTGCCCCTCCACCAACCTTCGCATCATCAGAAAACTTGACAATAAAACCATCTATTCCATCATCTAAATCAATTCTATAGAGCATAAAAAGAAGTCTTCCCAACACTGACCCCTGCCGAACTAGTGACTGGCAGCTAACCCGATAAAGGTCCTTTTATTCCAACTCGCTGCCTCCTACCAATCAACCAATGCTCTAACTATTTTAGTGACTTTCCTATAATGCCATGGGCTCTTAGCTTGGTAAGGAGTTCATGTGTGTGCACCTGGTCAAAAGCCTTCTGAAGTTCCAAATGTACAACATCCACTGCATCATCTGTATCTAACCTACTTGTAAGTTCCTTACAGAATTCCAAAAGAGTCGTCAGGCACGATTTTCCCTGAAGGAAACCATGCTGACTTTGTACTATCTTGTCCCGTGCATCCAAGTACTCCATCACCTAATCCTTAACAATTGATTCTAACATCTTCGCAACAACTGGGGTCAGGCTAACTGATCTATAATTGTCGTTCTTAAAGAGTGGAGTGGAGTGACATTTGCAATTTTCCAGTCTTCTGACCACATGCCGGAGTCTAATGATTTTTGAAAGATCATTTCTAATGCGACCACAATTTCTAACGCTACCTCTATTACAACCCTAGGGTGCAGTTCATCTGGTCCCGGTGACTAATGTACCTCTAGGTCTTTAAGCATTTTGAGCACCTTCTCTCTTGTAATGGTAACTGCACCCACTTCTCTTCCTCACACACTACAACATCAGGCATGCTGCTAGTGTCCTCCAGAGAGAAGACTGATGCAAAATACTAATTTAGTTTCATCAGTTATCTCCTTTCCCCCCGTTATTATTTCTCTTGCCTCATTTACTAGCGGTCCTAGATCCACTCCAATTTCTCTTTTATTTTTAACATACTTGAAGAAAACCTTTTATATTCCACTTTGATGTTATCTGCTAGCTTGCTTATATATTTAATCTTTTCCCTTCTAATTATTTTTTAGTTTCTCGCCCTCATATTGTGATCACATTTCCCTAAGGGTTCTTCTACCTTAAGCTCGCTAATCGCCTCCGGTTCATTATACAGCATCCAATCCAGTATAGCTGGTCCCCTAGTAGGCTCAACGACAAAACTGCTCTAAAAGATTTCTCTTAGGCATTTAAAAACTCACTCTTTGAGATCCATTACCAACCTGATTTTCCCAAATGACATTCATGTTAATATGTCCCGCGACTATCATAATATTGCTCCTTTGACTCGCCTTTTCTATGTCCTGCTGCATCCTGTGGTCCACCTCCCAGCCACTGCGAGGAGGCCTCTTTATAATGCCATCAGCGTTGTTTTACACTTGCAATCTCTTAACTCAACTCACAAAGATTCAACACCTTCCGATCCCATAGAAAACATAGAAAAACTACAGCACAGAAACAGGCTTTTTGGCCTTTCTTGGCTGTGCCGAAACATTTTCTGCCTAGTCCCACTGACCTGCACACAGACCATATGCTATGTAACATCTTTCTACTGATCTGATGATATTCTTTACCAGTAGAGCCACACTACCCACTCGGCCTCCCTTCCTATCCCTCTGATATGGCATGTAACATTGGACATTCAGCTCCCAACTGCAGTCATCCTTCAGCCACGATACAGTGATGGCCACATCATCAAACCTGGCAAGGTATGATGTTGAGAGTGGACAATTGGGAGGTAGAGGGAAAAGGATAGAGGGTAAAAGAAAGGGAGTGTGAGGGTTTTTTTTAACGGAGATTGCGAAGAAAAGGGGGAATTGGGGAGGCGAGGCGTGTTGGGCGACAGAAATGGGTGAGGGAGGATGGGTGTGCAGGGTATCGAGGTGGTGTGGCTGAGCGATAGGGCCGGCGAGGAAGGACAGGTGAGTGAAAATGGCGTCAAGGGGTGGGGGGAGACGAGCTTGCAGCAAAATGAGTGAAGGTGTGCAGTGCGGAGGGTGTGGTAAACTCACTGGTTTCGTAGAAAGGAGGGTTCAGTGTTTTGGGTGGCGAGGAGAGTGGAACGATTCGGAAGGGAAGAGGGAGAGACTGGATGAAGAGCCCATTGTGAAGGGGAGGGGCTCTGAGGAGACATGGATCAGTGAGAGACGCTGCGACTGGTCAGAGTGATTAGACTAACAATTTATTTATCCACAGTGGTAAATATGTTAGATATGGTTGAGATTATGGCCCTCGTCTCGGAATCCCACAGCGAAAGTTTTACCACACCTGGCTCCGGCTCTGCAATCCGACGCTGCGGTGGGGGGAGGGGAGTTGTGGGGTGAGGTGGGAGTTGGGGTATTGTGATTTTCACGCACTGCTCCCGGTCTCCGTGTTGAACTGTAAATTTGTCAGATCATGCCCTCCCATCCATGTACTTAACCTAGTTTCTCAAACAGAAATTGTTAAGTCCTCGGACAAAGACAGGAATTAGAAAGGGTTAGGTATGTTGCGACTAACGTGAAGAGCGTATATTTCAATGCAAAAAAAAAGTATTGAAGGAAAGGGAGATGAGCTCAAGTCGTGGATCAACACATGGAATTATCATTTGGTAGACGTTAGTAAGACTTGGCTGCAAGATGGGCAGTATTGGCAGCTGGATATTCCGGGGTTCCCTCCTTCCAGACTATAGAGTTGTGACGTCACTGCATTTTCAGTATAGTCTGGAGAACTCGTCTAGTGCGGCTTTATCTGTGGGATTAAGAGGAACAATTTTTAGAGAGATCGCACCCTGTTGCAAGAAATATAATCTGTTACAGGAGGACGATTTAACTTTCCAGGTATGGACTGGGATACCCGCACTGTAAAATGATTAGATGTGCTGGTGTTTGTCAAATGTGTTGAGGAATGCTTTCCAAATCAGTGCCAACGAGAGAGTGTGGGAGCGTGAGACTCTGCACATGACAAACGTTAGTGTAGGGAAAGTCTTAGCACCGAGTGATCACAACGTCGTTCGATTCAAACGTAATATGCCAAAGGTTATGACTGCCTCCTGGGTTGAGATCCTAATTTGGGAAACTATATTTTTAAGATCTCCGAAGATTCTGATCAGTGTGATTGCGACAGTCTGTTCTCTGTTAAACATGTGTTTGATACCTGGCAGACCTTCAAAGGTGAAATTTTGAGATTTCAAAGCTTGTGTGTGGATGTCAGAATAGACTGTAAGTATAACAATCTTTTGGAGAACCTTGGTATTAAGGCCCTGGTAAATAACATAGTTGGAGACTCGCAGCCTGTGCAGGGAGCAAGGAATTTGTGGAGTACGAGGGGTGAAATATGTTCGTGGCCTAAGGTAGAAGTAGATGAGCTATTAACTTCAAACTTTCTGCATAATCACTCAAAGAGTTGACCTGCATGTGCCTGTAAGGAGGACTGTATAACTCATCTCCTTCTCCCTTAGGCCACGAACTTATCAATCAGCCCTGGGCTGTGGCCACTTTCTGGAGGACCAAGATCCACATGTTCCACGACCGCTGGACTAAGTGCGTAAATGTAGGAGGGGACTATGTTGAAAAATAAATGTGCTGGGTATTCTAAAATTGACTGTTTTTACCTTTGGCCAGTAACATATTAATCACGCCTCGTATAAGAAATGCGAGTGAATACTTAAGAAAGAGGGCCAAGAGGCCTAAGGAAAGGCATGGGTTTGTCCTGGTAGAAAACGTGAAGCAGAATCCCCAGGGATTATACATGAAGTATGAGAGAAAGAGGATTGAAATGCACAGAATTGATCTTCTGGATTAACGAAGAGAAATCTATTGTGGAACCAGTAAAATGGGGAAAATCTTAAATGGAGTCTATAGATGTAAGGCAAAGCAGAGTGAGATCAAAGACTCTGTCCTGCTTATAGAAGATGGCGTGTATGCAGACATGAAGCAAGTTAGGGTAGGTAAGCCCCCAAAGACTTACAAAGACATCTTAGTAAGAAGGCAAGTTAGTAGGCTTTGTCGGCATAGACTTTGGCAAGGCATTTGACAAGGTCCCGCATGGAAGGCTGCTCAGGAAGGTTCAGTCGCCGGGCTACCAAGATGATGTAGTAAATTAGATTAACCATCGGTTTTGTCAAGTCTAGTCAAGTGAAGTCGTCACTCTTTATTGTCATTTCAACCATAACCGCTGGTACAGAACATAGTAAAAATGAGACAACGTTTTCCAGGACCATGGTGCGACAGAAACAATACAAAAACTACACTGAAATACGTAAGAAAAAAACACAAAAACTACACTAGGCTACAGACCTATCCAGGACTGCATGAAGTGCACAAAACAGTGCAGGCACTACAATAAATAATAATAAATAATAAACAAGACAGTAGGCACAGTAGAGGACAGTAGGCTGGTGTCAAGCCAAGCTCTGGGTATTGAGGAGTCTGATGGCTTGGGGGAAGAAACTGTTACATAGACTGGTCGTGAGTGCCTAAATGCTTCGGTGCCTTTTTCCAGATGGAAGGAGGGAGAGGAGTTTATATCTGGGGTGCGTGGGGTCCTTCATAATGTTGTTTGCTTTGCGGATGCAGCGTGCGGTGTAAATGTCCGTGATGTCGCCAGGTGAACACCAAGAAATTTGGTGCTCTTAACGATCTCTACGGAGGAGACGTCGACGTTCAACGGAGAGTGGTCGTTGCGTGTCCTCCTGAAGCAACAACCGTCTCTTTTGCTTTGTTTACATTCAGAGCCAGTTTGTTGGCTCTGCACCAGTCCGTTAGCCGCTGCACCTCCTTTCTGTAGGCTGACTCATCATTCTTGCTGATCACCCGGTCGTGTCATCGGCGAACTTGATGATGTGATATAGCTGTGTGTTGCAGCACAGTCGTGGGTCAGCAGAGTGAACAGCAGTGGACTGAGCACACAGCCCTGGGGTGCCCCCGTGCTCAGTGTGATGGTGTTGGGGATGCTGCTACCAATTAGGACTGGCTGAAGTCTCGCAGTCAGGAAGTCTATGATACAGTTGCAGAGGGAGGTGTTCAGGCCCAGTAGGCTCAGCTTTCCGATCAGTTTCTGAGGAATGATTGTGTTGAATGCTGAACTGAAGTCTGTGAACAGCATTCGAACGTACGTGTCTTTTTTGTCCGGGTGGGTTACGGCCAGGTGGCGGGAGATCCCACAGAGTGTTAGCAGATGTTTGCCTCTCCGAATGGAGGTCTGTGGCTAGCGTAGTGCCGCCGGGATCGGTGCTGACTCTGTTGTTGCTAGTCATCTGTATCCATGGTATTGTGGAAACCTGGATCACCAAATGTGCGGATGACTCCAAGAGTGGGGATGCATTGGATAGCGAAGGAGGCGATCACATCTGGCAGAGGGATTTGGGATTTGGATTAGTTGGGAAAACGGCAAATGTAATTTAATGCAGACAAGTGCAGGTTGTTGGAATTCGGTAGAAGCCAGGCGGCTATGGTTCACAGAGTGAATGTCGGACGCTGATGAGCGTGCTACGACAATACAAGGTCATCATACGTTGGAAGTGGCGTCATGTGCTGATAGGGTGGTAAGGAAAGGTTCTGGCACATTGGACGTCATAAATACATGCACTGGGTACAGGAGATGGAATGTGATGTTGAAGTTGGTGAGGCCTAATGTAGAGTACTGTCTGCAGTTTTGGTTACTTAACTACGTGAAATATGTAAATAAGTTTATAAGAATACATAGAAAATTTACAAGGATGTTGCCTCGATTGCAGGAACAAAGTTATAAGAAAGGATTGAATCGGTTAGGACTTCATTCCTTGGAACGTAGAATTCCTGGATATTTGATAGAGAGCATACAAATTATGAGGCTTATAGGTCGGGTTAATGGAGTGGAGGTATGGGAAGAGAGAAGGATAGACTGGGCGGGGGGGGAGGGAATGGAGGAGAGAAGGGATGTGCTGTGGGGAGTATAGTGGTGATGAGAGAGATACTGAACGAAAGGTGCAAAGCTAGAGGCGAGAGTGTGGGCGGAGAGCAAGGGGGTTGAGAGAGTGCAGAGTGAGTGGAAAGAGATGGGTGGAGAGAGGGACAGAATATGCAGGGTATAGAGAGATGGAGGACACAGGGTTGATTATGGTTTTACTCATCTTTTCTCCTCTTCTCCACTTCCCTTTCCCCAATCGCTTCCCCAGTCTCTTCCCATCCCCTCTCCCGCCCTCCAGGTCCCCCGTAGAAGATGGTCATAATGATGGACGCTAACCAGCTCGCAGCCCCAAACCTTGCCTCCAGTTTGCACAGAAATTCATTGAAGACTCCTACACCGCTCTACATCCTGAAGAGGTCAGTGTATCATTTCATCACGGATGGCCATTTTCAATCCGTGCGTCACTCCTTCTCTGATTGTCAGTCAGGACGTCACACCCTCCCTGTCTGCCATTTTAACGTAGGTGAAAATTTTCAGTCAGTGCATCATTCCTTATTCTGACAACAGTTTTTACTGAAGTTCTTGCCTCACCTCCTCTATGGTTCCCATTTTCAAACAGCCCATCACTCCTTCCCATGGTAGAACATTTCACAGTGTGGAATAGGCGACGTTCCAAAAGGATGCCAAAAGTTTCTTTCGAAACATCAGTCTAAACGAAATGCGATATTAGATGTCAGACCGTTAAAAAAGATGCTGGAGAGAAAGTGAAGGGGAAGGGAAATGACGTGTGAAGTGAATGAATATTTTGCATCTGTCTTCACTGTAGACGACAGGAGCAGTATGGTGGAAGTTCCCGGTGTCATGGGTCATGAATTGTGTGAAGTTACTATCATTGGAGAGAATATTGTTGGGGAAATGAAAGGTCTGA
This sequence comes from Mobula birostris, assembly GCF_030028105.1. NCBI lineage: Eukaryota > Metazoa > Chordata > Chondrichthyes > Myliobatiformes > Myliobatidae > Mobula > Mobula birostris. The sequence continues at coordinate 42,097,517 of NC_092382.1, read as the reverse complement.
AGATAAAATAAGAGCAGATCATGTTCATCCCTGGATTCTGAAAGAGGTGTCTGAAGAGAACGTGGAAGCATTAGTAATTATCATTCAAGTAGCACTAGGTTCTGGAAAGGTTCCGGAAAACTGGAATTTTGCAAACGTCACTCCACTGTTCAAGAAGGGAAGGAGGTAGCAGAGAGGAAGCTGTAGGCCAGTTAGACTGACCTCCGAGGTTGGACAGGTGTTGGAGTCTATTATTAAGTAACTCTCAGGGTACATGGAGGCACAGGATAAGATAAGCCGTAGTCAGTATGGTTTCCTCAAAGCACAATCTCGCCTGATAAATCTGTTGGAATTATCTGAAGGAATAACAAGCAGGAGAGGCAAATGAGAATCGCTCGAAGCTGTGTACTTGGATTTTCAGAAGGTCTTTAACAAGGTTCCACACATGTGGCTGACTAACAAGTTACGAACTCATGGTATTACAGGAAAGATTCTGGCGTAGATGAATCAGTGACCGATTGGCAGGCGGCAGAGTGGGAATAAAGAGAGCCTGTTCTGGTTGGCTGGCGATCGCTAGTGGTGTTCCACAGGGGCATGTGTTGGGACTACTTTTTTTTTACATTATAATGCGGAATTTGAATGTGTAATTCATGGCCTTTTTGAAATATTTGCAGATGGTATGAAGAAAAGTGGAGGGACAGGCAGTTTTGAGGAATTTGAGGGGCTACAGAAGGATTTAGCTAGATTAGGGGAATGGATAAAAAGTAGCAGTTGGAATACAGTGTCTGGAAATGTATTGTCATGCACTTTGGCAGAAGAAGTGAAAGGATTGACTATTTTCGAAATGGAAAGAAATTACAAAAAAAAACCGGAGGCGCCAAGGGACTTGAGAGTCCTTGTGTAGTATTCCGTAACGGTTCATTTCCAGGTTCAGTCTGTGATAAGAAAGGCAGGTGCAATATTAGAACCCACTTCAAGAGTAACAGAATATAAAAGCAAAGATGTCATGACGAGACTTGGTAAAACACTGGTGAGGCTACACTTGCTGTATCGTGAGCAGTTTACGGCCCTTATCTTAGAAAGGATTGCTGAAAGTGGAAGGAGTTCAAACGACATTCACGAAAATGATTCTAGGATTGAATGGCTTGTTATATGAAGAGCGTTTGTTGGCTCTGGGCCTGTATTAATTCAAATTCAAAAGCATACGAGGTGAGCTGATCGAACGGTGAAGAATCATCATGGAGTGGATGTGGAGAGGATGCTTCCCGTGCTGGGAGAGCTTATAACCAGAGGACACAACCTCGGAATAGAGGGGCGTCGTTTTAGAAGGAATTTATTCAGGCAGGAATCGGTGAATCTGTGGAATTGTTTGCTATAGGCTGCTGTGGTGTTCAAGTCTTCATGTATATTTAAGGAAGACTGTGATCGACTGTTTATTGGTAAGGAGAGGAATAGATACAGGGAGAAGGCAGGAGATTGGGGTCAGAGGAATATAAATCAGCCATGATGTAATGGCAGAGCAGACGCGATGGGCCAAATGGCCTAATTATGCGGCTACATCTTATGGTCTTATACTCTCATGGACTTTCAGGGAGAAAAATTCCACAAATGATTTTGGCCAGGTCGGGTCAACAACCTCTGCCTGTGAAATGAAACCCACTGTTAACCGTGGTTGCGGGGATGTATTGCGACAGCAGTTGCCCCGATGGGAAAGCAGTAATCTTTGAAAGTTAGTATTAAATAATGAATGTGAATGAACTCCCCTGAATCTAGAAGCACTGAGAAAATCTTTGGTAATTGTTCTCCTGTTAGGTGGGTGTAAATTATCGAATGTGTTTTGTCTAATTTCAGCAGAAATGCGGCTCCCTGTACAGGGACAGGTGAGGGAGTTTGAGCGGAAACTCGTTCTGTGCCGGGCAGATGCGTCTCGCACTGGGCGGAGGTCAGATCCTCCCCGAACCCGGGCTGGATCAAATTCTCAGCTTTGGATTGGCTGAATGAAACAGAGAATCTCCGCCCACTTGTTGTGACGAAAGAACACGGAGGGGTGAACAGCGAAATCCAGACAGAAACTATCGGCGGCCGTGAGGGAAGGTTAACTCAGCCTGTTTTCTTTCCTGTTTACCGTTGCTTCATTTGTCCCAATCCCGCTTCTTCCTGCTGCCGGTCCTATCCCGGGCTGGTGAGAGTTAGTGTGAGCCGGACTGCGGCGGTCCTACTTTACTCCAGCTCACCCGGCCCTGTTCATCTGTAATCAGCCGACGGTCACTTTATAGCCGAGCGGCCGCCGTAAGCAACAGCTCAGACTCAGCTCAGACGTGCAGAGTGAGCACACCGGTGCAGGACCATTATCGTTCACTCGGAACGTCAGACTGTGATTTCCCGGGACCGCACTGAACGCCGTCCGGTTACAACATCAGAGGGACAGTAAGTGTTGTCTATGATTCTTTACAATTATTCAGCGCTTACAGCGAAGTTAGGCTTTGGTCGGGATCGGGACCACAAATACTCTCCAGGGTGGAAGAATGCATCTTTCATATCGGTAGTGATGCAGAAAGGGTTAAAAACAATATTAAAGTGTCTTCACACTTGAATGACAGTGTTTTGTCGAACCGGTTGGAGAACGTCAGAACGGCTGCTCCCTGTTCCGGGGAGTGTGTGCGGACAGGAAGCTGCTCACACATAGACCCTGAGCTCAGAGTCTGCAGCATCTACGGATGGGAATAAACAGTCAACGTTTCGCACCGAGACCCTTCATCGGGGCTGGAATGGAAAGGGAAGAGGCCAGGTCATTGATGGATTTGAAAGATGCGGGTTATTGTTTAGTGACAGCCCGAGCTCAGATTTAAGCGTACAGCAGCTTCCTGTCCGCGCACCTTCCTCAGAACAGGGACAAAACACTGCCATTCAAGTGTGAAAGAAGTTTAATATTGTATTCAATACAATTCCTCCTGCATTGAGTGTGTTGCCATGGTTACAAGAGATCAGTGTGCGGTAGTGGGCAGGGTTATTTGTAAGGAAAGGCAAACAATTGCCCCACTCAGAATATTCTATTGGAATTGAGGTGAGAGTAATTCAGCTTCTGGTATTTATGTCGGATCATTATTTCTGAACAACCAATTGTCTCTACTGCTTCCAATTTTTACGATTGACATTTTCCACAGGTAAAGTAAGGAATAAGAGCAATGGCTACCTGTTTCAAAGCAAGAGTGCGTGATTTGTACAATAATCACCTGTTACGTTTTCAGAATTTGTTATTTCAGACGAATACTTCTATTGTTCCTGTGTCGATTGTGGGTGTTTTGAGATCTTTTCCTCAATGGCTAGTGGAAGCAAAGTCTTTGATTGTTGATAAACTGTGGGATTGAAGTATTACGGGGATGGACATGGCGGAGTACGTAATGAAATTCTAGATCTGATCAGACAGGATCTCCTTATATACAGCAGCAGATTCGAGGGGCCGCCTGGTCCAGTTATGCGTGTTAGTGTATTGACTAGAAAAGCTCTGACAGTTTTATCAGTGTAAGCTGGTATAATGACTGCATGCGAAGGGAGATATGATTTTATTTTTACGGTTGAACTGAAAACAAACATTAAACCAATAAATTATTTACATGCAGATCTGTGCGTTAATTATGTGCCCCAGCTGCGTTAGGGGATCGAATTTATGACTAACTCTGTGAGACGAACAGCACGGTAGTGGACGGATAGGCAGGCTCCCCGTTCCCTCTTAATCCTGCCGTAGACTCCCTGGGGCTCTCCTGCACCAGGACACCGCCCAACACGCGCCCTCTTGCGGAGTTTGTTACTCTCGCGCTCCCGGGCTCACTCTGAGACGATTTGGGAAACCTTGCGCGCCCGTCCTCTGTAAGACAACTGTCGTCAAGTGACGTGCGAGTTATTTAGCTCCCACTGGTGCCAGAAAATGTCAATATAGACCTCATCTCAGACTGAACTGTCCACGCAGGTTGAATAGAAAAACATTCTATTCAAAAGGTTCAAAGGAACATCTGAACAACCCTTATACAGTTTGGAAACAAGTCCTGAGGACTAATGAAGTTAAAATGGAACTTTTCTGGACGCAATGAGGAAAGGTATGTTTGAAGAAAAAAGAATGCATAATTTCATGAAAAGAACACTTCTCCAAATGTTAAGCACAGGGGTGGATCGATCATGCTTTGGGCTTGTGTTGCAGCCAGTGGCACGGGGAAGATTTCACTGGTAGAGGGAAGAAATAATTCAATTAAATACTAGCAAATTCTGGAAGCAAACATCACACCATCTGTAAAATAGCCGAAGATGAAAGACGATGGCTTCTACAACAGGAAAATGAACGTAAACACACCTCGAAATCCACAATTGACTATCTCAGGAGGAGCAAGCTGAAGGTTTTGCCATGGCCCTCACAGTCCTCTGACCTAAAGATCATCGAAAATCTGAGGATAGACCTCAAAAGAGCAGTGCATGCAAGACGGCCCAAGAATCTCACAGAACTAGAAGCCTTTTGCAAGGAAGAGTGGGCGAAAATCCTCCAAACAAGAATAGAAAGACTCTTAGCTGGCTACAAAAAAACGTTTACAAGGTATGATACTTGCCAAAGGGGGTATCATTAACTACTGCCGTGCTGGGTGCCCAAACTTTTGCTTCAGGTCCTTTCCCTTTTTTGTTGTTTTGAAACTGTAAAAGAAAGAAATTTAGAAAAAAAAAGTTTTCTTGCTTAAAATACTAAATAAATGTGTCATATTTAACTTTGTGCCTTTTATAAATCAGTTCTTCTTTTACTTGCTTAGCTATTCACAGTAACAGAAATTTTGACCTGGGGTGCACGAACTTTTGCAGGCCACTGTATGTGGTTGAACTGATAGCAAACAATACATTGTTTAAGGACTTTCACTCAACATTGTGCGTTAATTCTGTTCCCTATCTGGGTTTGTTGATGGAACGTGTAACTCACTTGGTGATCTGAACAGCTGATGCGTGAGAGCGATGGGGAGTCTGTACCCGGAATAACAGTGAGCGGGTAGCGCGTCTCTCGGTCCCTTGATAATTATTAAGATCTAGCCCCATTCTTTCCTCCTTTCCTACATCACCCCCCACCCCACACACACAGTATTCTGTACTTTCATCTCTGCGTTTCACTCCGGACACTGAGGCACCCAGGGCTCGAGAAAAGGATCTCCAGATTTGCGAAACGAATTGGGGCCCTGGTCGGAGATAATGTCCGAAGGAATTGCGGGAGTGCGGAAGAAGTGGTGGACGAGAGGGTCTGCAGTGTCCTGAGCAGAAGAGAGTTTAGGGAGGGCTACAAAGTGCACAGTCTTGGAAAAACGGCCCACCATGGTGAGTGCGGCGGTGTTCCCATGTGAAGGGAGTAATCCCGTGAGAAAATCCAATGCTACGTGAGACCAAGGACGACTAGGGACAATTAGGGGACGACGTAATCCAACAGGTGGCCGATGGGAGTGTTTTCCACCGGCATTTCCTATGCCCCCAGCGTAGGGTTCCGGTTCGGGTACGTGCGGCTCTCTTGGTGATCATGTTGCCGACCCTCCAGGCGTTGCCATCCCAGGCTGTGCGGGGTTGTCAGACTGGGTTCTTGGAAGGGACGGAGTAAGAGGATACTCGGTAGACCTGCTCACTGACCTTCTTTACATTCTCGGACAGGGCACGGAGACTCTCTGTGACGTCTCTGAGCCGTTGATAGTGTAGGCTGGCTGGCGAGGGCCTGTTGATAGTGTAGGCACAGTAGGGTAGGCTGGCTGGCGAGAGCCTGTTGCAGGGGTTTTGTGTTCGCTGGGTTCATTCTTGGACAGTTCGTTCTGTTACAAGGAGTGACTGGGGGCGAACCCAAGTGCAGGACGCAGACACAGAGATAGGGTTGAGAGGTGCCCGCACAGCCGCGACCATGGAACAGATAACCAGGGGAGTCTTGACCCGGAGACGAGGTTTTCGTAGAATATCCAGAAACTGGGGCTGAATTTAGAACTAAAGTTCCTAAGTGATCGGGAGACGAGGTTACCAGACGGGAATCGACGAGCGAACTGGCGACCCGTGGTTGTGATGCCAGAGTTGTTATCCTGCAGACTCTGATGGAAACCAGGTGTGCTGTAATTAAGTGAACTAGTAGTAATTGGGAATCTAACGACTGGAATTAAGGCAGAATCAAGGAGATAGGAGCGGGATGGGGTGTTGGGGGGCAGCCAGACGGGACCATGATAGGTCCAGGACACAAGACTGCTTTCTAAAACGGAATCGACTACAATATGGAGAATAGATACCTCGGGAGATCCCGGCCCGCTGTAGCGTTCATGGATAGAACGGATATTGGCATTGCGAGTAGACATCCCGGACAATCACGGCACTGTGTACAATCCATAGATACAGTGGAAATGGACATTGTGTGACAGTGTGTGGATGGCTGCAGGAAGATCACGTGTTCGGTGGATAGGCCGAAGATGTTTGGAAGTGTGCCGTTCTGTTTAAAAATAAAAGGGCATCTTTCTTTACACTTCATTCAAAGTCTGACCATATTGTAAACTTTGTTTGTTACAGAGCACCATAATCTGACTACACCTGTCCTCAGAATGAATAAGGGGGAGGGTACAGAAGGAATTCCAATGACGTCAGCATCAGGAAAGGACACGGGTATGTTGCGAAGTATTTTAATTGATAAATATTAAAACTACTCTGTGTCTGGTTTTAATTCAGTATCACAATGCACAAAATATTTGCGAATAGACTGAGCAGAGATTAGGAGATTAGGAGAGAGAGAGAGAATAGCTCATGGCGGCGGTGGGGAAGGTTGGCGAAGCACAGTCACGCGTGGACTGGGTACATGTACTGTCTGATTCATGCTCCTTCAAGTATATTGTGATGCACATTAAAACAATGGGGCGTTCCTGCACAAAAGACAGTCTCTAGATGCTGGAAGTTATGAGCTCCACAAAGACATACAAAATGTTGACGGAACTCAGCACGTCAGGCAGCATCTGCAGAGAGGAATAAACAATTGACAATAAGGACTAGAAAGGAATGGGTCAGTATCTAGAATTTCTGACCGCTTCATCTCAGTCCCGCTGGGGGACCTTAGCCGGAAACGTTGATTGTTTATTCTCCTCCATAGATGCTGCCTGACCTGCTGAGTTCTTGCAGCATTTTGTGAGATATTCCACAGATTTTTCGAGGAACGGGTTGACCAGCCAGGCAGAGCACCAGAATCTGACCAAAGCAAAACGGTGGTGATGGGCAGTACCAGGAGAGTGATGGTGATGGGTTAATATATTCTCAGGAATAAGCACAGTCCTTTCCAAGTACAGGTCCCAAATAGAGACCGTATAGTTCAGGGGACAGGAAAGATCACAGCCTTCAACAGATGGAGCTCGCCCTCCCCCCATCTCCTCTCTCACCCCTTCCCTCTCCCTTTCTCCTCTCTCCCCCTCTCCTTTTTCTCCCCACCTCGCACTGGCCTCCCACTCTCCTCCGTCTCCTCCCTTATCCCCAGCCCCTCCCTCTTTCTCCCCCCATTCTCCCCTCCGCCTCCCTCTCTGCTCCCCTCCCTCTCCATTCCCCAACCCCCTCTCTCCCATCCACTCCCTTTCCCCCTCACTCTATTCAACTCACTTCCCTCTATTATTCTCCCCACTAACCAGCCCCCTTCCATCTATCCCCCACCGTCTCTATTATCCCACATTCTCTAGCCTCTCCCCTTCTCCCCCGGCCCTATTTATATTTCGGACTGTGTTTGTCCCTCCATCTTTAGGTTCCAGAGAGAAAGTTGCTGCCTAATATGGGGTCAGTAATGCCTTTAATTTTCTGCATTTTCCTTCACAGGTCCGAGCTCAGTGATCACCGGGCTTCTGGCAGGCTGGGACGATTTCCAGCTGCTGCAGCTGACGGATTTCTACCGGGACAGGCTTGAGCAGGCGATGGAAGGAGGGGTGTACGGGCTGAGCCTGGCGTTAACGGCCGAGAATCAGTTCAGTGGAGAGGAACATCGGGTGAGTGAGAGGGAGAATGGGTTTGAAGTTTCGCACATCACAGGACTGATGCGTGTTGAGATTCTGACTCATCAGGTATTAACGCAGATAAAAGAACAACTTGAAAATAAATACTGTAATTGCAATCTCAAATTGTGAATCTGGATCAGTGATAGAAACGGGTGAAAATACTCCAGGCGGCTGTGCAGTGTTCAAAGCAAGGGGAGCGGGAAGAAAAAAATCTGCAAGCGGTTATAGTAAAGGATATGAAATGGAAATATGACAGGAAGTTTCGGTTTGGGAAGACCGTGGAGCGTATAGGATGGATATCAGTGAGAAGAGGGTCATCATCAATGATTGTCACAGGAGCTCGAGTGTGTTCTGTTCTGCGTGGAGATGTTTGTGTTACCATCTGCAACTGCAGACAGTGTCGATTTGGGAATACTGCCATGTTGTAATGTGTAATCACTGAATAAACCTGCGCTGGAAAAGCCATAGGAAAGGCTGTCAGCTGGCAATCCGCTGTCATGTTAGACGCTGGTGGATTGAGGAGATGAATCACGTCATCTTTGCTGCAACTTCTCTGAGACTGCACACGGTGTTCAAAACCACCTCAGTTTTTTTTCTTTTTTTCCTTCATCTGTGATCGATATTTTCTTATTTCTATTTTATACCGTGAAATCCGGTGACGAATTATTTATGTATTTGGAGCCACATCAATGGAGCGGTCACAGACCAGCCAGGATCTCATTGACTGGTGGACCAGGTTCACGGTGAATGTCTCCCCGTGTGCTCTGCACTCAGAATGTGCAGTCCATGAACAGACACGATCAGCACCCGTCCGGGTGACTGCTCAGTGTGATCCCATTACAGAGCACATCATTTAATTCTCATTCTCTGTGTGAATCTGTCAGTCCCCAATATGTTCACTATTATTCTTCACAGAAAATCTCGGATCTCGCTGACAAGGGAGAGCGGGCGGACAGTTCTAAACTCCTCCTGAGCCTGGTGATGGAGAAAGGCTCCCGCGCTCGGAGGGTGATGTGGGAAACCTTTGTGGAAATGCGGAATGGTGTCCCAAAGTTGGACAAAATACTGAAAGAAATTCAAAAACATGGTGAGACAATATTAGAGATTGATTTAATTTTGGATTCAAACACAAGACACTAAATGATTTTACAGATTTCTACTCCTCATATTGTTTAAATCTGAACAGGTTGTGTTCCGGTCAATCGACCCGTACCAATGATGCCCAGAGACCTGAAAGGTAAGCGAAGAAAAGTTTGTTTCCATCAATGGTTGATATTGTGTCGGGTCATATCGTTGCTGAGTCACAGATATTTACCTAGTTAGGTGTTGGCACCGTGACACAGTGCACAGTGAGACGCATGGAAAATGTTTGCTGGACGAAGGGTTTTCATGGGACTGTATGAGGAACAACTCAGAGATTTGGGAAGTTTTCAGAAATGGATCACACCTCTTTGGGGCTTGCAATGACATGTCCCTCCTCCGGGGTCAGAGTGGAGAAGAGGACACTCTGGAGGAGCGAAAACCAGATAAATTTCTTCACTGCAAATGGTGAAATCATTTTCCTACAGCTACCCACCATCCGGAACAGCCCTCATCCTAAATCACTTTTCTAAATTCCCTCAGATGGTACGGGTCATCATTTTAAGAGTTGGGGGTCCATTGAGGTTCTCGTCACAGAATAACAATGAGAGCATTCATTTAATGAGAAAAGCAGATTACACCTCAAGTAGTCTGTTCACCCCCAGAGCAGCATATGAACCCCACTCTGTTCACATCTGCACTACCTTAGTGCAAACACTGCTACAGCTATCCAGTGTAATTTCCAACTCCACAATCCTGGGAAGTCCCTTAGAAGACAAGGCTAGTGAGGATGAAATGGGAGACAAAATCCTCAGCTCAGTCAGCAAAAGCTGAAATTCATGTGTGCCGGTTTTTTTCTGGTGGGCACTGTGGAAGGATAAGAGATGGGAATTAAGACAGAGAAACCGGGTATTTTGAGATTGTGGCAAGGAAGGTGGAAAGAACTGAATATATCTATAAATAATATAAAAATTCATTAAATTGTGACCGTGCGAATGAGAAGCTCACTACGTCCGTAAGCACATCGTGTTGTAAGGCTTCACCATCGCTGTCTGTGTTGTATCACACAGCTCCACATTTAACAGAGGAAAGAGAGAAGGAAAGGGATATCACAAAACTTATTGATATTGCATCAGCCCATATTTTATCTGATTATTCGAAGCTCTTGAACAGAAACATAAGAAATCTCGGTCAGAACCCTGGTTCAGCCCCTCTCATTTCCAAGAACAAATTCCAAAGACGTTAATTTTCATTTGGGACCAGAGAGAGATGATTCAGGAAGTTTACAAATTGCTCCCGTCTCTGTCACCTTTGTTAATGCTTTTCCAGTCCGCATTCAGGCAATAAAACCTCTCAGTTTACCGGCACCATGGATTTGGTAAATCTCTACAAATTGCCTGCAAACTTGTTCTTCACTCTTCCGACGAAACAGACCCAGCAGTGAAATTCCCACCGCCGAAACAGATTCTATCCCTGATTATTGAAGAACAACATTTTTCCCACTGTCACATTGTCTAAATTAACTATTCCAACATTCAATGCTTTCCTACGATCCGTATTTCACCGAATACGTTAAGTAGAGAGCCGACACATTCACAGCATGTTGAGACACGCTGTGAGACGCCCACACTCCTGGCAGGTTCCTGACAGACTCTCAGACCCCACACACACACACCTGATAGGGTCCTGACATCTGTGAGACCCCACACACCCCTTGCAGGGTCCTGACACACTGTGAGTCTCCACACACCCCTAAGAGGGTCCTGACACACTGTGAGACCTCACACACACTTGAAAAGGTCCTGACTCACTGTGAGACCCCATACACACACCTAACAGGGTGCTGACACACGGTAAGACTCCACACACTCCTGACAGCGTCCAGACACACAGTTGCCTGGACCCTTCGGTGGTAAAGAAGACACGCATTTGCCTTCTTTACCACAGACTCAGTCTGCACCGCTGATGTTTGAACCTTTTCTTCATTTTGATAATAGTTAGCACTACTGTCCTTTTTTACCAAAAATGCATTGTCATAAAATTTCCAACACTTTATTCCATATACCACTGTTTTGATCATTCTACCAGCTTTATCTTGTTCATTAGCCTCATGTTTGCACTTCATCAAACGCCTTCTCATCCACTGCCTCTCTTGTTCACCCTGCTTGTTCTTTCCTCTAAGAAATGGCTCTCTTTGTTAGCCACGGTTACCAGTTATCATTTGAGAACTTATTCCTCTGTGGCACATATCTATCCTGTGCCTTGTGAATTATTCCCATGTACTCCAGCCATCTCTGCTCTGCAATCATTCGCGGCAGTGTCCTCCTTCAACCCTCCGGTGCAAGGTGCTCTCTCATGAATCTGTAATTCCTTTTATTCCATTACAATACAGATACAAGTGAGGTATGCTTCTCCTTCTCAAACATTTCAGCATTCTCCTTCAGCATTCAACAAAATAGTTCCATCCAGGCTCGACAAGAAGCTTAAACACCTTGTTCTTGACCCTGGCTTTATGCAGCTGGATCCTGGACATCCTCTCAGATCGCCAGCAGGTTGTAAGTGTGCGCTCCCTCATCTCCGACCCTTTGAACTTCAACGCAGGAGCCTCACAGGTCTGCGTACGAAGTCCCCTCCTTTACGCCCTGTGTGACCATGACTGTATCGCCACCCACAGTTCCAAGCTGATAATTAAATTTTCTACGATACTACATTGATTGGCCTAATCTCAAACAATAACGAGGTGGTCGACAGCGAAGAAGTCATCTATCTGACACAGTGGTGTCCAGAAAACAACCTCCTCCTCAATGTCGCAAAAAACAAAGGAGCTGGTTATGGATTACAGGGGGAATGGAGACGGGGTAACCGCTATTGACACAATGGATCTGGGTTTGAGAAGGTAAATAGCTTCAGGTTCCTCGGGATCCACATCACCGAGGACATCACGTGGACTGGACACACAACAGCGCCTCTTTCACCTCAGACGGTTGAGGAAGTTTGCTATGGGCCCTCAAATCCTAAGATCCTTCTACAGAGGCAAAATAGAGAGCATTCTGACAGGTTGCATCACTGCCCGGTATGAGAACTGTACCTGCCTAATCGCAGAACACTGCAGAGAGTGGTGTGGACAGCCCAGCGCATCTGTAGTTGTGAACTTCCAGTGATTCAGGATACTTACAAGGAAAGATGTGTAAAAACTGCCCGTAGGATCACTGGGGACCCAAGCCATCCCAACCACAGTCTATTCCAGCTGCTACTATCTGGGAACCTGTACCACAGCATAAAAGCCAGGACCAATAGGCTCCAGTACAGCTTCTTCCACCAGGCCAACAGACTGATGAACACACGCTGACTTGAGTGTACTCTATATTATATTGACAGTTACATTCATTAAAACTTATTATAAATTACTATGATCGCACATTGCACATTTAGATGGAGACGTAACATCAAGATTTTAACTCCTCATGTATGTGAAGGATGTAAGAAATAAATTCAATTCAATACAATACAATTCAAATTGCAGTATGAATTCAATCATATTATGATCACTGTCCCCTAAGGGTTCTTTTACGTTAAGCTCCCAAATAATATCTGGCCTGTTGGAAAAACCCGAAATAAGACAGACTTTCCCCGAGCGGGCTCAAGCACAAGCTGCTCTAAAAAAGATATCTCGTAGGCATTTAACAAATTCCCGCTCTTGCGATCCGACACCAACCTGATTTCACAATCTCCTTGCATATGCAAGTCCCCATTACAATTATGTCATTAACCTTATAACGTGCCTTTTCCAGCTCCCTTTGTAATTTCAGCCCCACATCGTGGTTACTATTTGGAGGCTTAGATATATGATTCCCACAATGGGTTTTTAACCATTGCGATTTCTTAACACCGCCCACAAAAATACAACATTCTCTGACCCTATGTCATCCTTTTCTAAAGATGTAATTCCATCTCTTACTAACAGAGCCACATCACCACATATGCCTTCCTGCCTGTTCGTTCCATACAAAGTATATATTTCGATAATAATCTCCCAACTATGGTCTTCTTTCAGGCATGACGCAGTGATGCCCACCAATTCGTCTAGTGGCGTCACGGGTTCACCCACCCTATTCCGAAAGCTACCCGTATTTAAATACGGCACCTTCAGTCCTGCATTCTTCACCCTTTTGAATTTTGCCTCTGTGGTACAATTTAACTCTCTGTGTTACCCAGACATGGGTAACTTTCTTGCATTCATGTTACACCCATCATCTACTTGTAAACCCGCTGGCTCATTCTCAATTATATCATACTGGTTCCCATCCTCCTGCCATATTAGTTTAAAGCATTCCCAACAGCTTGAGTAAACTTGTCCGCAAGAGTATTGGCACCCCTAGGATTTAAGTGCAACCCATCTATTTTGAAATGTTCTCAACTGCCGCAGAAGAGGTCCTTAATATTCGCAAATCCGAATCCTTGCCCCAGCTCCAATTCTTCGGACACGAATGTATCTGCCACCTCATTGTGTCCCTGTCCGGACTATCGCGTGGCACAGGCAGCAAGCTCGAGCTTAGTAGCCTTGCCGTCCTTTCTCTCAGCTTCTCTCCTTCGTTCTTTCTAAACTCCCCTTATTGTTTTTTTCAGGCCCTGAGATGTTGGGAAGCACCACACACTGCTGGCAGGATCTTGCACACCTTTAGATCCCACACACCCATGGCAGGGCCCTGACACTGTGTCAGACTTTACACACCCCTGGCAGAGTCCTGACACACTGTGAGACTCTACAAACTGCTGGCAGGGTCCTAACACACTGTGAGACTCTACAAACTGCTGACAGGGTCCTAACACGCTATGAGACCCCACACGCCCCTGCCAGCTTCTTGACACACTATGAGACTCCACACCCTCTGGCAGTGTCCTGATGTACTGTGAGGCAGCGCACATCCTGGCAGGGTCCGAACACATTGCGAGACTTCATAAACCAGTGGCAGTGTCTGCACACGTTGTGAGATCCCGCACACACCTCACATGCACTTCAAACTCGTGAAATCCTGTACATACCCGCCAGGGTCCTAATAGACCGTAATGTCCCAGATCCTTTTAAAAGTCTGCCATCAGGTGTCGTGTAGCTGCAAGTAACTGTTCCCACACTTCATCCGATCTCGTCTTACATTGAAATCTGTCTTCCCCTAATTCAGGACCTCAATACTCGGGGCATCGCCACCTCTTTCCATAACTGAGAGAGCTGGTCTCTATTTCCAGAATACTCTACAAATGACACTCCAAACACTTGTCCAGCTACACTATCTCCTGACAAGAAGGGTTGAAGAAAGGTTAGGCTAATAATCCTCATTGTAAGGCCGGCCGGCAGGGCCGGACAAGTTAACATGATGTAATGGTTGAGTCTGAACTGGTTAGTTCAGTGGAGAGAGTGTTATGGGTCAGGTACTTGGACCTTGAGAGTGAATCAGCACATGGACATGTGATGTTGTTGCCTTTATAAGAACTTGATTGAGAGAGACAGAATTGGCTGCTCGATATTCCAGAGTTGTGATATATCAGATTTGAGAGATGAGGTAATACAGTTGGAGAGGTTTATTTACTGATCTGGGGAATTTCAAAGCTGCACTCAGAGAGGACATACTGGGGAGTTCAAGCACTGACGCAATATGTATTCACCAATGAGAGGGAACTTGATGATGGTGAGGACAATATGAGCGAGGTTGATGCTCCGGAGGATGCTGATATTAAGGGAGAGGAGGTGCTGGAGTTGTTAAAATATATTAGGACGGATAAGTCCCCGGGGCCTGACGGAGTATTCCCCAGGCTGCTCCACGAGGCGAGAGAAGAGATTGCTGAGCCTCTGGCTAGGATCTTTATATCCTCATTGTCCACGGGAATGATACCGGAGGATTGGAGGGAGGCGAATGTCGTCCCCTTGTTCAAAAAAGGTAGTAGGGATAGTCCGGGTAATTATAGACCAGTCAGCCTTACGTCTGTGGTGGGAAGGCTGTTGGAAAAGATTCTCAGAGATAGGATCTATAAGCATTTAGAGAATCATGGTCTGATCAGGGAAAGTCAGCATGGCTTTGTGAAGGGCAGATCGTGTCTAACAGGCCTGATAGAGTTCTTTGAGGCGGTGACCAGGCATATAGATTAGGGTAGTGCAGTGGATGTGATCTATATGGATTTTAGTAAGGCGTTTGACAAGGTTCCACACGGTAGGCTTATTCAGAAAGTTAGAAGGCATGGAATCCAGGGAAGTTTGGCCAGGTGGATTCAGAATTGGTTTGCCTGCAGAAGGCAGAGGGTGGTGGTGGAGGGAGTACATTCCGATTGGAGGATTGTGACTAGTGGTGTCCCACAAGGATCTGCTCTGGGACCTCTACTTTTCGTGATTTTTATTAGCGACGTGGATGTGGAGGTAGAAGGGTGGGTTGGCAAGTTTGATGATGATATATTATATATTTCTAAACCTGAGAAATCCATTCCGGCAGTATTATCTCTGCTTGGTCAGTTTAGTAGTTTTTCTGGTTACAAATTGAATCTTAGTAAGAGTGAACTTTTTCCATTAAAAATTCAGGCTCCCATTTATAGATGTTCACCATTTAGATTGATTACTGACTATTCCACTTATTTGGGGATAAAATTGCTAAGAGGCATAAGGACTTATTCAAGCTCATTTTTTTTTACCTTTAATTAGTCAGGTTAAACAATTGCTTGCTGAATGGTCCCCATTGTCTCTATCACTGATTGGCCAAGTATATGCCATTAAAATGATTATTTTACCTTCATTTTTATATGTATTTCATGCGGTACCAATTTTTATTTCTAAATCTTTATATTTGATAATATTGATTCTATTTCCTCTTATATAAGGCAGAATAAAAATCCTAGGTATAGTAAAAAATATTTACAGAAGTCCATGAAGTCCATGATGGTTGTTTAGCACTGCCGAAAATAAGATTCTGTTGCTGGGCAAATAATATTCAATATTCAATATTTTGGACGTAGGATTGGGATATAATTCCAAGTCCACAATGGGTAAACCTTGAAGGTCACTCTGTACGAGGGTTTTCATTCGTTTCTATTTCAGGAACTTCACTTCCCTTTGTGTTTTCTAAATTGAATGAACAAATGGTTAATCCAATAATTAAACACACATTACGAATATAATTCCAATTTTGTTTTTTTGTTTTTTTTGGTTTGAACTAATTTATATTATCAAGCCCTATTATGTCTATTTTTTCCAACTCTCTGTTATGGATAAAGGCTTTTTGATATGGAAAATAAGGGGTATAACATGTTTCCGTGATTTATTTTTGAATAACTGTTTCATGTCTTTTGAACAGTTGTCTAATAAATATAACTTGCCCAGATCCTTTTCTTTTTAGATATTTACAAATAACAAACTTTTTATATACCACTCTGCCTACCTTTCCGATTTCATACTGAGCTGAAATCACGGGAAAAAATAAGTTTTAAATCCTTATCAGAAGCGATTAATAGGAACTATTTCTGATATTATTATGAAAATACAGCCAGATGTATCTGATAGAATTAAAAATGAATGGGAAAGGGAACTTTAACTTCACTTACCTATAGAGAAAATGTTTCAATTAGTTAGCTCTTCCTCTATATGTGCTAAACATACGCTGATACATTTAAGGTAGTGCATAGGGCCCACAAGTCTAAAGATAAACTAGCTCGTTCTTACTCCCATATAAATCCTAATTGTGACAGATATCACTGGGAGGTGGCTTCTTTGACTCATATGTTCTGGTCTTGCCCTCTCTTGGAAAATTTTTGGAAATACATTTTTGATATCATTTCAAGAGTTTTGCGCTTTGATTTACAACCCCATCCTATTACGGCAATTTTTGGTTTGACAATGATGGAACATAGCTCTTTATCCTCTTCAGATTGTCGGATAATCGCATTTGTTACATTAATGGTCAGAAGATCCATTTTATTCAATTGGAAAGAGACTCGTCTCCCTACTACATCTCAATGGCTTTCCCAAATTATATCATGTTTAAATTTAGAAAAAAACAATCAGAAGTGTCATTTTTGATCCTTCGGTTAAATTTGAAGAAACCTGGAAGCCATTTATTCAACATTTTCATATGATGTAGTTTGACCTTTTCCTAATCCTTTTTATTAATTTAGAATATATGAATAGAGGAGCGGAGTTGACGATATGAATGAATGTATTTGATCTAATATATTGGTTCAACCTTGTTTTGCTCCGTTTGTTTTTTTTTGGGGGGGGGGTCTAATAATTTAGTGCCTTTTTCTTAGCCTTTTTGTTTGTTTGGGATTTCTCTTTGTGATACCAGTTTCTTTTTATTTCTTTTTTCTTCATGATTAATTATATAAAGAGCTTGGAAGATTATTTTGGTGAGAAGGCGGGGGAGTGGGACTAAATGGGAGAATGGATCAGCTCATGATAAAATGGCGGAGCAGACTCGATGGGCCGAATGGCCGACTTCTGCTCCTTTGTCTTGTGGTCTTATGGTCTCATTACACTTGTGCTATTTGTAGTTTCTCTTGTATATGTTTATTATATGTTTATTCTCTTGTATATGTTTATTATGTAATTACAATCTCTCTATATCACTATTGTTATTATATTTATGAACTTGACAACTAATACAAAGATTAAAAAAGAACAAAATCAGTTACTTTCCTCAAGCAGTAAGGCTGATCAACGTCTCGAAAGACTAAGCCACCCCTCCACATCTAACGACCCCCACCCCACCACCAGCACGGTTCTAAAATTTTCCCTTCAGAACCACCTGAGTTCAGAGTGACCCCTGTATCGTATGTGTTTATATTTATTGTGTTTATCATTGCGTTCTTTATCTGAGTTCTTGTGCTACATCAGATCGGGAATAATAATTATTTCCTTCCCCTTTACATTTGATATCTTGAATCTGCTAATTATTTGCAACACAGACTCTTTAAGAGACATGAGACTGCATATCTGCCGACTTAAACCATTTTCTGGAGGAACTCAGTGAGCTGAGCGGCATCTGTGATGATGGAAGTGGGGAATTGTCTGCGTTCTGTGTCAAAATTTTGAC
The DNA here is from genome assembly GCF_030028105.1 of Mobula birostris. Classification (NCBI taxonomy): domain Eukaryota; kingdom Metazoa; phylum Chordata; class Chondrichthyes; order Myliobatiformes; family Myliobatidae; genus Mobula; species Mobula birostris. Next base: position 42,079,384 of record NC_092382.1, on the reverse strand, counting down.
TGTCTCATTTTCCTGAACAAGACAGTCACATTTTCTACTTCAGCTCCCCACCCACAGTACACGTACTGAGCAACAAATATGCTTTGTACTTTGAATCAGTGGCGATGAGAGGGGATGGGTGAACTGTGATTCCTCGACCTGTTCCTTTGACAGAATGCCCACTATCCTTTTCTCTATCTCCACACGCTACATCAACACTGGGCTTTCACAGTTCTTCCAAAACAGCAATGATAGGGGTGTGGCAGTAGTGGGAGTTTGTCCAGTACGGGACAGTCGGGGTCAGTAAATTACCAGGGAAATACTCAACTTCACAGCATAGTTAGTGTGGAAACATGATGATGTGGTGTTTATCTAGACCACGACTTTCTGTCCCGTCTGGGGTCTGTCAATCTAATTTACCTCAATGTACGAACTTACATTGATGAATTTATTTAATGCAATAGCTTTGAGCTAACACTTGTGTACGCAGATACTGAGTTCTGAGTTAAGGCATCTAACAGATTGATCACTATCTGTTCCCATGGAAGATTTTCAACAGAAACACAAGGAGACTCTGCGGGCACAAACTGAAACACTGCGAGTGAACACGATCCTGATGAGGGAGAAGGTGAAGTTTTTCCAGCTGGTTGATCGATATGCTGAGCTCACGGTCATTTCTACTGTTCGAGATCGGAGACCTTCGGAACATGAACTGCTAGCAAGAGGCAGAGACCACGAGGAGTGGAGAGAGAAACAGTTTCGCAGAGAAGAAGAAAAAATCCGGACTGAGCAATTGTTTCAGAGCAGCTTTTCCCGGAGTAAATGCAAATCTGGGAGTTCAACAGCAGTGGCTGGAGTCGCCGGGATTGGGAAAACAACAATGGTGCAAAAGATTGTTTATGACTGGGCCACAGGGAAACTATACCAACAATTCCAGTTTGTCTTCAGTTTCAAATTCCGATATTTAAACTCCATTAACTGCAGAATAAACCTGAGAGAACTGATTCTGGATCAGTATCCTTACTTTGGGAATTTAGTGAGTGAAGTCTGGAAGAACCCAAAGGGATTGCTGTTTACTTTCGATGGTTTCGATGAGTTCAAGGACAAAATTGATTTTGCTGATAGTCGGAGAGACACAGAACCGCAGTACACATGCACTGATCCTGAATTTCGGTGCAAGGTGTCTGACATTGTGTACAGTTTAATCCAGCACAAGCTGCTCCCAGGGTGTTCAGTGCTGGTGACCACTCGCCCCACTGCGTTGCATTTATTGGAAAAGGCTAAGATCAGTTTCTGGGCTGAAATACTGGGATTTTCTGGTGAGGAACGGAAGGAATATTTCAATAGGCATTTTGAAGATCAGACAGTAGCAGAAGCTGTTTTTAAACACGTGGAGGAGAACGAGATTTTGTACACCATGAGCTACAACCCCGCCTACTGCTGCATCCTCGTTCTTGTACTGGGCCCCTTCTTCACAAAATGTGACAGGGACCTGCAGCGAGTTCCCAAGACCATCACCCAATTGTATTCCTACTATATTTACAACATCCTGAAAAACCATGGCAGTGAGATTGAGAACCCGCGTGATGTGTTACTCAGGGTTGGTCAGATGGCCTTCAGAGGAGTGTCCGAGAAGAAAATTCTGTTTACAAATGGAGATTTGATCAACTGCAATCTGCAGCCTTCTCAGTTCCTGTCCGGGTTCCAGATGCAGCTTTTGGAACGAGGGGATTCTGCCCGGAGCGTGGTGTACACATTCCCACACCTCACCATCCAGGAGTTTGTAGCTGCAGTCGCACAATTCCTGAATCCACATCCCGGGGATATCCTCAAATTCCTCACAAAAGCCCACAGCATGGCAGATGGGCGATTTGAGGTATTTCTCCGCTTTGTTGCTGGTCTCTCCTCCCCAATGACAGCTCGAGGCCTAGAAGAGTTTCTGGGTCCATTTCCTCATCAATCAACCTGCCAGGTGATTGACTGGGTGAAGGAGGAGGTTGAACGCCAGAGTGGAAACACAGAGAGTGAAGCTGGTAAAAGGAGCCTCCTGAACACATTGCACTACCTGTTTGAGTCACAGAATCGTGGGCTGGCTCAGGATACGCTGGGATCAGTGGAAATACTTTCATTCCGTGGAATGACACTGACCCCGATTGACTGCGCGGTCCTGTCTCATGTCATCGGGAACTGTGGTACAATAAAACACCTCGACTTGGTTGGCTGCCATATTCAGTGTGAAGGAGTCCAGCGGCTCGGACCGGGGTTGTACAAGTGCCAGGAGTTGAGGTAACTTGATTTATCTCTTACTATTAACCGTGAAACTGTTCAATTATGTTGTTTCAATGTAAAGAAATTTGGGAAAGCTGTAGTAAGTCAGATTGATAAGAATTGTGACAAATTTCCAGGGATATTGCAGTAATTCCCGAAGGACGGAAGGGTTCTGTTGTTTCTCGTGAAGGGATGTTGGAGACTCTATGAGGTCAGTGAAAAACGGCCATTGGTTTAATGGTGGTATATCACAGGAACGGCCGTGTTTCTCGCTGCCTGCGACACGTCCATTGACAATGTTCCACCTCACTATTCCTGACGCCCAGACCAACCCTGACTGCAGCAGGTGGGTCAGAGCTTCACTGGTGAGGGACAAGAGACAGTCAGCAGACTGTCCCAGTGATAAGGAAAGAAATGCCTCTGTGAGATCGAGGGACGATTATGCAAGTGCGTGGACGTCAGCGAGTTACAGCGGCAGGAAGGATGTAAATGAACACAATTTTTACCGTAGCAGTTAAATCAAGGCACGACTGCCCAAGCACTTGGACGTCAGCGAGTTAGACCGGCGGAAAGGATTTAAAAAGAAGATTTTATAAAGCGGGTATTGGAGTAAAGGGAGACAGAGTTGGAGGGCTTTGGCTCAACGGGGCTTAGGCAACAACGGGTGGTGACGAGGTAAGCTACTTGTGCAGAATAGAAACAGGAAGTACGTGTGTGAGGCCGGTGTTCTGTACTGGGTGTCAGATGTGGGAAGTGCGGGAGACTCCCGGCTTCCCGGACGGCCACATCTGCGCCAGGTGCGTCGAGCTGCAGCTCCTTAGGGACCGGGTTCAGAAACTGGAGATGCAGCTCGATGACCTTTGTCTGGTCAGGGAGAGTGAGGAGGTGATAGAGAGGAGTTATAGGCAAGTACTCACACTGGGGCCGTGGAAGAGTCAGGAGAGGGAAAGGCACGAGTCAGACAATAAAAAGTACCCCTGTGGCTGTCACCATTGACAGTAAGTAGTCCTGTTTGAGTGCGGTTGGGGGGTGGGGACGTCATACCTGTGATAATCAACAGTGGCCGCGCCTCTGGCACAGAGTCTGGCTCTGTGGCTCAGAAGGGTAGGGAACGGAAGAGATTGGCAGCAGTGTTAGGGGACTCGATAGTTAGGGGATCAGACAGGCGATTCTCTGGACGCAGCAAAGAAACACAGATGGTAGTTTGCCTCCCAGGTGCCAGGGTCCGGAGTGTTTCTGATCACGTACACGATGTCCTGAAGTGGGAAGGTGAAAAGCCAGACGTTGTGGTACATATTGGTACCAATGACACAGGGAGGATAAGAGAAGAGACGGACTTCGGAGAGTAGGAAGGAAGTTGAGAAGCAGGACCTCAAAGGTAGTAATCTCGGGATCACTTTCTGTGCCACGTGTCAGTGAGTATACGAATAGAATGAGGTGGAGGATAAATGTGTGGCTGAGGGATTGGAGCAGGGGGCAGGGATTCAAATTTCTGGATCATTGGGACCTCTTCTGGGGCAGGTGTGACCTGTACAAAAAAGGACGGGTTGCACTTGAATACCGAGGGGACCAATATCCTGGCAGGCAGTTTTGCTAAGGCTATAGGGGAGAGTTTAAACTAGAACTACTGGGGGTGCGAACCAAACTGAAGAGACGGAGGAAGGAGCGGTTGGCTCACAAATAGAGAAAGTTTGTAGGTAGTGTGTGAGGGAGAATAGGCACGCGATAGAGAAGCGAAGCGCTCAGATTGATGGTTTGACATGTGCATACTTTAATGCAAGAATCATTATCAACAAAGCGGCTGCAGAAAAGGAGGAAGTCATTGAGGGGTTGTCCACGGAGTCTCTGTGGGGGGAAGTTAGAAATAAGAAGGGGTCAGTAACCCTACTAGGTGCTTTTATAGACCATCCAATAGTAACAGGGACGTCGACGAGCAGGCAGGGAGACAAATTCTGGAAAGGTGCAATAATAACAGTGTTGTCATGGTGGGAGATTTTAATTTCCCACATATTGATTGGAATCTCCCCAGAGCGAGGGGTTTAGATGAGGTGGAGTTTGTTAGTTGTGTTCAGCAATGTTTCTTGACACAATATGTAGATAAGCCTGCAAGAGAAGAGGCTGTACTTGATCTGGTATTGGGAGATGAACCTGTTCAGGTGTCAGGTCTCTCAGTGAGAGAGCACTGTGGAGATAGAGATCGTAATTCTATCTCCTTTACCATAGCATTGAAGAGGTATCGGAACAGACAAGTTAGGAAAGCGTTTAATTGAAGTATGGGGAAATATGATGCTATCAGGTAGGAACTTGGAAGCATAAATTAGGAAAAGATGTTCTCAGGTAAATGTACGGCAGAAATCTGGCAAATGTTCAGGGGATATTTGCGTGGGGTTCTAAGTAGGTACTTTCTAATGACACAGGGCAAGGATCGTAGGGTAGACGAACCGTGGTGTACAAAGGCTGTTGACAATCTAGTCAAGCAGAAAAGTAAAGCTTACGAAAGGTTCAAAAAATTAGGTAATGATAGAGTTCAAGAAGGAACTCCATCTCTAACACTAACTCCCTTTGCTGAAGACGGGACTCCAAGGCTAGCAGAAAGAAACTTAAGAATGAAATTAGGAAAGCCAGAAGGGGCCAAGAGAAGGCCTTGGCGAGCAGAATTAAGGAAACCCCCAAGGCATTCCTCAAGTACGTGAAGAGCAAGAGGATAAGACGTGGGATAATAGGACCAATCAAGTCTGGCAGTGGAAAAGTGTGTATGGAACCGGAGGGGATAACGGAGGTACTAATGAATAATTTGCTTCTGTTTGTTAGGTCAATTATGACGGCAGATTTATAGTATTAATGGTAAGACTCTTGGCAGTGTTGAGCATCAGAGATATTTTGGGGTCCTACTCCATAGGGCACTCAAAGCTGCTGCACAGGTTGACTCTGTGGTTGAGAAAGCATACGGTGCATTGGCCTTCATAAATCATATGATTAAGTTTAAGAGCCGAAAGGTAATCTTACAGCTATATAGGACCCTGGTCAGACCCAACTTGGAGTACTGTGATCAGTTCTGCTCACTTCACTACAGTAAGGATGTGGGAACTATAGAAGCGGTGCAGAGGAGATTTATAAGGATGTTTCTTGGATTGGGGAGCATATCTTCTGAAAATAGGTTGAGTGACTTTGGTCTTCTCCCCTTGGAGCGACGGAGGATGAGCGGTGACCTGATGGAGATGTATAGGATTATGCGAAGCATTGATCGTTCGGATAATCAGAAGCTATTTCCCAGGGCTGAAATAGCTAACACGAGAGGGCGCAGTTTTAAGTTGCTTGGAAGTAGGTTCAGAGGAGATGCCAGGGGTAAGGTTTTTACTCAGAGAGTGGTGAGTGCGTGGAATGGGCTGCTGGCGACGGTGGAAAATGTGGATTCAATAGTGTCTTTCAAGAGGGCTGTGGGTATCCAGGGGTAATTTCTAAAGCAAGTACATGTTCTGCACAACAACGTGCGCCTAGGGGCCTGTATTGTGCCGTTTCTTCTGTATTCCTATGCTTTACATTGTCCTCCCCTGTCCTTCACCTGGTATGACTCTCACCGGTGTGACTTTGCTCACTATCAGATACTCAGGCCCCATGTGGACATCTCCTCTCCCGATTGACTCAGTTCAGACCACCCCTCCTGCGCAATCTATTTGTGCCTCCTCGTCTTGCACGGTGATCTTTTCCCATCGGTGTCGTCAGGTGGGTGGGCTTCTCACTCCCACCCACATTCTCCCAGTGGGATTTCTCTTTCTCGGCACCCCCCCCTGCTGTAGGTTTGTCTTCCTATCCCTTTTCCTCGGGTGAGTCTCTTCCACCATCTCCCACTGACACTTTCCCATCCACAGCCCTTCCTCACTGAGGGACTTCCTTCCATCCTTCAACCCTGCCCCTGACGACCCTCTCACATCTCAGGAACACTTATCTCGCCGTTGGAGAATGGGACAGAATATGTGGAGTTTGCAGGGTCACACCGACAGACGAAATTACTAACATTCGGTGAATACCCTGGAGCTGGGCAGCGAAGGACATTGACAGTGATGGGAACTGCGATCAGTGATTTATTGAAAGGTTTTATGTTTCCTGAAATATCCGAGTGAGATAAATTCCCTCAGACCCACGGTTTGATTCATCTTGTTCATCAATTCGCCTTTTTCTGTTTAGCCTTGGGGAGAATAAACTGGGAGATTCAGGAGTGAAACTGGTCTTTGCGGCTCTGAGGATCCCGGACTGTAAAATACAGAAACTGGGGTAAGTACCAGACTGTGTGAGATTGTGTTTACAGTCACTGGGTGTCTGACACTGAACATTAATGAGATCAGTAATTGTGCTACTGATAAACACTGGGGATTTGTACCGTCTCCTGTCTCTCTGTGTCCTTCACCCTCACTCTCTCTCATCTCCAGGCTGAATAAAGTCGGTCTCACAGATTCTGGTGCCGAGGATCTCGTCTCAGCTCTCAGTGCAAACCTATCACTGACAGAGCTGAATCTGAGTCATAATGAACTGGGAACTTCAGGAATGAAACTGGTGTCTGCAGCTCTGAGGAACCCAGGGTGTAAAATACAGAAACTGCGGTAAGTACCAGACTGTGGGAGATTGTGTTTACAGTCATTGAGTGTCTGACACTGAACATTAATGTGATCAGTAATTGTGCTACTGATAAACACTGGGGATTTGTACTGTCTCCTGTCTTTCTGTGTCCTTCACCCTCACTCTCTCTTATCTCCAGGCTGTGGGATGTCGGTCTCACAGATTCTGGTGTCCAGGATCTCGTCTCCGCTCTCAGTACAAACCAATCTGTGAGGGAACTGGACCTGAGTATCAATAACCTGGGAGATTCAGGAGTGAAATTGGTGTTTGCGGTTTTGAGGAACCCGGAGTGTAAAATACAGAAACTGTGGTCAGTACCAGATTGTGGGAGGTTGTGTTTACAGTCACTGTATGTATGTCACTGAATGCTAATATGATCAATAATTTTGTTACTGATAAACACTGGAAATTTGTACCGTCTCCTGCCTCTCTGTGTCCTTCACCCTCAATCTCTCTTATCTCCAGGCTGAACGATGTCGGTCTCACAGATTCTGGTACCGAAGTTCTCGTCTCCGATCTCAGTATAATCCCATCACTGACGAAGCTGAACCTGGGATCCAACTCGCTGAAGGACCGATCTGTCCCCGCTCTCAGCCGCCTCATAATGACCCTCCCGAGTCTGAAGCAGATCGTGTGAGTGTTTATATTAAATGTAATAAAATACATCGGCGTGTTTTCTTGTGATATTTTTCGGTGAGTATTGTTGAAACATTAACTCCAGTCTCTTGTTATTGACACAGTTGTGCAATCAGTCCGTTTCATCTTTATTTTTCCATCTGTTTCAGGCTGGTGGGGAACCTGTTCAGCTGGACTGGGCAGAAGAAACTGAGGTCTCTGCTGGAACCCAGACCCGGACTGACAGTGAACATCTGAATATGTGAACATCCCCACTCGCGGGATGGGGATATGTAGCGTGATTCTCCACCCTCCCCTTTAACGGCCGCGGTCCAGGTTTAGTTCCCAAAAATGGCAACGGACCCTGACCCCCTCCAACCACCTTGGGACGTCAGAGGCGGTCCCGCAGTGACGTAATTCGTCCTCCTTCCGTCCAGCGGCCCTGCTTCTGCCGGATGTTTGGCTTTGTGAGATCCCGGGGAATTACACAGACAGGAAGAGCCCGGAGGCAGGGCTCAGTCTGATACATCATCGTCGCAGGTTGCATTATCCGGGGAGAGAATTTTATTTTGCTCCCTTTGCTGAAGACGGTGAATTCGACAGGTTGGCCGATATAATAATGTTAAATAGACAAATTCCTCAGTCCTGCTCCTGGACCTGCAGCGAAATCGGACGCTGCCCTGAATGAATTAATAATCATCGGTTCCCCAATGCAGAGTGACGGTGAGAAACGGTACTGACTGTTCAACCTGTCACTCGTTGTCGCCGGTCAGTTAATTGTGTTTGACTGTGAGTGAATCGGGAGCAGCTTATTCATTCCCGCACGGCAGCAGCTGACAGATTGTTTAATTTACATTTGTCCTGATGAAATCAATAAACCGCTGTAACTTCCTGCCTTGGTGTCGGACTTGAGTCTCATTAGAGGAGAAACAGTGACCTGGAGCTACTGCTGCCCCCCGCACCCGGTTAACTGCAATAATGGGCCTGAGCTCCTCACACTGGTACAGCAGCGTCTCAGCTCTAGTCTGGGGGATGTCAGTCCGATAATATCTGCTTCCCAGGATCTCCTCACTCCTCATCCCCATCCAGGCTGACCATCCCCTACTCGCACCCCAGATACTCGCACTCTTCTGCCCCCATCTTCCTGCGCGCTCTCCGTGCTCTGGCAGACAAAAAACGACAAAAGAGATTGGAAGTTCATAGACTGTATAACATCTGACCTGTATCCACAAAGGTCGCGAAGAAGAGAGGGATGGGGAATGGAACAGAAGCGATCAACATGGGGTGATCTCCCTCCACACCGTGACATCACACAATGACATCACGCCGTGCCATCACACAACGCCAGCGTCAATAACAGTGAAGCTCCCTCCGCCCCATATCATCAAACAATCCCGGCTGCAGAAACAGAGTGGAGCTCCCTCTACACTGTCCCAACACACATCCCCAAATCAGACACACAGTGAAGCTCCCGCCACACCGTCCAATCACACGCTTTGGGGATTAGACACAGCGAAACTCCCTCCACACCGTCCCATCACATACAGACCGGCTCAGACACAGAGTGAAGCTGCTTTCACACCGTCCCATCACATACTCCCCGCATCAGAGACGGAGTGAAACTCCCTGCTCACCGTCCCGCCAAACACTACAGGAGATAGAAACAGATTGAAGCTCCCTCCCCACCATCCCATCTTCTGTCTTCACTAAGGAGGACATAAATAATCTTCCAGAAATAGTAGGGGACAGAGGGTCCAGTGAGATGGAGGAACTGAGCGAAATACATGTTTGTAGGGAAGTGGTGTTAGGTAAATTGAAGGGATTGAAGGCAGATAAATCCCCAGGGCCAGATGGTCTGCATCCTAGAGTGCTTAAGGAAGTAGCCCAAGAAATAGTGGATGCATTAGTGATAATTTTTCAAAACTCGTTAGATTCTGGACTAGTTCCTGAGGATTGGAGGGTGGCTAATGTAACCCCACTTTTTAAAAAAAGGAGGGAGAGAGAAACCAGGGAATTATAGACCAGTTAGCCTAACATTGGTGGTGTGGAAACTGCTAGAGACAGTTATCAAAGATGTGATAACAGCACATTTGGAAAGCGGTGAAATGATCGGACAAAGTCAGCATGGATTTGTGAAAGGAAAATCATGTCTGACGAATCTCAAAAAAATTCTTGAGGATGTAACTAGTAGAGTGGATAGGGGAGAACCAGTGGATGTGGTATATTTGGATTTTCAAAAGGCTTTTGACAAGGTCCCACACAGGAGATTAGTGTGCAAACTTAAAGCACACGGTTTTGGGGGTATGGTATTGATGTGGATAGAGAATTGCTTGGCAGACAGGAAGCAACGAGTGGGAATAAACGGGACCTTTTCAGAATGGCAGGCAGTGACTAGTGGGGTACCGCAAGGCTCAGTGCTGGGACCCCAGTTGTTTACAATATATATTAATGACTTCGACGAAGGAATTAAATGCAGCATCTCCAAGTTTGCGGATGACACGAAGCTGGGCAGCAGTGTTAGCTGTGAGGAGGATGCTAAGAGGATGCAGGGTGACTTGGATAGGTTGGGTGAGTGGGAAAATTCATGGCAGATGCAATTTAATGTGGATAAATGTGAGGTTATCCACTTTGGTGGCAAAAATAGGAAAACAGATTATTATCTGAATGGTGGCCGATTAGGAAAAGGGGAGGTGCAACGAGACCTGGGTGTCATTATACACCAGTCATTGAAAGTGGGTATGCAGGTACAGCAGGCGGTGAAAAGGGTGAATGGTATGCTGACATTCATAGCAAGAGGATTCGAGTACAGGAGCAGGAAGGTACTGCTGCGGTTGTTCAAGGCCTTGGTGAGACCACACTTGGAGTATTGTGTGCAGTCTTGGTCCCCTAATCTGAGGAAAAACATTCTTGCCATAAAGGGAATACAAAGCAGGATCACCAGATTGATTCCTGGGATGGCAGGACTTTCAAGTGTAAGGGGGTTTCGATTTTTATGTTACTGCGAAGGCTAATTAAAATGGCGTTTTTGTTATGTTAATCTGGGGAATGCGGCTTTGTTGTGCTTTAACGCTGAGAATGTTTGCGCTAGCAGTTTATTGCGGTTTAGAGGGTGATAAGAGGGTGCTATTAACCAATTGGGATAGTTGTTATGGTTTTGGTGTATTTGAAGATACTGTTTGCGAGGGGTTTTGGGGCAGAAGGCGGGAGAGCGAGACAGAGGATGGACCAGGTGCTGTGAGTCCGCTAACGGGGTCGGACCCCGAGCGGGACGTTCGGCGAGGAGACGGAGACGGAGACGGACTCGTATGGAGCGTCTGGTTGACCACCGTTGTTGGTCCCAGGCGGCCGGTCGAGGTGGTCCGAGGGGGTCGCAGGGTGAAGAAGAAGGTCCTTGAGCTCCAACGGTTTTTGTGCACGAAGAGATTGAACTTTGATAAGTGTGGCGCCTTTTATTTTCCTTTTATATTTTATTCTCTTTTAATTATATAGTTCCAGTAATATCTATAAACTGTAAATCATTTAATTGCATCTGGTGTAGTGTCTGTTATTTGGGTGGGGTGGGGTACATCACACAGCATCCACACAAACGAATTACCCAGTTTGGCGGGGCCGAGGCTGTTTCCCTAGATGACAGCGAGCCGAGCGACCCTGAGGGTGGCCAGGGGGGCTACACATGTCATGAAAGACTGGATCGACTAGGCTTGTACTCTCTGGAATTTAGAAGATTGAGGGGGGATCTCATTGAAACGTATAGAATTCTAAAGGGATTGGACAGGCTAGATGCAGGAAGATTGTTTCCGAATTTGGGGTAGTCCAGAATGAGGGGTCACAGTTTGAGAATAAAGGGGAAGCCTTTTAGGACCGAGATGAGGAAAAACTTCTTCACACAGAGAGTGGTGAATCTGTAGAATTCTCTGCCACAGAAAACAGTTGAGGCCAGTTCATTGGCTATATTTAAGAGGGAATTAGATACGGTCCTTGTGGCTAAAGGGTTCGGGGGTATGGAGAGAAGGTAGGTGCAGGGTTCTGAGTTGGATGATCAGCCATGATCGTACTGAATGGCGGTGCAGGCTCGAAGGGCCAAATGGCCTACTCCTGCACCTATTTTCTATGTTTCTATGTTTCTACTCCCTGCATCAGACACAACATGAAGGTCCCTCGACGCAGTCCCATCAGACACTCCTCGTTTCAGAGTCAGACTGAAGCTCCATCGCATCGTCCTATCACAAATTTCCAGGATTAGACATACAGCTTCCCTCCCATGTTCACCACATTCCACAGAGGATGTATCGAGATCACCCTGAGCAGCTGCATCACTGATTGGTTCGGGAATTGTACCGTCTCGGATCGCAAGACCCTGCAGGCGATAGTGAGGTCAGCTGAGAATATCATCGGGGTATCTCTTCCTGCTATTACAGATATTTACACCACACGCTGTACCCGCAGAGCTAACAGTATTGTGAAGGACCCCACGTAGCCCTCATACAAAGTCTTCTCCCTCCTGCCATCCGGCAAAAGGTACTGAAGCATTCGGGCTCTCACAACCAGAATGTGCAACAGTTACTTCCCCCAAGCCATCAGACTCCTCAATACTCAGAGTCCAGACTGACATTCGAAGTTAAATACAAATAATAAGCAGGGCCTCTCACAAGCACAAAATCAAATGTAACATTTCAGCTGAATGCTCAGCTTGAGAAACCCCCACTCACCTGGACGTTTTAAGCATTAAAATCACAAGTGCTCTAGGTGAGGCTGGAACTCACTGCCTCGGCATTTCTCCGCCGTGTACTGCCATTTTAGTACCGCGCGCTAACCGATTGCGCCACTAGAGCCCAGCGCTGCAAACACGTGGTTTTTCATATTGGAAAGAAAAAAATGGAAGAAATGTAAAGATATCATAGAGCATAAAGTTATACAGCACGAGAAAAGGCCGTTCGGCCCACAATGTTTTGCCATTTCAGCTAAAAAGCAAATGAAAGACACTCAAACACTAATCCCTCCGTCCTACCATGTCCATATCACTCGATCATCCCTAGATCCACGTGCACATCGAGTCATCAACTGTGCGCATCAAATACCACCCATAAATTTGCTGATGATGCAAACATCGTTGGTCTAATCTCAGATGGATACGAGAGGGCTTACAGGGGCGAGATATGCCAACTAGTTGAGTGGTGTCACAGCAACAACCCTGCACTGAACGTCGGTAAGACGAAAGAGCTTATTGTGGACTTCAGGAAGGAGAGAGATACCAATCCTCATAGAGGGATCAGAAGTGGAGAGAGGAAGCAGTTTCAAGTTCCTGGGTGTCAAGATCTCAGAGGACTTGACATCGTCCCAACATATCGAAGCAGTTAAAAAGAAGGCGAGACAGCGGCTATACTTCATTGCCGGGGGCGGGGGGGGGGGGGTGTTAGTTGTGTTACGTACCCCGTAACGGATTTAAAGAACCAGCAGAAATGGAGCACACCTCGAGTCAGGTATTGCTGTTAAAAACACTATTTTATTAGTATGTACTTTTACTATAGTAACTTAAGCAAGATAAACTAAAGTTAACAGTGTTATGTGTATGTATATATGTGTGTGTGAGTGTGTGTGTGTGTGTGTGTGTGTGTGTGTGTGTGTGTGTGTGTGTGTCTGTGTGTGTCTGTGTGTGCCTGCGTGTGTCTGTGTGTGTCTGTGTGTGTGTAGTATATAACTCCCAAACTATTGAGCTTGGGGGAAACAAGGCTTAGAGTCTTGAGATGATAAAGTACGAAAGTTCATTTCATCCACGGAATAGGTGATGAGACAGAGATGTTTGTAATCCAAAAGGCGAATGTTATGAGAAGACAATTACGTCGATATTCCACAGATTCCACGACAGCAATACAGATAACAATAGTAGTAGGTTTTATATCTGACGTTGTTCCACTCCGCACAGGAAGTACCACCGACAGTGATCTCAACAAATATCATTTCAACAAAAGTGGTACCACACCCGAATTCAGCTACGGGACATCTCAAAGTGGTGGCCACAGGACACTCTAACAGAATCAACGTATGGATTATCACCAGTAGTAGTTTATCACTAAGGGGACCCTCTTCAAGGGAACCAACCCCAAACACACAACGTGATAGCCACTCATCCATTTCCACTTCATACAAATAACTCCGACACTGATTGGCCACAGGGGTGCCTTTCTTCAGTGAACTACCACACACAAACAAGGGTAACACACAAGTGGTATTCACAAGGGTACTCCCCTCACCAGAGAACCCACTCTTGTGGATTAACTAAGTCATAACCACACCTTCGCATTCGAATGGAACTCAAACTCACCCTTACGGGCTACTTAGAGAGAGAGTCCAAACAGTGACCTCTTTGTCACTAGGTTTCTTCTGTTTCAAACCTTCCACTCCCCGCTTCTCTTCCTTTAAAGTCACCGAATGTGACCACAAAAAAAGAGACCGTCTTCTGTGCTAAAGCTATCAACCCAGGCAAGAGTTGTCACACTGATAACTTCCCACCGGTCACTCCTTTTCCACACTGAGAGAGCTGCTGATCGATCCTCCAAAACCCACCCTTCTGTGGGCACACAAGCTCACCCAGTGTCCAAAACCATGTGTGTTTGGCTAACAACCAGCGAACTTATCCAAACATTCTGAACACCAGCCGTCCATCAAACAATGCCGCCCTCGGTCACCATGACAACTCACCAGCTGCTCGTTGCTCTCGCTCTCTCTATAGGAGCTCACAAGCAGGCAGCGTCCTTGTATAAGCCTAAACACGCTTTAGGGTTCGTATAAACACCACAACATCGATTGTCCATCCAATACCTCCACCCCCTCTCTCTCTTTCTCTCCCTCTCCCTTTCCCTCTCTCTCCCTCCCTCCCTCTCTCTCTCTCTCTCTCTCCTCTCTCTCTCTCTCTCTCTGGAGCAGCTCGCTGTCCAGAAGTTAGATTATGAAGACAGGCAGTCCTCTTTTATTGTCATTTAGTAGTGCATGCATTAAGAAATGATACCATATTTCCTCCGGTGTGATATCACAAAACACAGGACAGACCAAGACTGAAAAATCTAACAAAACCACATAAATATAACATATAGTTACAAAAGTGCAACAATACCATAACTTGATGAAGAAGTCCATGAGCACAGTAAAAAGTTCAAAGTCTTTCAAATGTCCCACATCTCACGCAGACGGCAGAGGGAAGAAAAACTCTCCCTGCTGTGCCCGACCACAGTCCGACTCTGAGTCATCCGAAAACTTCAAGCCTCCGATCAGCTCTCCGACACCGAGTACTGAGCGTCATCTCTATCCGAACGATTCGACCTCAATCTCGGTCGCCAACAGTAGGCAATGCCGGGGATTTGATGCCTTCCCTCCGGAAAATTCCCTATCGCGCAGAAACAACAGCAGAGAACTGGCGTTGCAGAAATTTCTCCAGATGTTCCTATGTATTTTCACGTCTGTCTCCATCAAATCAGAATTGTCACGGCCCCTATTTAACGGATACAATATCATTTTTCACTGGAGGGCTGCGCACGCGCGGCGCGCTGCGCTAGCTCCTCATTACTCATTACTTATTACTCATTACTCATTACTCATTACTCCCGACGTTTTAAAGTGAGAGCCCACAGAAAATGTGCACCCTAGGGGTACATAATAGTTGCTACTGTACCGGATGTGGGGATGGAAAGATGGGGAGATATGGGAATGAGGAGCCTTATGATGATGCGAATGTGAGCACAGAGCTATGGATGTTGGAGAAAAAGTCAGCACTGAGTAGTGAGTAGGCGAACTTTAAGTACAGACTTTCCATGAATGAAGGTGGTAGGCAACAATTGGAGTCTGAATCTTAAAGGAACAGCGGCATCTAGCCATTCTCCGGCGAAATATAGTGCCGAGACTTCGATAGCAGCCTTTGTTATGTTGGGAAGATGACGCTGGAGCTCTTCCTTTGTTGGGAACTGCAAGGTATTTGATGTTAATCTTCATCCTCTCTTGCATCTTTCTTTGTACGTTGTTACTTGCATGTCCAGACGCCACATTCGGGCAAAGAGCTCTTCATTTTCTCAGCCAGATCATTTGAACCTTCACCTAGCTTTTGCACTCTAGGTCCGTCCAATAATACAGCATCAATGCCCTTAAATCTGGGCCACCGAGCGAGAGATTGCTAGCTACCGACCCGCTGGCTAATGGATCATGACATTCAGCGTGCCTTTGTACATCGGTCCAGTAAGACTGACAAAATAATCATTTCCCAAATTCCACAAGTGCTTCTCATTGATAATCTCCATGAGAATTCCGCTCGATCAAATTCGCAATATCTGACACAGCAGCAGATGAACGACATATAGTTAGAGGGACAAACAGACAAAAACATACAGCAGCGGACAGGCAGCCAGACAGATGAATAGATAGATAGATACAGTAGCATGCAGAAGTTTGGACACCCCTGGTCAAGATTACTGTTACTGTGAATATTTAAATGAGTAGAAGATGAACTGATCTCCAAAAGTCATAAAGTACAGATGAAACTTTCTGTTCAACATTTTAAGCAAGATTAGTGTATTTTTGTTTTGTACAATTTTAGAGTGAAAGAAGGGAGGTGCACCATGTAAAATTTTCAGCAGTTCAAGAGATTTGAGCTGTCAGATAACTTTTACCAAGGTCTGAGACCTTAATTAGCTTGTCAGGGCTAGGACTTATTCACAGTCCTCGTTAGAAAAAGCCCATGTGACGCAAATTTCAAAGCTTTATAAATACCCTGACTCCGCAAACCTTGTCCCAACAATCAGCAGCAATGAGCTCCTCTAAGCAGCTGCCTATCACTCTGAAAATTAAAATAAATGATGCCCCCAAAGCAAGAGAACGCTGTAAGAGGATAGCAAAGCATATTCAGGTAGCCGTTTCCTCAGTTCGTAAAGTAATTAAGAAATGTCAGTTAACAGGAACGGTGGAAGTCATGTTGAAGTCTGGAAGACCAAGAAAAATTTCCGAGAGAACTGCTAGAAAGGCAAACCAAAACCCCCGTTTGACTGCAAAAGACCTTCAGGAAGATTTAGGAGACTCTGGAGTAGTGGTGCACTGTTCTGCTATGCAGCGACACCTGCTCAAATATGTCCGTCATGAAAGAGTCATCACAAAAAAACACCTTTCCTGCGTCCTCACCACAAAATTCAATGTCAGCAGTTTCCAAAGGAACATCTAAACAAGCCTGATGCATTTTGGAAACAAGTCCTGTGGACTGATGAATTTAAAATAGAACGTTTTGGCCATAATGAGGAACGGTATGTTTGGAGGGGGAGAAAAAGTGCAGAATTTCATGAAAAGAACACCTCTCCAACTGTTAAGCTCGAGGGTGGATCGATCATGCTTTGGGCTTGCGTTGCAGCCAGCAGCACGGAGAAGATTTCACTGGTAAAGGGAAGAATAAATTCAATTAAATAACAGCAAATTCTGGAAGCAAACATCACACCGTCTGTAAAAAAAAAAAAAAATAGCTGAAGATGGAAAGAGGATGGCTTCTACAACAGGATAATCATCCTAAACACACCTCAGAATCCACAAAGGACTACCTCAAGAGGAGCAAGCTGAAGGTTTTACCATGGCCATCACAGTCCCCTGACCGAAACATCATCGAAAATCTGTGGATAGACCTCGAAAGAGCAGTGTATGCAAGACGACCTAGGCATATCACAGAACTAGAAGCCTTTTGCAAGGAAGAATGGGCGAAAATCCCCCAAACAAGAATTGAAAGACTCTTAGCTGGCTGTAGAAAGCGTTTACAAGCTGTGATACTACCGAAGGGGGTGTTACTAGGTGCTGACCATGCAGGGTGCCAAACTTTTGTTTCGGGCAATTTTCCTTTTTTGTTACTTTGAAACTGTAAAAGATGAAATGAAAAAGTAATCTTGCTTGAAATATTAAAGAAATGTGTTATCTTTAACCCTTACATACTGTTCAGATTTTATTCCTTCCCAGTATGGTCAGGGTCAATTTTGACCCTGGCCCAAGAATCCCCCTATAACAAGTGTCTATACTAAATTTTGAGCCATCGATCCATTTACAATGTCAAAATAGCCTATCTGACATGAATAAAAGTGTGATTAAACCTTAATTAATGTATCAGAGATGAGGGACATTGTATTTTTTGTAGTTTTTACAGCAATTGTCGTTGGATAAAAAACATACACTATCACACAATATAATGTTCTATTTTACAACGGACATGAAAGCATATCAGCCATAAGGAACTAAATATATTTTTATTGAAACTGAAAATGGCATGGACATCCTGGAATTGTGGGGTTTATTATATAACCTTAATTATTTTACCGTTTGTAACCATTACAACCAGCAAGCATTGTGTTCACTGCCATATCATAAAAAGGTCCTACAAACTACTATTTAATTGTAACTATTAACTATTAATTCAACATTAAATAACATTTAACCAACAAACTAAACAACAATGTAGTTGCTATTTGCAAACTAGTCTTTGCATTGAAAGCAGTAGTGGGAAACCTTGCGCGTGTGGCCCTTGCATATGAGTCTACCACATTTGCTGCAAGTAGTTGATGTTTTGAAGTCCTTTTTTTTTGCAGGGCAGAAGTTGAAACTCCTTCTCTTTTGTCCCTCTTTTTCTTGGCCTCTTGTAGGCCTTGTTGAGCAGGGCCAAGTTCAGGTTGCTGCACTGTCCTTACCACTTCTGCTGAGAATGCTGTGCGGGTAGGTGTACTCGCCTTTGCATAGAAGGAGTCACAAGGGCCTTTCCAAGCTCCTCCAAAAAGAACCTCCTCCAGTTCCTCTTGCTTGCCCTCCAGGTAGGGCTCAGGTCACTCCAGATGACAAAAGCATTGTATGTGGAAATATCAATGATGTTATGAAATATCGCGAGAAGCCAGCAGGCTGTTCTCCTCCTGCAGCTGTATGTGTTTGTGACTTTGTCAAGGTTATCAACCCCGCCTTTGTTGGCATTGTAGTCCAGGATGATGGCTGGTTTTCTCTCCCCCTGATCGCTTCCCTCTGCAGCCTTATGTAAAGTGCTCATGAGGATCACATTCTTGTTCTTCATTGCCATTTCCGACACAACTGTGGTGTCATGGGTGGACGCAAACTTAGAAGACAAGACGTCTCTCCCCCTAATTTCAGTCAGAGCAGGTGGTAGCTGCGGCTTGTTCCCCCTCACAGTACCCACCATTGTGATTTTCTTCTTCAGGAGCACCTGACCAAGCTCATGAGACTTGAGGAAGTTGTCGCAGGTCACGTTGTGTCCTTCCAGCCCTTCTGTCATGTTCAACACGGCGTGCTTGCCTTGCTTTCTCTCCGGGCCTCCCACAGCTGGCTTCCCAGGAGAGCAGGAAAGTAGATTAAATGTCAAATGCATGTGCTGCAGCCAGCCTTGTGGGTCCTGGAGTCATTTGGATGACAGTTTCCACTGCCATCCTGGCTGCAGCCTCATATGGAAGTGAGGACCAACAGATCTTGTTGTCCTTGGACATAAATGACTCCCTTGCTTCCTCCTCCTCTCTCTCGGAGTCATCTTCGTCTGAGGGGCTGCAATCAGAGTCTTCCTCCGGGTAGTCCTCCTGCCCTGAAACTTCTCTGTCTGAGTGTTCATCTTTGAACAGCTGATCAATTACCTCCTGAACACAAAGTCCACGTCTTGCTTCCATATCTGCCGTCACTAATATGGATGCTCAGCTCACCACGTGCGTGCAGATGCAGATCTCGCGGCAGGGTCAAGGCACCTGTGACCTTTTCAGGGGTTCCGCGTAATATTAGACCACCAATAGCCATTGCATTGGGCACGGGTAAAATGTGACCCGGAACAGCTTCAGTGTTGCAAAAATTGTAGCACCTGTACAAAAGTTTATTTTTTTTTTAATCTTTTCATTTTTGCGCATTTTGGGTCACTTTAGGAAAAGTCATAACATTTCGGCTGGAAAAAAAACGGCGTTTAGGGAGTTTTCACCGCGGTCAAAGGTCACAAAAAGTCAAAGTTGACGCGAATAGTATGTAAGGTTTAATATCCGTGTCCATTTTAGCCACTCACCAACAGTATCTTGCTATTTCTAACCACAACTGGGGAGGTGTTTGCAGATCACTGAATACACATATACGGTATTGGACAGATCGCGCGGCAGGTGGTGAGACTGCCCAATAATATGCAGTCCTCCTGTAACCTCAGTTCATATTGTTGATGTGTGAATGATGTAAATTCGGGGGACAGACCTGTAAATAGCAAACATGGAGGGCGCTCTTTTTCTGCGACAGGTGAGGATACCGGGTGGTCCACTGCCTAATGAGGCGATTTTAGATGTGCGATATCTCTAGCCGTTGTAACACGTGGACAACTTCAAATTCTGATGTGACAGATGCGGTGTCTTCCGCTACCAATAATCTGCTCAAGGTTTCTGCCACCACGTTTTATATTCTGAGGTAAACCATGGTGTCAGAATAGGCGGGTAAAGTCAATCCGATCATTGTATTCGAGGTGATGACATCAATTGCGAATCTTGTTTTTAACCCATTAATCCGAGGGAACAAACAACTTTGTTATCAAAGTACATGTATCATCATATACAATCCTTAGATACATTTTCTTGTGCGCATGCTGAAGAAACCATAATAGAATCATAACCGCAATAGAATCAATGAAAGACGGCACCAATCAGTGTGCAAAAAAAACTACAAACGGTGCATATACAAAAAATAATAACAATAATGAATAATCAATAAATTTAGAGCATATGAGTTGAAGAGTCCTTGAAAAAGAGTCCATAGTTTGTGGGAATATTTCAAAGAAAAGGCAAGCAAAGATGAGTGAAGTTATCTCCGTTGGTTCAAGATCCTGATCGCTGATGAGTAATTGCTGTTCCTGAACCTGTGCTGTGCATCGTAAGGCTGCTGTACCTTCTTCCTGAGGGCAGCAGCGAGAGGAGATCATGACCTGAGAAGGGGGAGGTCCCAGATGATATGCTGCTTTCCTGTGACAACGCTACGTGTAGATGTCCTCAGTGTTGTGGAAGACTTTACACGTGATGGTTTGGGCCTTACTTATGTTACAACAATCACCCCTTAAAAGTACTGATCATTGAGGCACAGAGGATCTGTAGTTACCGGCAAGTAACTTTTATTGTTTCTACTAAAAGCTCGTAGGTTCACAAATGTCTCTGTTTGCACCATACTAGAATTCCCTGACACTCCATGAACAGTCAATGAAGAGAAAAGGTATTACCCAGGAAAGGAGTCTACGCTGGCCGGGCGTTCCTCGTATCCCGATCTCCACGTGTCAGTGGGGTCCTCCTTATCAGCCATGCTTTGCCTCTGGCTGCTGGAGAGTTATCGCCCCTGTCTATTTGGAGCTCCTGAGTCTTATACTGCAGGGGTCTCCAACCTTTTTCGCACTGCGGACCGGTTTCATATTGACAATATTCTTGCGGACCGGCCGACCGTGGTGGTGGGGGGGGGGGTGCGACGCGGCGGGTAGGATTGCCAACGGACAGGAGTAGCAGGCAAATACCCGAGAAAGACTACAATGGCCATGAAGCCTTGCGCGGGCACCAGTGCGCATGTTTTTTTTCCTACAAATTGTTTTTGGCGATACTGTTCGGGGCGGGGTGCGTTAATCACGGGCGCAATATAGGCGATAAGTGGCTAATACACTCAATTTCCTTTCTAAAAGGGTTTATCTAACGAATTTAATATTAAACACACAGCGCATATTTTCCTCGCATGAATATAGCGATAAGTCAATTATCAGGGGAGCTTGAAGTAAGTGTTGAACGAATTTCCAGTAGAAGTGGTAGAACCAGGTTCGGTATTATCATTTAAAGAAAAATTGGATAGGTATATGGACAGGAAAGGAATGGAGGGTTATGGGCTGAGTGCAGGTCGGTGGGATTAGGTGAAAGTAGCGTTCGGCACGGACTAGCAGGGCAGAGGTCGCCTCTTTCCGTGCTGTAATTGTTATATGGTTATATAAGTCAACAGCATCATAACATTTTGAGTAACGTTTGGATATTAAACACACAGCACATATTTTCCCCGTATGAACAAATAAAATCATTGCAACACACCAATATCGCTGAATCAGTGGGAGCCCTGGGCTTGTTTTCCTGCAACAAGACGGTCCTATCGAGGGGTGACGGGAGACATCGATCCTCGAAGGAGGATCCTTATGTCCAGTCTATTCCGCAATTTAGTTTTCGTGCATTCATTGCAGAGATATGTTGGAAATGGAAGCAACGTTTTCAGTGCTTTCGTGGCTATCTCAGGATATTTAGCCTTGACTTTGATCCAGAATGCCGGCAGAGATGTTATGTCAAACATACTTTTCAGCCCTCCATCATTTGCAAGCTCGAGGAGTTGATCTCCTTCCCGCGCTGACATGGATGACGCGTGCATAATGACCTCGCATGCGTTCAAGTTCAACACTGGGCGTGACAGGGAATGAGGAAAGGTGCAGCTGACTGCTATCGCCAAACCATATCGATTCCTTGCGGCCTGGTAGCGCATGCTTTGCGGCCCGGTACCGGTCCGCGGCCCGGTGGTTGGGTCCGCTGTTATACTGTTCCTCATCAATTGAACCACTGGATCTCCATCCCATTGGCTCAAGGTCACCTGACCTACCTAGGTCATTGTAAAGGGCTACAGCCAATATTGTTTCATGGTTCTGCCCGCTCCAGCCTTGTGTATTTGTGTCTTTACCTTCTGACTGGTCCAAACCAGTTAAGTGAGGCAACCCAGACAGAGTCTAACGAGATTACCTATTGCAGGTTTGGCATTCTACAAAACAAGTAGCTACTCCTCAGAGAATGGCCTCAGATGTATTGCTCTGATTAGATTGTCCAAGGATCAGTTCCGAGTCCATTCCCTTTACATAACAAGTGGGTATTTGTTTGAGAATGGTCTCTGCTTTAGCAGATCATTACCTGGAGCCCCTGTATCCACATCCAGTTGCTCTGATTAGATTATCCAAGAGCAAGAAACTATTTAGAGTCCACAAAATGGGGGAAACAAAGTAACCTGTCTGCTTCTCCTGTCCTGGGTCAGACTACAGTTTCTTTTGGCCAACATCTCCCTCCTCTTGATGCAAAGATATTTATCTTAGGATCATTGTCCTCCTCTCATTGGAGGACTGCCATGGAACGCAGCAGGTGTGCAAAACTTATATTCTATAAAAATATTAACATTTACTAACTAAATTCACAATCGTCTCTGTTGTTTCATGAAAGCATTGTCCTCGACTTTTCCCATTAGTTCGGCCTTCCATCTTCTCAGTTGATATACATTGAGCAATGCAATTATCAGGGTACATAAAATTAGTATTACAGCAGCATTTGATACTACTTATTCTTACCCATGGATGTATTTGAATATTTGTCCCCCAATTTCAAAATTTACTCCAAAATCCTGGGTCACTCAGTAGTCCATTTGCCTTACTAGCGTGTGTTTTAAATAGTTTAGTGTGTTTAGTCCATTGATGGATTATCTCCCTTGCCTCCTCCACAACACGTGTCCAGTCTGCAGTCAAGTGTATAACTGGTGGCAATTCACTAAAAACACAGTCCCACAGATAGTTATCTGCATCAGTACGTTGGATGTTGAAGTATTCCTTCATTACTGTGTCTCAGCTGGCTGAGGCAAGGTTCGTCCTCCAATGGTCAGGTCTAAAGTCACATCCCTATGGCAACATTGTGACTTTCCAAAGGGCATTGTTTCCATCCCTTGGTATAACTTGTAGTTCCTGTTGCTATATAATATGTCTGTCCCATCAATGCATATTGTAAGGAAGACTGATTATTCACAGGGAAAATAGACAAAGAACAGTTTCTGATTTGTCATTTCTTCTGGACAAGACCTGTGGTCTCCCCCTTGACGGCATCGTGATAAATCTACCCCTTCCCCAGTACTATTCATAACAATATCACGTGTTGGTGGGTTACTTAAGGATATCCATGTATCCTCATGATATTTGCCAACATTGTGAACCCTTTTCAAAGGGTAGGTTGAATTATTTCCATGTTGGCGAATGTGGAATACTGCTCCAGCATAAAACCTTCCTTTTCCATCATCACAGGTACCCAGTAGTCTGTCGGTTATTGTGAGGCTTCTAATATGTCACAATGGCGCCCTTTCCCTGACCCGTTCATTTAGCTGCTCATCTGAGACCCAATTTGGCATCTGATGTGCATCAAGTTTAATAAATTAGTGCCAATCATGGTAAGCAACCAACTAGCATATGTAGCACAGATCGCAGCTTCGTGTATTTTCTTAGACATAAGGTTCATGCGGTCAATGATCAGATTTGTTGTATTTTGAAGGGGCTTCAGAAATTTAACTGCATTCAGAGTTACCTGGAATGCATCTCCACCAATCTGATAAATTTGTGCCTGATTCTGGTAATTTTCTCCAGTAATATCCCGTGTTTTCTGCTGGAGACACTGTATCTGGGTTTCTAATTCTGTTATGTCTAGGGTGTTAATCGCTGCAACCACTGATGCATAACCTGCTCCCACTAATTCCAATAGTCCTCTTTTCCTTCTATTGTTTTTACTGGCTTAAACTCTCTCCTGCTTAATTGTCTTCCTAGAAGGTGAGTATTTTTTTGTTGTTGTAGGTGAGCACCATTCGGCCGCCGTTATTTCAGTTAGATTAAAGATTACCTGCACATGCTGGTACCCTGGTACCAAAGTGACAAATTCCCCTGTATCCTCTAACACTAATCCTACCCCGTCTGCATTACGCTACATTTAGGCTCTGGTGTAGTTTCCTTCACTTGTGGGTGAGGAGTAGTGATAGTTCTGAAATTAACAATTTTGGTGGATTTATGCCAGAAGAGACAGCTAAGTTCCTGAGAAATGTTTCCATTTTACACAACATTCGCGGTGATGACATTCGAGACTGAAATAGCGAGTCCGTGGCGTGAGTCGTTCAGATTCTAAATTTAAGCCGTTCCCTCATTTTACAAGTTCACGTGTTGCTCTGCTATAATGATTATGGTCACATGGGGCGATTTCCAAGTAAGATTGATGAACAGAAGAACTTTATTCAAGCAACAGAAACCTCATGTCTAGGACAAACCTTGCAACCTGGACATTGAACAAGTTTCACAATGCAGTGTCCATACTCATTGAGCAATAAGATACATTTCACAATGTCATAACGAGCAAAAACAAAGTTAATTGTGTTCGTTCAGTGGGTTGTGACTGATTAGAGTGAGGAGTCGCTCCCCGGATTGTCCCAGTGGATCTCCCTTCTACTATATAAAAGCTGCATAAGCATTTTGCCAGTACGCGGCGCATTTGAAACAACTTTGAACAACTGCTCGCAGCGCGTTACTGAAGATGGTATATGTAACTATTTACCACGTAGCCCGCATCTGTTATCCGATCCTTGCAGCGGCCGGAATTCCGGGTAGGGCACATATCGGTTGTTATTTGAGTGGCTTCGTCTTCCTATTGCTTGTGGCAATTACAGCAAACTGAGCTGGCTGCTGTCTAGTCACCAATTTCACCATTTTAGTTGGTGGTAATGCTGTTATTTTTTTCCCGACTGCTAACACTACATGAAAATCGAAGAATCTTTGGAATGCATTTCTTCTGCCTGTGTTCGTATATTTACATCGAAACAAATGTTCTTATCGGGGCAAATCCTTCATTTGGAGCCGCAGCAGCTCTTCCAAACTGATTTACCATGAACTGCGGAGGTCTGGATATATCATCCACAGCACAACGAATTTCATCGCCATCACAAAACTACGTAAGAGCAAACTAAATTTCTGTTAGGTTGGCACTTTTCTTCCAAACTACCCCATTGTGGGTTCAGAAGAATCATGGTCCATGTTTCCATCCATCTGACACATTCCGAGCTCTCCGCCTTTTCCTGACGAAACAACTGAGATGTGGACTGCTCTGGACACAAAACAGGATGTTCCTCTTCCCTGAAAAGCCGCAGTAAAAGATTGATTGCACCTGCACGAAGTGTCAGTCTTCCACAAGCCTGAAGGTGGCCAAAGCGACCAATCTGACTTGGTTCTCATTTTGGGTGATCAGAGTGATGAGAGTCACTCCGTTGCTTTATAAATGACAGTCAGAACAGTGCGAATGCAAACACAATGAAGAGCGAGAGCAATTGAAGAAACAAATGATTTAGGAAAGAGAAAGCAGAGTTCACAACTTCTGTGATAAGAAAAGCAGACATGGTGTTTGGGATCGTAAACTCGTCATGGGCACTGGTCAAACGAGAAACTTGTTTCCCGGAGATGAAGATAAATCAAACTGTATATCCGCATTATAAAGACACCGGGGCGACTGTACGAGATACTGTGTTCACCGAGTCTTCGAGAGAGCGGGTAACTTTGAATAAATTACATAACATCAAGCACATTGTACAGTTAGAGAGCGAGAGCACTGTTAGATGAATGTAAAGATTGTGAGATGCAGAGCTGCATCATATGCCCCTGTCAGACCGGAGGGGATGACTGGGTCAGGGTCACAGGTAGATGACTGGTCAGTGCGATCAGATGGAGAATGAGACAACTCGCTGCAGAGTGGTAACCAAAGAAAATTGGATGAGCGTTTCGAGAAGAACCTGGATAGTAATAAACGTTTCGGTATTATGTTCAGTCTCATTCCATTTTTGAAAATCTCCGTCTGTGGTGCCTTGGTCCTTCTGAGCGAAGCTCAGCGCAAACCTGAACCACACCAACTCCTCCACACGAGACACAATGCAGACTTCAGTCATGAATATCCAGTCTCCAATTTCCGGTATTTCGCACTTCCGACTATACCTCACCACATCGTCCTACGACAGTGAAACCGTTTTTCTTTTCTTTATCTATCCGCACAAAATCGGCAACAGGTGATTTGTCAGCTCTACGCCGTGAAGCTCTGCCAGTCTGCATTTTCAAAATTGTGTATTCACACCATTTTAACACATTAGGATCAAAGCAACATGTTTTAGGATTAACTTGACAGTCCATTGAATGCACCAGGCAAAGCTGCTTATCGCTACTGCACCGTAGGAGTCACGGTGTCGAACACGGTCTATTTCCTCTCTTTCTCACACCCCATTCCCGCTGAAACACAACAACACGTTTTCCTTCACTTCTAGTTTTACTGAAGGATTTATCGACTTGCATCATCAACCGTTTATTTCCACAGCTTTCGCGTGACCAGTTAAGCATTTTGCTTCTTTTTTCAATATTTCTTTTGGAACATCTGCAACATTTTCGTGTCCGATGCACCCCGGCATATTCCTCCACGTGCATTACATCTCCACCTTACGAAGCATTAGTCAAGTCTGATATTTGCATCCTGACTTCTTGAGCACAAGTTCGCCGATAAAGCAGATGACGATACGGGTACTGGCGTGTACTCAGTGCAATCAGCATCTTTCTTATTTGTTAATCAGCGGGAAATGGTTCGTCTGAACTTCTCTAAGGTTAACCTTTGCTTTCTCTTTCTATTGCAGTGAATTTAATTGCGGTTGTGATCCTGTCCCGCGGAAAATGTGGACTCTCTAAATGTATCACTCGCTACCTGGTGGGAATGGCTGCGGCAGATCTCACTGTCGTTGTCATTGTAGTTATTGGGCAGGATATCACTAATCTCTACATGTACGCCAGATCCTTGCTCGTCACTCCGGTTTGCGCTCTGACGCTTGTGCTTACAGTTGCAAGCTTGGATTTCTCCGTTTGACTCACAATGGCTTTCACATTCGATCGCTTCGTTGCGATCTGCTGTCAAAACCTTCGGAAACGATACTGTACAGAGAGAGTAGCGACCATCGTCACAGTAATAGTGGGGGTTGTGGACCTTGCGCGGTGCATCCCGTTTTACTTTGTAGTGGAGCCTCATGTAATAATTAACAATGTACGGTGGCGTTGTGTCCTCATACCTGAATACTCCACTTCTCCAGTGTGGAAGGCCTACGAATTGCTTGACAGCATCACCACACCGATACTACCAATTTGTTGAATCCTTCTATGTAACGTTTTAACAGCGAGACACATTATAGCGGCAAATAGAGTCCGCAAGGGACTCCGGGGTAACAGTGAAAATCAAAAAGATCTAGAAGTGGAGAACCGGAGAAAGTCTATTATCCTGTTGTTTGCTCTGTCAGGTAATTTCATTTTACTGTGGATGCCCTACATAATACAGTCTATGAATTGGCAAGCGGTGAATTATTCCTTCACAGACAAACATCTGAATACTCCGATGTTCATCTTTCAAACATGTGCTATTATGCTGACGTCTCTCAGTACCTGCACCAACACTTGCATCTATGGGCTGACGCAGAGGAAGTTCAGAGAGGAGCTGAAAAATGGGATGAAGTATGTGGTGACTTTAAATGGGTTGCTATGTAAATAACAGAAATAATATCCGACTAGAACATGATGGAAATTGCAAATAAATATCCCAAAGACTTCATTAATTTCGTCAGCATTCCATAAATCTAGTAACGTATATTGAGAGGATTCGCAGTATTGAAGGAAAAACACACTCTAAGCAAATGGAATAAATTGTTTCATTGTTGTAACTTTGCCACTCCAACAACATTAGTCACGGGGTTGGTTATGAATAAGAGTTTTTCATGCTGGTAACATTAACGCCAGTGTCGCAGTTGCAACACGATATATCTTATTCTCTAATTCTACGATTCATTGACCGTCGTCATTAAAATGTGCTTTTTTAAGAATTAATTTTGTAATAATGAGGATAGAGATTGCTATCAAATTCCTAATAATCATTATTCTCTGTGAATTCGCCCCCATTGGAGTGGCCGGTTGCTTTGCTGCATTGTTTTATGTTCAATGTGCTACGTTCAGGACTGAGCACAGTACTCTAAGTGTGCTCTCTCACAATTGTTGTGTAGACCTGCAGCGTTACGTCACGGGAAATGGACTGGCTCTGGAGATAGTGCCGAGGAATTGATTGTGGAGATGACGGGGTTAACCCTATGAATCTCCTGGGAGTAAACTGACTGCAATCCAGAAGAAAGAGAGGGGATCGGTCGGAAATGTATCAAATGAGCCTGTTGACTCCTCTGTAGTTGAGGCTACTTCAGTAAATACGCAGTCAGTGGCCGGGTGGTCAGGTACAGGAGTGGAAGCCCGTGCGGCCTTTTGCCGCTGCAGCCCAGCCACTACAAGGTTGGACGTGCTGTGCGTTCAGAGATGCTCTTCCGCACGCCGCTGTGGCAACGTGCGTTTATTTGATTCACTGATGTGAGTGAAAATCCCAGAAGATTAGTCGCTTGAGAAATTCTCAAGTCATTCCGTCTGGCAGCAATAACTATCCCATGCTCAACGTCAGTTCAATCACATTTCTTCCCTTGTCTGACGTTTGGTCCCAACAGGAACATCTTGATCATGTCTGCATAACTGTAATGTGTTAAGGTGCTGCCGGATGATTGACTGATTCGATATTTGCATTAACGAACAGGTATACAGGTGTACCAAAGGCTGTGTGTATTTTAGACACGGGCAGATTTCTGCATAGCGGGGAATTGAAGACTTCAGGGTGAAAGGCAGGTAGCGTTACTGTGGTCGCTGGCAGGACATTGGAGAAATGACAGACTTTGTCACGGCGAGCGGGGACAACGACTCAACACAGGAGCGGGGTAATGGCAGATTCCTCTGTAGAGACAGAAACCAGAGGTCAGACAAGGGAATACAAGCAGACAGCGGAGGCAGGACTAAGAGGCAGCGCGAGGAAAAAAATTCTCCCAAATACAAGGATCCCGCTGCAGCGCAATTAATCAATGCAGAGACCCCTTTAAATAATCGAGGTACGTCGGAAACCGGTTCACATGTTCAAAAAAGGTTCAAAGGTTCGTTGGGAACTGGGTGGGTGGAAGCAGAGCCAGACGGAAGTGTTGGGGAGTGTGTGGTGAGTCCTCACTCTCTCCAGACGAGGGGAACCAGACAATCGTTCCCCATGTAGTTTCCTTTCAATGCGATCAACAGCGGGTCTCCACAAAGCGGAACGAACATTTCAAGTTGGAAGTGCTTGTGTCAGTGTGTGATATCGACCTCTGGAGCAGAGAGGGGAGGAGAGTCGGTGAGAGATGGACATTCCTTCGTCGGTCCTCACCGTTTCTACCACCCCTACTCGACTTCCCATATCCTCTACCCGCCTCCACAAACCTCCCCATCTCGGTCACCCTCATCCTCCCCTACGCCACACCGTCTCCGAGAACTCCCTCCTTCCCCTAAACAGTTCCCACTCTCCGTCATCTCCTCCCCTCCTGGCACGCCTTCGTGCGTTCGTCACTCTCTCGCTCCCCTGAACCCCTCTCCAGTTTCCTCGTTTCTGCGCTGAACTAAGACAACAGTGATGACTGCCTTGTGGCTGTGGACGCTCGTACACTGTAACTGTTTGCACGATATTTTTCTCTCTGCAAATTTGGTGTATGATTGTCTTTTTTTTCTTTGCTTTGCAGAGAGTTTGATATTGTGCCCGAATGCCTGAACTATGGCCAGTTAGAAGATGGGGTGTTGTTCCTCTAAGTTATTTGAAGCTGTGACAAAGTTTGTATCAGACATCACCATGGAGTCCAAAATTATCTCAGCTGAAGTGTTGTCCTTGACCAACTGGCCATGCTTTGCAAACTTTTAACAGGCTGGAAAGGTGAAGGATTTGTGTACGCGAATCTCAATCACGTTAGTTCCGCTGTATCTGTCAGTTCACCAGCGCTTGAATGCCGCCGATCCTTGAATGTGGAGGCGGAGATGCTGGAGAAGACAGCGCCCCACTCGCTACAAGGAGACCCCGATCACGTGTCCATGTCCGTGATCTGATTGGATACATTGTCATGACGTTGCTAGCAGTGTGACGTCATTCACTGGCTCTCATTTTGGAAGGGATTCAGTCGGACATCGCAGATCCATCCTCCCGCTACCCCACTAGGAATAGGGTTCCCCTTGTCCTTACCTACCACCCCACCAGCCTCCGGGTCCAAAATATAATTCTCCTTAAGTTCCGCCACCTCCAACGGGATCCCACCACTAAGCACATCTTTCCCTCCCCCCTCTCTCTGCTTTCCGCAGGGATCGCTCCCTACGCGACTTCCTTGTCCATTCGTCCCCCCGCCCCCCACATCCCTCCCCACCGATCTCCCTCCTGGCACTTATCCTTGTAAACGGAACAAGTGCTATACATGCCCTTACACTTCCTCCCTCACTACCATTCAGGGCCCCAGACAGTCCTTCCAGGTGAGGCAACACTTCACCTGTGAGTCGGCTGGGGTGATATACTACGTCCGGTCCTCCCGATATAGCCTTCTATATATTGGCGAGACCCGAAGCAGACTGGAAGACGGTTTCAATGAACAACTACCCACTGTCCCCCAGAGAAAGCAGATCTCCCAGTGGCCACACATTTTAATTCCATGCCCCATTCCCATTCTGATATGTCTATCCACGGTCTCCTCTACTGTCAAGAAGAAGCCACACTCAGGTTGGAGGAACAACACCTTACATTCCGTCTGGGTAGCCTCCAACCTGATGGCATGAACATCGACTTCTCTAACTTCCGCTAGGCCCCACCTCCCCCTCGTACCCCATCTGTTACTTATTTTTATGCACACGTTCTTTCTCTCACTCTCCTTTTTCTCCCACTGTCCCTCTGAATCCAGATCCATGATCCTCTCATATCCCTTTTGCTAATCACCTCTCCAGCTCTTGGCTCCATCCCTCCCCCTCCTGTCTTTTCCTATCATTTCTGATCTCCCCTCCACCTCCCCCCCCCCCCCCACTTCCAAATCTCTTATTAGCGCTTCTTTCAGTTAGTCATGATGAAGGGTCTCGGCCCGAAACGTCGACTGTACCTCTTCCCAGAGATGTTACCTGGCCTGCTGCGTTCACCAGCAACTTTTACGTGTGTTGCTTGAAATTCCAGCATCTGCAGATTTCTTCGTGTTTGCAGATACACCAATAGCTTCACACTGGGAAGCGGCTGTTCACCTGCTCGGTGTGAGCGAAGAGACTCATTCAGTTAACCCACCTTGTGATGCTTCACTGAGTTCACTATAAATAGAGGCCACATTTCTGTCCGGAGTGAGCAAATAGTTTTACTCAATCATCCCAGCTGCTGTAACACCAGCAACTTCACATCAGGGAGGAAGTTCAAATCAGCTCTGCGTTAAATGTTTAACCATCACGGTGACTGAAGGCAGCTGCAGGTTCATGAGGGACTGTTACTGTCAGATTCTGCAGTTCTTGCGGCTGCTCATCGCACCCAGGACTGAACCCTGGTCACTGAGCACTGGAGGAGTCCATTCTGCTGATGTTAGCCTTAAACTGGACTGATGTTTAATATTGTGGATCTATGAAAGATAAATCAGTTCTGTATCAAATCCCGCGTCTCAGGTACTTACTGTCTCTGCCACCCTCACAATGTAAACTAGGGAGGCCACTCAAACTATTTGATCCCTGCCCATATTTCCGTTCCATATCAGTATATCAAAATCTATCCCTGCCTTTCCCCTCTCACTCTCCCTGTGATGACAGGTTGCAACCAGTCACCACTCCGTGGGAGAAGAGATCTCCCTTGAATTTCAGAGAATCATAGAAATCTACAGCACATTACAGACCCTTTGGCCCACAGTGTTGTGTCGACCATGTAACTTACTCTGGAAACTGCCTAGAATTACCCTACCGCATAGCCCTCCATTTTCCCGAGCCCCATGTATCTAGTCTCTTAAAAAAAAACTATTGTATCCGCCTCTACCACCGTCACTGGCAGTGCATTCCACACACACACCACTCCTTGTTTAGAAAAAACTTAGCTCTGACCTCTCCTCTGTGCCTACTTTCAAGCAGCTTAAACCTGTGCCCCCTCGTGTTAGCCGTTTCAGCCCTGGGAAAAAGCCTGTGGCTATCCACACAACCAATGCCTCTCATCATCCTATACACCTGCATGAATCTCCTGCATGATTGTCTCCAGGCTGAATAAGACGACGCGCTCACTGTGGTTTTGACGTTCTTCAAGGCTCTGGACGAAGTTGGTTAAACTCCTTCCCCGCTCTTTCCGACGTTTTGTGTCATTTCCACTAATTTCAATGGACTGTGCTTCAGGCAGCTGGATTGTTGCAATGCGCCTCTCAAGCCTGACAGCAGACTAGCGAATGAATTTTCGACAGAGCGGAGTCAGAAAGAGTTGGCATTATGATTCAGGGCTTTGGGGCTCCAGAGAATGATGGGGTCTAGAGTTTACGAGGAGGAGGAGAAATCAGACCAGCAGGATATGGCTACAAATTAAAGATCAGAAACATTCGGAAACTGGTTGAATGAAAAAAAAGGTGGTTAATTTCTGCAAATTACTGGTGGAAATCAACAGATCAGGCAGCAAATGTGGAGAGGAATAAATACACAACGTTTAGGCCGAGCTCCTTCAATATGCTTAGCCTGTGAACTCCGCTGCTTATTTGCTGCCTGAACTGCAGAGTTCCTCCAGCATTGTGTGTGTGTGGGTCTCTGTATTTCCAGCAACTGCAGAATCTCTTACATTTGTAAGAGGATTGTACTTTGGCATTAGATACACGGAATACCTGTTGATATTGAGCAAATCGTTTATGGGATCCGCTTTCTGTGTTAAAACAGCTACTGAGTACTCTACACAAAAAAAACTGAGGTCTGGACATGGAACCGAAGCTTGCCGGAACATTTAATGGCACCGTGATTACCCAGAAAGCTCGGCATAACAATTTTCGCCGTCGCGGAAGCACCGATCAAATGCGCAGGCGTCAGGGTTGATGTTTGTTCCCGAATATCGCGCATGCGCGCAGTACACTAAAGGCCTCGGAAAATCGGCTCCAGGTAAGAGACAGTTTGCTGGTGGGGATTTCAACACCGAATTCGGGATAATTACTGTGAGCTCCGGACACCGTGACCCGGAATCCCGGGACAGTCCTGTTCTCTTCCCTCTCTCTCAGCCCCACGATCCGTACACGGGTCCCGGGGAGCTTCCGGCTGGTGAGGGAATGGGAACCGATGGATCTCTCAGACAGAGCTGAGCTCCAGCTGTCTAAATGCAAGGATTGGGAACTCGGAGAAAGGGAACAAATCTTTTAAATCACCTTTGTTCTACCTCCTATCACAAACGAGAGAAAATCTGCAGATGCTGGAAATCCAAGCAACACACACGAATTGCCGGAGGAATTCAGCATTAGTACTCTTCCTTAGATGCTGCCTGGCCTGCTGAGTTCCTCCAGCATTTTGTGTGTGTTGTTTCTTCTACCTGCTCTTGTTCTGGACTTTTCTACTCGTGAGAACACGTTTTGACCCACTCTCTCTGGGTACATAATTATATCAAACACTTTTGTCCTGGGCAACAAGTAGCTTTCACATCACAAATGTGCCGGACAGAGTACTGCCTTTCCCTTCATACTCATTGGCATTGCCATCAATAAGCTCAGCACCGACAGTCACTTGGGGGGAGGGTTCAGGGGAAATATTTATGTACGATACAGAATCTGTGTTTATTGTGGTGATGCAAAAGTTGCTGGAGAATTTGCAAGTGGGAGGAAGTGGAGTGATATTTGGAAATCTGACTTTTAAAAGTGTCATTTAGCAAGCAAATCAGATATGGATGGTGTGCAAAAGCTGGAGTGAGAAAATTCTTCCTAACCCTCTACAGGCCTGCTACGTAGGTTGTGTGAAAGTGCAGATGAACTTGATCAAATCCAGAGGATATCAAAGTTCTTATTGACAGTGATTTACTAGCTGTTAAAATGAATACCTCTATTTAAAGTTCAGTGTGCACATATTATTGTCACTGGGTAAAAATTGCACAGCCCAAGATTTTTTGGCACACGGCTCATTACAAATTAGATGGGACATTGGTGGGAAGGTGGGGAGACTTCAAGTGTCCTTGACATCCTCACCTGCTAGGTGTGCGTCCAGCTGCAGCTTGTAACCCTGCATGTTAGGGAGTTTGAGCTAGAAATGGATGAATTCCAGATCATTTGGGAGTTGGAGGGGGTGATGGATATGACCTGAAGAGAGGGGCCAGGCACCCATGCAGCTTAGCAGGAACAGGGAATAATACCAATGGAGAGAGTCAAACTGACCCAAGGCACAAATTGGAGACAGCAAAATGCCCCATTCTTACAGAGACAGGAAGATCATCAGGGAATTGATGGTCATTCCAGATGCCAGCACTGTGCCCAGTTTGAAGATAATTTCTCTCTTCAACTTGGGTTGAACTTCACTAACAGTAATACCAGATCAAACCTTGGCAACTCAAGTAATCTCATCTGAAATGTTGTCCTACACCCATTGATGTATTTTGTAAATTTTTTTACAGGTTAAACACAAGAAGGAATTTGTCTACAGGAATCTCAAACACGACGCGCCAGTTTTGCTGTCTCTGTCTAGATATTTAAGAAGTGGAGCAAGGGATTCAATCGACCATCCTTCCTGCTCAGACTGTGGGGAGGGATTGACTCGGTCATTTGACCAACTGGCATGCCAGTCGTTTTACACGGGGAGAGGCCATTCACCTGCTCAGACAGTGGAAATGGATTCACTTGGCCATCTCAGTTGAGGGTCATCAGCAAGATCACACTGTGCAAGGCCATTCATCTGTTTTGTGTGTGAGAAAAGATTCAGTCGGTCATCCCACCTGTGGACACACCAATCGGAGGCTGGTCATCTGCTCAATTTCTGGTAAAGGATTCACTTGGTCATCTGACCTAATGTTACACCAGCGAGTTCACGCAGGAGAGAAACCATTTTCCTGCTCAGTCTGTGGGAAGGGATTCACTCTGTAATCCACCCTACAGAGTCACCAGCACATTCACACTGGGGAGAAGCTGTTCACCTGCTCAGTCTGTGGGAAGGGATTCACACTGTAATCCATCCTACAGAGTCACCAGCATATTCACACTGGGGAGAAGCTGTTCACCTGCTCAGTCTGTGGGAAGGGATTCACTTTTTCATCTAGCCTAATGGCTCACCAGCGAGTTCACACCAGGGAGCGGCCATTCACCTGCTCGGACTGTGGGAAGAGATTCACATTGTCATCTCAACTACTGACACATCAGCGAGTTCACACTGGGGAGAAGCCGTTCACCTGCTCAGTCTGTGAGAAGAGATTCACTGATTCATCCACCCTACAGAAACACCATCGAGTTCACACTGGGGAGAAGCCATTCACCTGCTCAGTCTGTGGGAAGAAATTCACTCAGTCATCCAACCTACAGATACACCATCGAGTTCACACTGGCGAGAAGCCATTCACCTGCTCAGTCTGTGAGAAGAAATTCACTCACTCTTCCACCCTGCAGAGACACCATCGAGTTCACACTGGGGAGAAGCCGTTCACCTGCTCAGTCTGTGGGATGAGTTTCACTGATTCATCTGCCCTACAGAGTCACCAGCGAGTTCACACTGGGGAGAAGCCATTCACCTGCTCATTCTGTGGGAAGGGATTCACTCAGTCATCCAACCTGCAGAGTCATCAGCGAGTTCACACTGGGGAGAAGCCATTCACCTGCTCAGTCTGTGGGAAGGGATTCACCCACTCATCCAACCTGCAGAGTCACCAGCGAGTTCACACTGGGGAGAAGCCATTTACCTGCTCAGTCTGTGGGAAGAGATTCACTCAGTCATCTGACCTAATGGCTCACCAGCGAATTCACACTGGGGAGCAGCCATTCACCTGCTCGGACTGTGGAAAGGGATTCACTTTGTCATCCACCCTACTGAGACACCAGCGAGTCCACACTGGGGAGAAGCCGTTCACCTGCTCAGTCTGTGGGAAGGGATTCACTCAGTCATCCACCCTGCAGAGTCACCAGCGAGTTCACACTGGGGAGAAGCCGTTCACCTGCTCAGAATGTGGGAAGGGATTCACTCAGTCATCCAACCTGCAGAATCATCAGCGAGTTCACACAGGGGAGAAGCCGTTCACCTGCTCAGTCTGTGGGAAGAGATTCACTGATTCATCCACCCGACAGAGTCACCAGCGAGTTCACACTGGGGAGAAGCCGTTCACCTGCTCAGTCTGTGGGAAGCGATTCACTCACTCATCCACCCTACAGAGACACCAACGAGTTCACACTGGGGAGAAGCCGTTCACCTGCTCAGTCTGTGGGAAAGGATTCACTCGGTCATCTGAACTACTGGCACATCAGTCAGTTCACAGTGGGGAGTGGCCATTCACCTGCTCAGAATGTGGGAAGGGATTCACTCATGCATCCCACCTAAAGAGACACCAGGGAGTTCACACTGGGGAGAAGCCGTTCACCTGCTCAGAATGCGGTAAAGGATTCACTCAATCTTCCAAACTACTGGCACACCAGTCAGTTCACACTGGGGAGTGGCCGTTGTTATGAATCCCTTGGTTTTGTTTGCTATGGACATTCATTTTAAAAGAGAGAGAGAGATTAAGAAGGTGAATCAGTCTGACTTACGGCTTGTTTACATTGCTTGCAGCTTGTTTAGATTTAACCGAGGACACGGACACTCAGAGTCAGACAGAGACGAAGGAGGTAAGATGGAAGGATCGAAACAAAGGAACTAGTGGCCAAGGGTCACTGTTTAGAACTTTCCTATGCCCACAAGGGTGGGTTAATTATCGATTCAGTGTACATCGAATGTGTGGTTATCACCTCTTTTGAACTATAGGAGTGGATTGGATTTGGGGTATCCTGTGAAGACCAGTTGTGTGTTAACCCTTGACTGCGTGTGATGTGGGAATTCACTTGAGGACGATACCCCTTGTGACAAGTCACTTTCGGTGATAATTCGTATGTGGATTTGGAACGATGACGGATAAAATCTACAGCGACTGTTCTCTTGTTTTACCACCGTGGAACCTGTGGAATTCGACATGATTCCCTCCTCTGGACATTTACCCTGGATTACAAATATCTCTGTCTCATCACCTATTCCATGGATGAATTGAACTTTCATACTTTATCATCTCAAAACCCTAAGCCTTGTTTCCCCTGCGTTCAATAGCTTGGGAGTAATACTTCCACACATATATACACGTAACACTGTTAACTTTTGTTTATCTTGCTTAAGTTATTATTTATAAGTAGACACTGATAAAGATAGTGGTTTTCACATCAAAACCAGACTCCAGTCTATTGCTGCTGGTTCGTTTCTAAAGCATTACGGTTCGTAACAAAATTAGGGCCTGCGTCTGGGATATGAACAAATTTGGGGGCATATTGATTGATTAATTATCAATTTCATTGGGGAAATCCCTTTTGATTTATTTGTGTGTGGAAAATCACCAGCAATGGATGTTGATAGATTTCTGGAAGCACCAACCTCTGAGGCATTAGAAGACGCCAGAAGGATTGAGTTGTTGAGTATTGCTAAAAGGTTAGAACTTGCTAAGGTGAAATCAACAATGAGGAAGGCACAGATGCAGAGGACAATAGCTGAACATTATGTATATGAGGGTGTGTTTAAAGTGGAAGAGTTGGAGGTGTTTCTGGAAAGTAAACTTAGTGAGCTTGAGCTCCCGTACAAGTTAGAAAAATTAAAGATGGAGGCTGTGGAAAGGCAGAGGCAGTTTGAGGCTAGAGAGGCAGAAAAACAGGGAGGAAGCAGAAAGACAGAGGCTGTTTGAGCTGGAAAAGATAAGAGAGATTGCAGCAAAGGGGTCTAGTGTTAGACTCTGGTGATAAGTTTGAGTCCAGTCGGGAAGTTAAATTGGTACCTCCATTTGATGAGGCAGAGGTTGATAAATACTTTCAGCATTTTGAGAAGTTTGCTCAGAGTATAAAGTGGCCAAAAGAGGGTTGGCCTATTCTCTTACAAAGTGTAATTAAGGGCAAGGCTCAGCAAGCCTATTCTGTGCTTTGACAGTTGATGAAGCAGCTGATTATGACACAGTGAAACAGGCTGTGCTCAAAGCTTACGAGTTGGAAAGTTTAGAAATTTGAGGAAATCTCTGAACCAGACTTGTATGAAATTTGCTTATGAGAAGTTTGTGTGTTTTGACCACTGGCACATATATAAAAATGTAAATGATGATTTTAACAGCTTGAAAGAGTTGGTTTTAATTGAAGAATTCAAAAGGTGCGTCCCTGATGACATAAAGACATATTTAGATGAAAAGGATGCTGCCACTTTGCAGGAGTCTGCTAGATTCACAGATGAGTTTGCTTTAACCATAACTCATGAGTTCACCCTGAATAAAAGCTTCCAAAAGAGTAGCAGGGATAACCAGGGTAAACCAGAAATTAATGCTGGAACTAATAACAAGAGTAAGGATGAAGGGAAGCAGTTGAAGGAGAAATATTCTGGTCTTACTTGTTACTATTGTAAGAAAGCTGGTCATATGATGTCTTAATTTTTCCATCCTGAAGAAGATAAAGGAAAAGGAGTCAGTTCCAAATGCCTGTGATCAGTATGTTGAAGCACCTATAAACCCACATTCTGTTGAGGCTCAGTTAAGGACTGAGAGGTCTGACTGAGTTCAGAAGGTATTCGCCTCACCTCCCCCTCGTACCCCATCCGTTATTTATTATTATTTTTATACACACATTTGTTCTCTCACTCTCCTTTTTTCTCCGTCTCTCCCTCTGACTATACCCCTTGCCCATCCTCTGGGTTCTCCCCCTCCCCCTTGTCTTTCTCCACAGACATCCTGTCCCATGATCCTCTCATATCCCCTTTGCCAATCACCTGTCCAACTGTTGGCTCCATCCCTCCCCCTCCTGTCCTCTCCTATCATTTTGGATCTCCCCCTCCCCCTCCCACTTTCAAATCTCTTACTAGCTCTTCTTTCAGTTAGTCCTGACGAAGGGTCTCAGCCCGAAACGTCAACTGTACCTCTTCCTAGAGATGCTGCCTGGCCTGCTGCATTCACCAGCAACTTTGATGTGTGTTGCTTGAATTTCCAGCATCTGCAGAATTCCTCTTGTTCAGAAGGTATTCGATCACTTTATGTCAGATGGGTTTGTATTAGTAAAGGAAAGGTCAACCCTGGTACCTATGAAAATTCTTTGAGATACTGGGGCTTCTCAGTCACTTACATTAGACAGTGTTCTAAAGTTTGATGATGAGACTAACATAGGTGAGGTAAATCTTATTAAAGGCATTGGGGGTGGCATGGTTTCTGTGCCACTGCACAGGGTAATTTTAGTCAGGGTTGGTTTCGAGACCTGTTAAGATTGGATTATGCTCCAGTTTACCGGTGGAAGATGTTACTTTGCTGTTAGGGAATGACCGGGCAGATGGTAAAGTCGTTCCTGCAGTGCAGTTGACAACTAAGCCAACCACTGACGACCCACAGATGGATTTTAACATTTATCCTTCCTGCGCAGTAACTCAAAGTATGGCTAAAAAGTCTGCCAATGCAGACAGTTCTGTGCAGCATGATTCTGATACCCATGACAGCCAAAATCGGGATTCAGGTTATGATGACTTGTCAGGGACTCTTCTACCTTCTTTGTTTCAACAGGACTCAGGTAGTTAGTCTGATAAGAAAGATTTATTCCTGTCTAGGAAGGAGTTTATAGCAGAACAGAACCAAGACCCTGAGATTGAAGCTTTAAAAGAAACAGCTTTCTCAGATAATGAGATTAAGAAAGTACCAGTTGGCTATTATCTCAAGGATGGAGTGTTAATGAGGAAGTGGAGGCCACCTGCTATACCTGTGAGTGAGGAATGGGCAATTGTTCACCAAGTTGTTGTCCCTAAAGTTTATAGGACTAAAATTTTAGCTTTGGCCCACAGTATGCCCTGAGGTGGCCATTTCAGAGTGAATAAAATGGTAAACAGGATTATGGAACAATTTTATTGGCCTAATTTAAGGAAAGATGTTGTGACCTTTTGCAGAACCTGTCACCCTTATCAATTTGTGGGTAAACCTAATCAGGTCACCCCAGTGGCCCACTCTGGCTATACCTGTATTCGGTGAACCCTTTTCCAAAGTTATAGTGGATTGTGTTGGCCCATTGCCAAAGACTGAATCTGGCCATCAGTATTTGCTAAATATTATGTGTACTGCATCCAGATTCCCAGAAGCAATAACTCTCAGAAATATTAAAGCTAAAACTGTGGCGAAAGCTCTTAACAGGTTTTTTACTTTATTTGGTTTACCTAAAGAAATCCAGTCTGATCAAGGAAGTAATATTACACCTGGATTGTTCCAGCAGGTATTTTATGAACTGGGAGCTAAACAAATTACATTGTCTGAGTACCATCCGGAATCACAAGGGGCTTTAGAAACATTTCCTTCTACCCTCTAAACAATGATTAAGACATACCGTGTTGAAAATGGAAAAGACTGGGATGAAGGAATACATTTGCTTTTGTTCGCAGTAAGAGAGCCGGTACAGGAATTACTGGGCTTTAGTCCTTTTGAACTTGTATTTGGTCATAGAGTGAGGGGAACTTTGGCCTTGTTAAAGGAACAGTGGTTTGATGGGGATGTACATGTTAACCTGTTAGACTGTTTTGAAGTTCAAAAATAAACTACACCAAGCTTGTAGTCTAGTGAGACAAAACTTAAAGATTTCTCAAAACAAAATGAAGTGTTGGTTTGATAAGTGGGCTTGCGGAAGAAAATACGAGGTGGGGAATAAGGTGCTTGCCCTATTTCCAATGTTGACGTATCCACTTCAGGCGAAATTCAATGGACCATATGAAATAGTCTCTCAAAGTAATGATGCGAATTATGTTACTAAAACACCCGACCGACGTCAACTAACACAGGTGGTACACATAAATATGATAAAGCCTTATTTTGTCAAGCAGGCAGCATCTGTGAGTGTTGTTGTCAAAATATATGAATCTGGCAATGCTGAAAATGAAACAATTGACTCATCTAAGGCTACGTCCACACTAGACTGGATAAATTCGTAACCAAAGCTTTCTGTCTTCGTTTTGACCCTCTGTCCACACTGAAATGGTGTTTTCCTCCCCCAAAAACAGAGATTTTCTTCAACGCCCTCCGGAGTGTGTAAATTTGTAAACGTCGATTGCGCAGAGCAGTGTGGACGGGGTAAACGGATATTTTTAAAAACGCTGTCATGACGTGCCAGAACAGATGGCGGCAGCGCGACATTTCATTGTTTTCTTGAACGCAACCCCCCCCACACAACCTAACAATTTCAGAACAGACAGAAACAATACTGAAGCCAGAAGAGTTAGAAATGTACTTACCAAATACTTTGACCCATAGCTTACTGAATAAGTAAGTATACTAACTTTGCCCTGTTTTCTGTCCTTGCTTGTATGAAGGTAGTTTACCTATTTATGCAAGCACTTCTGATGGGCAGTTGAAGTTCCCCAACCATATCGCAGCCACCACCCTGCGACCAGACGTTGTCGTAGTGTCTGAGTCTACTAAGCAAGTGGTGCTGCTGGAGCTGACAGTCCCATGGGAAGATAGCTTGGAGGAGGCCTTTGAAAGGAAGCTCTCCAAGTACGCAGGACTGGTCAGCAACTGTCAGCAGGCTGGATGGAAAGCAAGGTGTCTCCCAGTGGAGGTTGGTTGCAGGGGATTCGTAGCCCGTTCTTTAGTTAGAGCTTTCAGCATTTTGGGCATCGAGGGAGAGGGGAAGAGGAGAGCCATCCGCAGTACCACTGATGCG
This sequence comes from Mobula birostris, assembly GCF_030028105.1. Taxonomy (NCBI): domain Eukaryota; kingdom Metazoa; phylum Chordata; class Chondrichthyes; order Myliobatiformes; family Myliobatidae; genus Mobula; species Mobula birostris. Next base: position 42,037,342 of record NC_092382.1, on the reverse strand, counting down.
GCAGAGAGGGCCTCAAGATGGCTGTGGCTCAAAAGAGGGGAGCCATGGATTCGTAAGTAGCTAGCCATCTGGACACAAGCTGGGACCTGATCAGCCCCGGCTGGGTCACCTGGAGGAGGTTGTATGATGTTGAAAGACCCGAAACACCCGATGATTCCAGGAACATCACTGAAGATGTGTCCAGAAGCTTCAATAGATGTACATACACAGAGTTTTTACTATTTCTCCTTTAATATCTTCCAGCTGTTTGTTGTTATCTTGTCGGAACTCATGAATCTCTCTGAGAATCAAAGACAGATTCACCGATTCCTCCTCATTATCTCCGTCCTGGCTTGCCGTGGGGGAGCTACTTTGATCCGTACCTTACTGAATAAATAAGTATACTTACTTTGCCCTGTTTTCTGTCCTTGCTTGTATGAAGGTAGTTTACCTATTTATGCAAGTACTTCTTTGACAATAGATGTGTAACAGCCTAATGTAACATTGTATGGAAATACAAGATAACACTGATGCAGACATGTTTTATACATTTAACAAGGCACTTTATTTGTCACGGACCCTTCTGGCAATCCCCCACCTTACTGTTTACCTCAGGAATTGGGCTTCAATCCCCCCGTTTAATTTCCAATCATTCCCAGGTTCCACTTACACACACACACCTGCTTTCCATCAGAAAATGCAGGATAAAGACCCTGTGATCACAACAACGAGCTGACAGTTCGTTGGTCGACGCCAGTGTGAGTAACCTTCGTTCATGGTTCTTAGGACTGTTAGTTCTAAGTCTAGCATCGCTCCTAGATTCTCTCCAAACCCAAGACTTCAGGTAAAGACTCCCCTGGAAACCGATTCCACGCTCGCTACGGTGATAACGACTCCCGACTCTGTCCCCACGCCCCTGTTCTGCACTTGGGTTCACCCATGCTTGTGTAATATGATTAATGTATTGCTTGTGCAAACATTCAATAGATGCAATTGTCACCTTTGCCCAGTAACTCATTCTATTGCACATGTTAAATACACCAAATTAATACACAAAGACATGGCAAAGGTAAAGGCAAACAAATGAGGTAACAGCAAATTTCACTTTTGCCTAGTAACAAGCCTTGTTCCATTTAGTTGTACCTGTCGTCCCTTTCATCGGTGAAGAGACTATGGCTGTAGAAAACGTTTCTGGACTAACGCGCACCAGGTCTTTTGTTTGGCAATTTCCATTTAAGTTTCTCTAGTCCAACTGGACAAACGCGCACCAAGTACACCGTTTCCTCTTTGATTTTTTTCCGTGTGTCTTGCGCATGCCCAGTAGGAGGAGATTCACCCAAATATCCATTCTAATGAGGACAGAGGTATTTTGAAAATTGCCTGGTGTGGACACCTGGCGTTTTTACGCCAAACCTGCGTTTTCAAAATTATCCGGTCTAGTGTGGACGTAGCCTGAGATTTTTCACAAGCCAGACATGGTCCCAGTTAGGCTAATGAACTTGGTTGTTCTGGAAAACATTGATAACAAGTTGGCTCATCTGCAGCCAAAGCAAGAACAACAGCTGAGAAATTAATTCTGAAGTTTAAAAATTTATTTCCCGACGTTCCCAAGCAAACCACGGTCGCAGTACATGACGTAGATATTGGTCAAGCCAAACCAATTAAACAGCACCCATATTGCATGAACGTAGAAAAGCGTAAATTGGCTGAGTAAGAAATTGAATATATGCTGAAAAATGGTATTATTAGGCCTTCAAAATCAGATTGGAGCTCACCCTGCGTTATTGTGCCCAAACCTGATGGTAGTGTTAGATTTTCCACTGATTATAGGAAGGTAAATGCAGTAACAAAAACAGATGCCTATCCTATCTCTATGGTGGATGATTGCCTCGATAAGGTTGGAAAAGCTAAATTTCTTAAAGATTGATCTGTTGAAAGGGTATTGGTGCGTTCCATTGACAGACGGAGGTAGAGAAATTTCCGCGTTAGTGACAGCTACTGGGTTGTATGAATACAATGTTTTGCCATTTGGAATGAAAAATGCTCCAGGAACATTCCAGAGAATGATTGATTCTGTAATTCGAGGGTTAGAACACGCAGTTGCCTATATTGGTGACTTAGTCACAGGGAGTGACACTTGGGAAGAGCATATCTCTGCAGTAGAAAAGCTGTTTGACAGGCTTTCCCAAGCCAACCTTACAGTTAATAGTGAATTTGGCCATGCCACTGTGACCTATCTTGGCTATGTAGTAGGTCAAGACAAGTTGGCTCCTGTTCAGGCAAAAGTCCAGGGAATTTCTGAAGTTCCTAATCCGACTGGTATGAAGGCTCTCAGAAGGTTTCTGGGAATGATTGGATATTATCGTAAGTTCTGTAAGAACTTTGCTGATATCGCTCTTCCTCTGACTAATCTCCTGAAGAAGGGTGAAAAGTTTGTTTGGACCGAGCCTTGTCAGGATGCATTTGATCGATTGAAAGTTATTATTTGAGATTAGGCCAATCAATGTAGGGTCGTCAGCAAATTTAATTAGTAGATTGGAGCTGTGGGTGGTGACACAAGTCATGGGTATAAAAAGAGTAAAGGAGGGGGCAAGGAGACAACCCTGTGGGGTATGTGTGCTGAGGGTCAGAGAGACAGAGGTGAGGGAGCCCACTCTTACCACCTGCCGGCGATCTGACAGGAAGTCCAGGATCCAGCTACACAAGGCAGGGTGAAGGCCGAGGTCTCTGAGCTTCTTGTCGATACTTCACATCTTCGTATGGCTACTGCTCTGCCCATGACTGCAAGGAACTGCAGAGAACTTTGGAGAGCAGAGAACATCAGAGAAACAAGCCTCCCCTCCATGGACTCTTCCTACACTTCCCCTGCGTCGGAAAAGCAGACCATGTACTCAAAGACCCTCACAACCTGGACGTTCTTGCTGCAACCCCACTCCCCCATCAGGGAAGAGATACAAAAGCCTTAAAGCGCGTACCACCAGCCTCAAGGACGGCCTCCTGTCTGCGGTTATAAGCCAAAAAAATGGACTCGACCTCACAATGTAACTCGACGTGACCCTGCGCCATGTGTCTATCTGCACTGCACTTTCTCTGCAGCCATAATGCTTTGTTACAGTTATTGTTTTGATGTATATCAGCTCAATGTACTATTGTAATGTATTGATCTGTGTGGATGGTATGTCGGGCAAGAATTTCACTGTAGCTCAGTACGTGATAAAAATAAACAAATTCCCCATTTTAATTGTGTGGAAATGTTAGACAGACTGAGCTGCTTTGGAACCACAGAAGGAAACTTAACTTTTGTTATTTCTGTAGAATGCAGATAAATAGAAAAGGCTTCAATCTCGCATTACAATCTGCGGTAACTGGGATCAGGTGACTGGTGGTGGGTCTCCCATACCGATAATCAGAATCAGGTTAATAGCTCCGGCATATGTCATGAAATTTGTTGTCTCTGCGGCAGCAATAGAACCCAATTCATAACAATAGATTTTATCAAATGTGATTTAAGATAAGAATATGCATATTAAACAGTTAAATTATATAAGTAATACAAAATAAAAAAAAATATAATAAACTATTTTAATTGTGTGGAACTAAATACTGACTGGGTTGTTGCTTTGGAAATTCTAGAGTGAAGCTTAAGTAAACTACACGTTTATGAGAAGCTCAGATAAATAGAAAAGGCTAAACTCTCACACAAATTGGTCATACACACAGAAACATTGGCTGCACTTCAGCAGGTAATAACAGTGGAATGAAACATGCTGAAAATATTGCAGAAAAAAAACATATTGTCCACCCACGACAAGAGGACGTGACAGATCCGGATCTCACTGCCTTGTCTGAATGGGCGAAAGATGAAGCTACACGGACATGTAGAGTAGTGACCGACAGATGCTGCAGATCTGCAGGGAAATGTGAACAGGAAACGGGATCAGGTGACGGGTGGAGGGTCTCCCACCTGAACCGGTGACTCTGCTCCTCACCCCTCACCCGCTGCCCAACCCATCCACTGCATTTTCCACATTATTCCACTGCCACCAGATACGTAGTTACCTTTTCCCTCCATATCTTCCCTCTCCCTTTCCCTCCACCTCCAAGTCACAGAGTCAAGGGTTCAATTCCCATTCCGATCCAACACACAATTCAGACCCAAACAGGAAATGTGCAGGTTTCATTTAAATCAGTCTGTGTTTAAAAACACTCATTTCTATTCACAGTCCCCCGGCCTCACTGGACAGCAACACTGAAACATCAAGTGAGAAACAGCAGGATGTGGCCATTCAGCCCCTCTAACCATCAACAAGATGACGGCTGCTCTCCCATCTCAGCCACATGTTTCTGCCCGATCCTCATTTCCTCGATCCCTCCAGTCTCCACACATCTGCTGGCCTCTGTTTTATGTGAGGATGATCACCGAATCTTCACCGCCCTCTGGGGTGGGGATTTACAGACATTTACCACTCTTGGAGTGAAGACATTTTCCCTCATCTCAGTCCTGGACAGTCCAACCCCTTTTTCAGAGACTGGGATCCCTGGTTCAACCGGTAATGATGTTGTGCATTTCAATGTGTTCACCTCTCAGTTCTCGGTTCTCTAAATGAAAGGGTTATCACATTTGATCTTTCTTCATATGATCACCCACCACTCCAGGGATCAGTCTGGTGAATCTTCATTGCACCCTCTATAACAAATACTCTCTAACCTCTTTGTTAATCCTCTATGGAATTAATTTCCATCTTCTGCAGCCCCGTGTTGCCCCAACCACTCACCTCCCACCCCTGTCACTATTTCCACCTTCCCACCTCCCCCTCACCTGGACCCACCTCTCACTCCCCAGCTCTTGCCCCATCCCCACCCCTCACCTCTTTTCTCGGACTATTTCCCGTCCACTCTCAGTCCAGAGGGAGGGTCTCAGCCCGAAATGTTGACGGTCCATTTCCCTCCACAGATGCTGCCCGACCCACTGAGTTCCTCCGGCAGTTTGTTCTTTGGTCTGTATAACCCGTGTTAGTGTGGGGAGCGGGATTTTACACCATATTCCCGGTGCAATCTCAACAAAACACAAATAATTGTCACTTTGCCCGGACCATTGGCCCCGCTTGCAGGGCAACAGTCTGCCGGTGTTTGCCCCCAATGTGGTGAATCGCCACCACCGTGGGCTCAGACATTTCCACAGATGAGCCCCTCCTGTCCCCACCGGGACAAACATCCTGTCCGCCCCCTCTCTCACCGTCTTCATCCTCTCCCTCCCCGGGGAACCGGCATCAAACCGACGGGCCGAGCGGTCTCCTCCTACCTCTCAGCGATACATCAGACTCCGGCCGCAGGAGACGCTTCACAAACGCCCCAACTTCCCTCGGCGGGATATGGAAATAAATCAGAAAGCGGACATTTACTTTGAGGTTTGCTCCTCTTTGAGCGGGGTAACGCCCTCTCGGCTGGTCCGCCTCCGCTATTGGGCGGAAACAGTGATTGACATCGCCTCGGAGGTGAGGGGTGGAGGGGTCTCGTGGTCGGTAGCTCAGCCGTTAAACCGCCTCAGCACGAGCAGAGCAGCGCGTGTGTGACGTCAGTTACGCACGGGGGGAACCATGTGTGACGTCACCTGTGGGGGAGCGCTTGTAATTAAAAACACCTGAATGGACATTTCTTATGATTTCAGTGGGACAACAACATTAATCACGGGTTTCATCACTGAATCCAGTGTTGTGAGATGTAAAAAGTCCCCTGTTATGTGTCCGGCTGTGCTGTGTTGTTGGTGGAGTGGGCAGCGTGGTGTTTGTCTCAATTCGGGTCACAACACCAGAATTGCCAGCGGGGTCCACACACAGTGTATTAGTGACCAGAAAACCTCCCGTCCCTGCAGTCTCTGTCTCCTGGTAAACTCAACACCCTGACAATGTGGACCATAGACACCCCTTCCTCTCAGAGTCAGGGAATCATTCAGACAGCTGATCAAAGAGAGGAATTATATTTATTGGTCATTAAAGTTCACCCAGATTCGTTTGGACGGATTTGATGTGGAGTTCGGGGGTCACAGTGAAAGGGCCGGACGGCCGAACTCTCCCCGTTGTCCAAACATCCTTCCGGGTGAGGCGACCCTTCACCTGTGAATCTTCCGGGGTCGCCCGTTGTGTCCGCTGCTCCCGATGCGGCTCCTCTGCACTGGTGACACCGGCTCCTCCGCAGTTGTGCGGGGTCGGGTTGTTTTTTCGGGGGGATCGATGTTATTTTTCCCATTTGCGGGAGGAGTGGGGTTTTGGGGGTTGATGATCGGGATGCCGTTCCTTTTTATGCGGGGGTTGGGTGGGAGTTTGATGTTTCTCTCTGAACGACTTTCATGTTCTTTGTTCCGTGGCTCACTGGAGAAGAAAACAAAAACTCGGAGCTGTTTATGGATCCCTGCTTTGATAATTAATTAACCTTTGAACTATCTGCTCCGAGCGGGATTTCCCGGTGTCCAAACATTTTCATTCCGATTCCCATTCCCGTTGCGACGTGTCAACCCATCGCCTCCTCTTCTGCCAAGATGAGGCCACCCTCAGGGTCCAGGATCAGCGCCTCATATTCCGTCTGGTTACCCTCCAAACTGATGGCATGAATATCGATTTCTCCTTCCGCCGAACAGATCTCCCCCTCACCTCTCCCTCCCACTCCCTCTCTTCCTCTCTGACTTTTCACGTCCTCTCACCTGCTGAACACTTCTCTCTGGATCCACTGCTCCATCTCTTTCTCCTATTCTCCACTCTCCTCTCCTATTAGATTCTATTTTCTTCTGCTCTTGAGCTTTCCCACCTACCTGGCTTCACCTATCACCCTCCAGCTCGGCATTTCCTCGCCCGCCCCGATTTTATTCAGATATTTCCTTCATTCCATCTCAGTCCTGAAGGAGGGTTCAACTGGAAACGTCAAATGTTCATTGATGCTGCCCGGCCTGCTGAGTTCCGCCAGCATTTTGTTGGTGTTGCTCTGGATTTCCAGCATCTGCAGTTTGTCGTGTTTGTGATCTACCTCTCCGTTGTCCCTCCCGCCTCCGGCCGCCGGCGGCGCTGCATGGACCTCCGGCCACCAGTGGCGCTGCATTGACCTCCGTCCGCCGGCGGCGCTGCAAGGACCTCCGGCCACTGGTGGCGCTGCATTGACCTCCGTCCACGGGTGGTGCTGCGGCGAATATCCTGCTGAACGTCGGCCCGGTGCCCAGCACAGTTGTCGCCGGCGGTTCTGCTACCGAGGAGGTGAGTAATGGAGTTTGTGTAAATCGGGGGTTTGCTGCAGTTGGAAAGGGCCGGGACCGAGTTCTGCCGGACGGCTGCAGGCTCCGGGCTCTCCGGTCCCGCAGCCCCGGTTTTAGCTTTGCGCCCGAGCCCGGGCTGTGGGATCAGTCAGTTGTGGTTCCCAGGCTGGGAGGGGGTTTGGGGTGAAGGGGATCTGTCTGTGTGTGGGTAGAGGTTACGGGTGGACTGTGGGTGTGGGGTGAGTGGTCGGAAAGATGTGGGACCCTAGGCCTGAAAGGGAGCGGTTGTTAGAAAGTGGGATGTCCTTTCAGCAGAGGTGCAGTGCTAATTGTTTTAGGTGCCGGAGCTGACAAAATACTTGCCATTTCCTAGATCCTCTCTGTATATATGTCACACCCAGTTTGTGTACCTGCTGATTTCATGTACTGGACAACCTCCTTGCCCCATTCGAGTAATGAACAGGTAAACAAATTGAGTGTGGTATATATATATATATATCTTATTATGTCAAAATCAGATTTATTATCACAGGCAATTGAAGTGAAATTTGTTTGACTCAGCAACAGCAGTTGAATGCAATACATAAATACATATTCTGGCATAGATAATAAATTAAAACATAATAAATAAAAAACTAAATCATTATGCATAACGAATAGACCATAAGACAAAGGAGCAGAAGTAGGCCATTCGGCCCATCGAGTCTGCTCCGCCATTTTATCATGAGCTGATCTATTTTATCCTATTTAGTCCCACTGCCCCACCTTCTCACCATAACCTTTGATGCCCTGGCTGCTCAGATACCTATCAATCTCTGCCTTAAAGACACCCAATGACTTGGCCTCCACTGCTGCCCGTGGCAACAAATTCCATAGATTCACCACTCTCTGACTAAAAAAATTTTTTCGCATTTCTGTTCTGAAAGGGCGCCCTTCAATCCTGAAGTCATGCCCTCTCGTACTAGACTCCCCCATCATGGGAAACAACTTTGCCACATCCACTCTGTCCATGCCTTCTAACATTTGAAATGTTTCTATGAGGTCTCCCCTCATTCTTCTAAACTCCAAGGAATACAGTCCAAGAGCGGACAAACGTTCCTCATATGTTAACCCTCTCATTCCTGGAATCATTCCAGTGAATCTTCTCTGTACCCTCTCCAACGTCAGCACATCCTTTCTTAAATAAGGAGACCAAAACTGCCCACAGTACTCCAAGTGAGGTCTCACCAGCACCTGATAGAGCTTCAACATCACAGCCCTGCTCCTATACGCTATTCCTCTAGAAATGAATGCCAACATTGCATTCGCCTTCTTCACTACCGACTCAACCTGGAGGTTAACTTTAAGGGAATCCTGTACGAGGACTCCCAAGTCCCGTTGCATCTCAGAACTTTGAATTCTTTCCCCATTTAAATAATAGTCTGCCTGTTTATTTTTTCTGCCAAAGTGCAGAACCATACACTTTCCAACATTGTACTTCATTTGCCATTTCTCTGCCCATTCTTCCAATCTATCCAAGTCTTTCTGCAGACTCTCCGTTTCCTCAGCACTACCGGCCCCTCCACCTATCTTCGTATCGTCAGCAAACTTAGCCACAAAGCCCTCTATTCCATAATCCAAATCGTTGATGTACAATGTAAAAAGAAGCAGCCCCAACACTGATCCCTGTGGAACACCACTGGTAACCGGCAGCCAACCAGAATAGGATCCCTTTATTCCCACTCTCTGTTTCCTGCCAATCAGCCAACGCTCTATCCAGGTATGTAACTTTCCTGTAATTCCATGGGCTGTTATCTTGTTAAGCAGCCTCATATGTGGCACCTTGTCAAAGGCCTTCTGAAAATCCAAATATACAACATCCACTGCATCTCCCTTGTCTAGCCTACTGGTAATTTCCTCAAAAAATTGGTTGAATAGATTGTTAAAGATGTGTAAAAACAGAAATGATGTATATTAAAAAGTGACGTAGTGTCCAAAGCTTTCAAAGTCCATTCAGGAATCAGATGACAGAGGGGAAGAAGCTGTTCCTGAATCACTGAGTGTGTGCCTTCAGGCTTCTGTATCTCCTGACTGATGGTAACAGTGAGAAAAGGGCATGCCCTGGGTGCTGGAGGTCCTTTATAATGGATGCTACCTTTCTGAGACACCGCTCCCTGAAGATGTCCTGGATACTTTGTAGGTTAGTACCCAAGATGGAGCTGACGAGATTTACAACCTTCTGCAGCTTCTCACGGTCCTGTGCAGTAGCCCCTCCATACCAGACAGTGATGCAGCCTGTCCGAATGCTCCCCACAGTGCAGCTATAGAAGATTTTGAGCTTGTTTGTTGTCATGCCAAATTGCTTCAAACTCCTAATAAAGTACAGCTGCTGTCTTACCTTCTTTATGACTACATCGATAGCTGGGACCACGTTAGATCCTCAGGGATCTTGATGCCCAGGAATTTAAAGCTACTCACTCTCTCCACTTATGATCACTCTATGATGATTGGTACGTGTTCCCCTGTCTTACTCTTCCTGAAGTCCACAATCAGCGCTTTCGTCTTACTGACATTGAGTGTCAGGTTGTTGCTGTGGCACCATTCCACTAGCTGGCATATCTCACTCCTGTACGCCCCCTCGTCACCACCTGAGATTCGACCAACAATGGTTGTATTGTCGGTAAATTTCTCAATGGTGTTTGAGCTGTGCCCAGCCACACAGTCATGTGTATACAGAGAGTAGAGCGGTGGGCTAAGCACACACCCCGAGGTGCGCCAGTGTTGATCGTCAGTGAAGAGGATATGTTATTGCCAATCTGCACAGACTATGTTCTTCTGGTTAGGAAGATGAGAATACAATTACAGAGGCCCAGGTTCTGCAACTTCTCAATTAGGATAGTGGGAATGATGGTATAAAATGCGGAGCTGTAGTCGATGAACAGCAGTCTGACGTAGATGCTTGTGTTGTCCAGGTGGTCTAAAACCGTGTGAAGAGCCGTGGGGATTGCGTCTGCCGTTGACCTATTGTGACGACAGGCAAATTGCAGTGGGTTCAGGTCCTTGCTGAGGCGGGAGTTCATTTCAGTCATAACCAACCTCCCAAAGCATTTCATCACTGTCGATGTAAGTGCTACCAGGCAATAGTCCTTAAGGCAGCCCACATTCTTCTTCTTTGGCGCTGGTATAATGGTAAACCAAGATGAAAGAAATATATCAATTCCAGAGCTCCACAGAAATATAGTGATAGTTAAAACATTAACAATAGTATAGCCTATCAGTACATTTCAGTGTATAACTGGTACAATAAAACATATAATAATTTAATAATATGACAAAGTATTACACGGTTGCACTCAATAATTATCATAAAATATAATTATCAAGCAAGTAAAGAAAAAGACACTAATCATGTATTTTACCAATTTAAAAGTAATTACCTACTTACCAAATGCCACCAATGAGAAGTTTCACAATAATTTCCACAAAGGGTCAGGTGTAATATGTGTTCGTGGGTCTGAAGCAACTCTTGTCCTGGTATCATCTGCTGATCTGATCTGTGGTACTGCAGCCATGTTGTGACATATGGCTCAGAATTCCACTGAACTAGAGGAGGTCTGTGTAGTTTAACAAACATAAGTGCTGATACATGATCTATAAGAGTCCTTGAGTGTGTTGTTATTATCAAGTTGATGTGACTGAATCCTCTCTCACACTCAGCAGTACTAATAGGAATAACTTGTGAACAGCTCAGTAATGGGCGTAAATCTTGGGGGATGCGGTGTCCACGATTCTCCACATAATCCCTGAAGGCATTTATTACAGAGGAAGAAGAAAGCTTAAATCTCTTACAGAGAGATGATATTGCAGCTTCTCCATAATTCTCCATCAGGCAGAAGGTACCAAAGCATCCGGGCTCACACGACAAGACTGCGTAACAGCTTCTTCCCCCAAGCCATCAGACTCCTCAATACCCAGAGTCTAGACTGACATTCACATCATTTATTATTATATTGTTATTTGTCCGCTACTGTGCCTATTGTCTTGTTTATAAATTATTGTACTGCCCTGCACTGTTTTTGCACACTTTATGTTGTCCTGTGCAGGGCTGTAGTCTAGTGCAGTTTTTTAATGTTGTTTTTATGTAGTCTAGGGTAGCCTTTGCTGTCTCACATTGTCTAGTGTAGTTTTGTGTTGTTTTACATAGCACCAGAATCCTGGAGAAACGTTGTCTCGTTTTTACTGTGTACTGTACCAGCAGTTTATGGTCGAAATGATGATAAAATACGACTTGACTTGGAAAAAAAAATTAAGCAGTATTTTAGCAGGCCAGTTATCTTTATCAAGGACACACATTTCATTTGGCTGGGAATTAATACATACTTTGAGGTTTAGAAGTTTGAGAACTTTTCAAGGATGTTGCCGTGAACATAAGGTGCTGCAGATTGTTTATAAGACGAGCAAGAAATTGTCGATAGTTAATGGAGACAATTTTGTTGTTGCTTGTTAAGGTAATTTCTCCAAACTTCCCCTTTTCAACTGCCTCTTGAGCTTCTAGAGTTCTTGTACCAGGTTGGTCTTTCAGTCCATGCAGTGATCTTCTGATCCATTGGGTCAGTTTGTCTGCATAAACAGTCGTAGTAGTGTGTTTCTGTAAACACTCTGACAGTAAACCAAGTTCATGCAATGTGTCATACGTTAGAGCTAAGTCCAATAGAAACTGTCCTGAAGAATCTTTTCAACAGACCTTCATAGGTTTTTCTCTCACTCCCAGATCCTGTTTCATTCTTCATTACTTTTTCAAAATGAAAACACAGTGCTTCATAATTTTGTCACACTGCTGAAACTGTTCGAAATGAGCTAGCCACACACCTGGTGCCCAGAACACGGCCTATTTCGCAAATTTGTAGTTCTCGTTGAGAGGCACATTCAGACAGTTCCTTTTGATTTAGAGGTGATCTACTGTAAACAGAGTAGAATTTGTTGATAAATGATTGAAAATGATTCATTCTATGAACTTCTCTCACTGAATCACTTACTGCAAGTTCTAATCTGTGATTAAGACCGTGCCAATTTGTCACATCAGGGTTATGTTCCTTGACAATTGTAGCAACACCAGATTTGACACCAGGCATTACATTCGCCCCATTACTAGCAAATGCTACAAGGTTCTGTTTCAAGTAAGAGTCATCAAACCCATGGTTCTTGAGACAATTCAAAAGATGCTTAACAATAGTTGCAGCTTTCTGATCAGGCAGTTCAATTAGATCTAAAAACATAAAATGGGGATCACCTTCCTTATCACGTTTCAAATAAACTATTTCGGTGGTCTTATTGCTCAGGCTTTTTGATTCATCAATGAGAACAGAAAATTTGCCATTTTTTCTGTTTGCTATGCTAGCAAATTTTCTTTTTTATATTAATGGCTGCTGTTGACGTCAGAAGTTTACATACACCATAGCCAAATACTCAGTTTTACACAATTCCTGACATTTAATCCAAGAAAACATTCCCAGTCTTAGGTCAGTTAGGATCAGTACTTTATTTTAAGAATGTGAAATGTCAGAATAATAGTAGAGGGTGTAAAAGAGGTTTACCAGGATATTGTCTAGATTAGAGGGCATGAGCTATAACGAGAGGTTGGACAAACTTGTGTTGTTTTCTCCAGAGCGGCGCAGGCTGGGCTGAGACTGGATGAACGTTTATAAGATTACGAGAGGAATAGATAGAGTGGACAGACAATATATTTTTCCTGGAGGTTGAAATGTCTAACACATTTAAGGTGAGAGGAGATGTGAGCGGCAAGTTTGTTTCTTTCCACAGAGTAGTGAGTAGCTGGAATGCTCTGCTTGGGTTGATGGGAGACCCCCACCAGTCACGTGATCCCATTTGCCCGTCGCATTTAACCACAGATGTAACAAGCCCTTTGTGCATGCTCACAGTCTCCGGGTGAGCCGTGTTTTCCTTTCCGCTCAGTGCTGGACTGGACTGGATCATCTGCAGGATTGGGAAAGTGTCTTCGCCTCCTGGGTCGGGGTGCCAGGGGTTGGGATCACTGTCTGTGGGCCAAAGATATCACTTTCCCATCGGTGCGTATTGAGACCGATCCCGAGCGGGGAGATCTGATGTTGGCGGTGAGCCCTGAACCGAAAGCCAATTACTCATTTAGTACCCAGTTATCTGGGCTCTTCAAAAAATGTGTCGACTTCACTTAATCTGCATTGAACGATCCAAACCAGGAGCCCAGGCTGCCTATTTCCGCAGAATTCCCGCCAACAGCTTCAGTGAGGCTGTGTGCCGCAGATCTGCCCCACCCTCCGCTTTGTGACGCAAATTCATATGGTGTGTCCTTCAGTCACCGGATGGGTGGTGATGCTTCCTCCATGTTGCGTTGGGGAAATCTGATGTTGGCCACCGAGTCCTGTTAACTTCCCCCAACTCGCCTCATTTCCTGAGGCTCCTCGCATTTGTCCTGAAGCTTTATGGATCTTGTGTCTTCTCCCCGACTAGAGTGGGTGAGAAAGGAGAACGTCCCAGGTTTTGGGGATCTTTGATTTCACTGCCTACTTTACCGAGGGACTGGGAAGTCTAGGGGGAGAGAATGGTTTCTGTGATGTGCTGATCTGTATCCAAAGTTCTCTGCTGTTCCTCGCAGTCACAGGCAGAGTAGTTACCATACAAAGTGTGAAGAGTCCGGGTGGGAAACTTTCTATGGTGTGTTGATAAAAATTTGGTGAGGGTCAAAGGGCATATGCCAAAATTCTTATTGTTTGTTCTAACTATGTCATTTTATGAGCTTTTATTATGTGCGATTAATTCAGTATCTGTGTATCAGTGATCGTCCTTGATCCCTTCTCCCACCTGGTTCCTTCTGCTCATCCCTGCCCATCTTGTTCAACCTCTGTTTAGTCTCCTGCCGCCCGCTTCAGTGGTATGCATCAACCATCTGGGTCAACCTCGGTCCACCCTGTATCCCACCACCTCAATGTTATATATCAGCAATCTTTCTTTTACCCTTTGTCTTCATTGTGAAGTGTTCTTTTGCACATTTGGCCTTGCTGAGTTATTTCCAGAATCGGTTTTGTTAGCTGGAATGCCAGAGGGTCATCAGGTACCAGTTCTGTTGTGCATTGGTGTGGAGATGCTAGTTATTGAACTGTGACTGGCTGACACACTGCAGCATTTTACTGGCAGCAAAGAGTACTGGGAGAGTTGGTTCTTCGGCTATAATCCTGTGATCTACATTCCAGGCATATGGAACTGTTGATGTTTTGGCTTTGACTTTGGTTAGTGCTTCTACAGATGGGGATGGATGGTCGTCCTTCTGCAATGAAGCAGAAATTTCGAGCAGCTGGAGGAGGGATGTATGGTTAAGTAAACCTACCGAATGCTGAAAAGCCTGGACACAGTGGATATGGAGAGGATGTCCCCATTAGACAGAGAGTCTGATCTGACAGCACAGTCTCAGAATAAAAATGTTTCCCTTTAAAACTGAGATGAGGAAAATTTTTTGGCCTAAAGATATCTGATCTGTGGAATTTGTTGCTGCAGAGGTTGGTTGAGGCTGATATTTGATTATATTTATAACAGAGATTAATATATTCATGATTGCTAAGTAGCTTCAGGGTTACAGGAGGAAGGCAGGAATATGGGGTTGGAATAAAACTCAGCCATGGTTGAGTGGTGGGGCAGACAAGATGGATTGAATCACCTAATTCTGTTCCTGTCTCTTATGTCTCACCATGTCTTATGCCATATCGTTTTGTGACGGGTGAGGGACAATAAAAGATTGTTCACTGAGATGATTATATTTGCCTTCAACGTTTAAATTTCAGTGAGTTTTGTTCTTAGTAACATGAAGCAGAAATGTTTGGTTCTCCTTTTTATTGTTAATGGGCTTCATTACCTTTCGTGTTACAGTTAGACCTGCGGTGAGAGATTCATTGGAAGAAAACCCCAACTGGAAGCAAACCACGACTCAAATGAGGGAACAACAACATCTGAACCAGCCCGAGGATTTTGAGCATTAACTGGAGAGAACCCATCTGATTTGGAGGATCCAGTGATTCACCAGGAGAAAGTTTGGTGAGTCTCATTTACTCAAACACTGGTCCTTTAGACATTACATACCTGTACAAAGGAAGGTAGGAAATAGTTGGAGTGAGACTGAATGTGCCCAGAAGAACCAGTTATGCCTCTGTCAGACCCAGTTACAATCACTCCAGGTCTGGTAATGTGTTTCCAGCAGCCCAGCCCTTTAAAACCACTCCCATTCTGTGGAAGTTGAATCCAGATAAAGTCACTCAGAGACTGTATAAGTACAAACTCGTTTTTCCAAGCACCTGGGGCTTACTCAGTTCGTCGCTCAAACAGGAACAGTCTATGACTGTACCTGCCCTATCCAGTAACTGACTAACAATTCCACTTACACCACAGGTATATCTGTCCAGATACCCCCCACACAAGACAGGCTGGAGCCAAAGTTATTTACTACATGACAGCCCCTAAAGACAAGTTACAAAATAGTCATAATGGCTTACACACACGGAACAGACTGAAGCTGTCCTATCTCTATGCATGAGTGCACAAGGAGATAAGCGTCCTGAAACCCCAGCTAGCTACCCTCAAGAAGAAATATGACTCAGCATAGCTCAGCACATCTGTTGATCATCAGCAGTTTCTTTCAGAAAACAAGCTGCTATTGTTTAACGAAGTGTTAACCCTTTTACATACTTTATCATTCCCACCTTTTCATCATTACATCATCAACAAAGCAGTAATCTTTTACAGAGAAAGTAACCGAGTACAGCATTGACTTATCAGTGGGTAAAAGCAGCAGACATCAGTAATGATAACAATGATATGTACGAGTATTCGGCCATAATGCAATATCTCACCCCACATATTACCGAACAGGCCTTCGAAGACCACCATTTCGACCCTTCGGTGAACCCGTGTAAATCCTGCCCTACTTCCTTGATGCTGTCAATCTCCTTGGCAGTGTGCTGGGAGAGGGATGTAATGTTAGTAGACTTATCAGGGATATAGGTTCAGCATTCTGTGTCAATAATAGCACAGGTTCCCCCTTTCTCAGCCAGGATAAAACCGAAAGCCATACGATTCTGTAGGACTGTTTGCCGGATTGCAGTCATTTCAGTGGATATTTCTGTTACTTGGGCCTTGCGTTTCTGTCAGGGCCCCTGCAGTATTGTGGCCAGCTCCTCAAGTGCTGTAGCCAAATTGATTCTCTCTCGTGAATTCCTGGCTACTCCATAGGAGAGAAAAGCGATCATCCAAAATCGCTCAGTCTCAGTTATTCCTCTCCGCTGTTGGGCACCTGCAAGTATGGCCAGGATGCATGTTTCCCAGTATAGGAAGTTCTGTTTGGTGGGGGCCCGAGATACCATCCCTCAAGACACTGACAGCCACAGTCATCTCTGACTGGACCACAGTTCCTCACCTCACTTCCCCGGGTGATATTTGAGAAAGCCCAGGCTGGGAGTTCCTCAGTCTGGTTGAGCGGGATTACTGACATTGGAATCATAGTTTTACCATGCTGGGGAATTTCGGTACAAACCCAGCAGGCCCCTACTTCTACCTGTTTGGCATAGGTGTGACAGAAAGGTGTTAACATGGGGATCCCCGGATTCTGGGGTGAGCCCTCTCAAAGATGTAAACACGAACACCACTATCAACCAATACATTTTCCTTTCGTCCAAGAGAGTCCTTCTACTCAGTTCCTTCAGTAACACGTTTGTTGTCTGTTTGATGTATCCACCGAGATTGCCCCTTCAGTTTCACAGCCGTGGGAGTGGTCAGTAACTCCTGATGTGGTCCTCTCCACCGAGGTCCGAGTTTCCCTCAATTCCAGTTCTTGATCAGGACAAAATTCCCAAGTTCTATGGTGGAATAGTCACTCCTCTCTGTGGGGTAGTTCTCTTCCTTGTAAGCCTGCCATACCTGCGAATGTAATGCTTGGAGAATTTTGGTTAGTTGGCCCGTAGTCATGTACAATTTCCGGAATATTATTTATGTACAACTCCAAATGCATAACGGGAATCTGTGTAAACGTTCGCACTTTTGTCTGTTGCAAGGATACAGGCACGAGTCGGAGCAAGCAGCTCAGCCTTCTGGGTGGAGACAGCTGCCTCAAAAGAGGCTTGCTCAACTATTTCACTGTCCGTCACTATCGCATAGCCAGAATATCGTGCTGGATTCACAAAGAGCTTCCATCCTCATAAAATATTGCCTCGGGATTGAGGGGATGTTGCGAAATGGGTGGGAGAGTCTGTCCTTCTCTCACGGTGATCCGGATAGGGAGCAGTTGGTGTGGCCGACTTCATGGCCTGAAATTGCCCAGAGATGGGGTATAACATCTTGGGTTCAGTCAATATTAAAAGTGTGCCTTACCAGATGTCCCGTCTTCACCTCAGACTCCTTCCAGTATCGGAGTTGGCCCGCGGCAGAGTCTTGCCAGTCTCCCTTGGTGCTGGGGACTTGTTTCGTCAGGGTGTAGGCAAGGAACTCCAGGTTCTTCCCTCGGAGAGGTCCCAGAGTGCTATCCTTGTCTGTGCAGAGAATCTTGACTTACAATGGTTAGAGCAAGTCTCTCCCTGCTAGATTACACCTCAGACTGGTGGTGACTGTAAATGAAACCACACACTGGGTCCCCCTGGAATTCCACCTTCAGTGGCTGGGTACGTGAATAAGTACGTTCTGTGCCTTCAAACCCAGACAGAGTGATTGTAGAATCTGATAGCTGGAATCCCTTTTCCAATACTATTTTCCGATACCTGATGGAGAGTGGTTGTGGTTACCCCCATATCAATCATAAACAGAATTGGAATTCCAGCAACTTGCAATATTACATTGGGCTTTTTCCGAGGAGTGGTACTCATGGTAGGAAGCATCCTTGCTTGTCAATTTCTATATGGATTGTTGTCCCCACCTGTCCCTTGGTAGGTTTTTGTTCCCATTTCTGATCCCCAGATATAGCTCACTCGCGTCCTTCACCCTGCTGAACATATTCACCTTTAATATTAGTGCCCTTCGGGGTTGATCAGGATTCGAAAGTCGGCTCGCAATAGTATGTCAAAGCTCGTCGCATTCGATTTTGTTCACTGTCAGGCCAATCCATATTATTTGTTTTAATCATGTTGGCTAACTTAGTTGGTAAGCATTGGAGCAGTAAGACATCAAACTGGGCAGACGGATTCCCATCATTAAAGGCTTGGTCTCCTGTGAAAGTGCCGTAGCAGGCCACAAATCGCTCCCAATAGTCTGGTCCCGATTCCCCAGGCTTAGCTTTGCATTCAAGTACTTTAGTGATGTTTACAGGTTGCCGGAGGGCCCTTTCCAAGGCTTGAATAATCCGGTCTGTCTGTTCATTCTCATTATGGTTTCCCACTGGTAACTCCTGATAGGTTTGGTATCTCAATTCTGCCTTTCATTTCCCCCTCCTCAGCTCAGAGAATCGTGCAGCAGAGACAGAATAAATCTTGCGGTGTCACTTTATACATTTGTGTAGTACTGTGGACATACTGAACAAACTGCACTGGTTTTTCTTTTCTATCTGGGGCCTGATTCATGATCATTATCATTTCTTAAGGCTTCCAGGGTGCATACAGAGGAATCACTGAGGGCTGTCCCTCCTCCTGCTCGTGGATTGGGCAGCATTTGGGTGGGCAATTGTCTTTGTGGAGCCATTAACTCTGGGGTTTTATTGGATTCTTCCCTCCCTGTCTCGGAATAATCCTCAGTATTCCCTGTGTGGATCTCTTTTACCCGAGCAGCCACCGTATCTGAGCACTGGGAGGATTGGGGTTCAGGAGCACTGGGTGCACTTGGACAGTGTGCAAAGGCTCTTGTGAGAAAATCCTTCATTACCCGTTAACAGGCCTACGAGATAGGTTGTGTGAGAGTGCAGATGAACCCAATCGAACCCAAAGGAGATCAAAGTTCTTAGTGCCAGTGATTTGCTAGCTGTAAGAATGAATACCTCTCTATATAAAATTCACTGTGCACATTTTGTCACTGGGTGGAAAAAATGCACAGTACAAGATTTTTGTGCACACTGGTCATTACCAATTAGAAGGGACATTGGTGGGAAGGTGGGGAGACCTCCAGTGTCCCTGATGCCCTCACCTGCAACAGGGGTTCCCAACCTTTTTTGCACCGCAGACTGGTTTATTATTGACAATACTCTTGTGGACCGGCCGACTGGGGGTGGGGCGGGGTAGAGTTACGAAGGGACAAGGATAGCAGTCAAATAAGTTGTGTTTACTCTGAGAAAGACTACAATGACCATGAAGCCTTGCACGGGCACTTGTGTGTGCATGCGTGTACGTACCGATTTTTTTTCTACAAATTGTTTTTGGCTATTCTGTTCAGTGAAACTACGCTGTACATACATTATTTCTACTTTACATAGGCTGGGTATTTATCGTATCATTCCAGCTTTTACTTTATATTACTGTTATATAGTGATAAGTCAATTATAAGTCACTTGTAAGTCATCATAACATTTTAAGTAACGTTTGGATATTAAACACACAGCACATATTTTCCCCGTATGAACATATAAAATCATTGCAACACACCAATATCGCTGAATCAATGGGAGCCCTGGGCTTGTTTCCCTGCAACAAGACGGTGCCATTGAGGGGTGATGGGAGACAGTGATACTCGAAGGGAGTTCCTTATGTCCAGTCTATTCCACAATTTAGTTTTCATTGCATTCATTGCAGAAAACCCCGCTTTGCAGAGATATGTTGGAAATGGAATCAACGTTTTTCGTGCTTTCGTGGCTATCCCAAGATATTCAGCCTTGACTTTGATCCGGAATGCCGGCAGAGATGTTATGTCAAACGTACTTTTCAGCCCACCGTCATTTGCAAGCTCGAGGAGTCGATCTTCTTCCCGTGCTGACATGGATGACGTGTGCGGTTTGACCTCTCATGCGTTCAAGTTCAGCAGAGCAGTGGGCATGATAGAGAATGAGGAAGGGTGCAGCTGACTCATATTGCCAAATCATATCGTTGCCTCGCGGCCCGGTACCGGTCCATGGCCCGGTGGCTGGGGACCACTGACCTACAAGATGTGCATCCAGCTGCAGCTTGTAACCCTGCACTTTAAGGAGTTGGAACTTGAGATGGATGAATTCCGGATCATCCAGGAGTTGGAGGGGTTGATAGATATAACATGAAGAGAGGTGAGTTACACCCAAGGTGCAGGACACAGGAAACTGGGTGAGAGTCAGGAAGGGGAATGAGGTTAAATAGCCATCGCAGAGTACTCTTGATGCTATCCTGCATAACAACAGGTGGGCCACTTTAGAAACTGCTCGGGGTCGGGAAATTACCTGGCAGAGGAAAGTCAAAGCGGTGACAAGGGATTTGTTAGTTCAGGAATTTAAACTAGCAGAGGTCTAATATTCTAGTGGTAAGTTTGGCTTGTGCGAGTGTGGGGAGTCGGGGGTGTTGGTTAAACACAGTTGGAAAGAAACTGTTCCCAAATCTGGCCGTACGAGTCTTCAAGCTCCTGAACCTTCTCCTGGAGGGAAGAGGGACGAAAAGTGTGTTGGCTGGGTGGGTCGTGTCCTTGATTATCCTGGCAGCACTGCTCCGACAGTGTGCGGTGTAAAGTGAGTCCAAGGACGGAAGATTGGTTTGTGTGATGCGCTGCGCCGTGTTCACGATCTTCTGCAGCTTCTTCCGGTCTTATGGATGTTATGTTGACTTGTAGAAGACATTGGTGAGGCCTAATTTGGAGTCTTGTTTGCAGTTGTGGTCACCTACCTACAGGAAAGATGTAAAAGAGGTTGAAAGAGTTCAGAAAAAATTCACAAGGATGTTGCCAGGTCTGGAGGACTTGGATTATTGGGAAAGATTGAACAGATCAGGACTTTATTGCTTGGAATGTGGAAGATTGAGGGGAGATTTGATTGTGACAGAGGTGCATAGATAGGGTAAATGCAAGCTGGCTTTCTCCACTGGGATTGGGTGGGGCTACAACCAGAAGCCATGGGTCAAAGGTGAAAGGGTAGGGGAACATGAGGGGAAACGTCTTCACACAGACCGTCATGCAGGTGTGGAATGAGCAGCCAGCACGCCCGGTGCCTGCAAGCTCAAGTTGAACATTTCAGAGGTTTGTACAGGTACCTGGATGGTAGGGGTATGGCAGTAGAAAGTTTAAGTAGCTTGGCACCAACTAGATGGGCCAAAGGGCCTGTTTCTGTATTGTATTATTCTATGACTGTGACAAGAACCTGAAATAATACAAAAACTCACTTTAAGTCCTTTTACTAGCTGTGCGGACCAACCATTCATCTCAGCAGGAATTGTTTATATGGTGTTAAAACTGTGGCAGTTAATAATACATAAAAGAAAAGTTAATAATACATAAAAGAAAATTCCAGCTGCACTTTAACAAAGGCTATTCGTGTGAGAGTGTTTCAGTTACTGTGGGGCCAGGCACCCATGCAGCTCAGTGGGAAGAGGGAATAATACCAATGGAGAGAGTCAAACTGAGCCAGGTCACAGATTGGGGATGGTAGAAACATAGAAAAGAAAACTACCCCATAACACGGGCTCTCTGGCCCACAAAGCTGTGCCGAATATGTCCATACCTGAGAAATTACCTCTAATTTTCTGAGCTCCATATACCTGTCCAGGGGTCTCTTAAAAGGCCCTATTGTATCCACCTCTGCCACCGTTGCCAGCAGCCCATTCCACACACTCAGCACTCTCTGCGTAACAAAACTTACCCCTCACATCTCCTCTGAACCCATTCTCATAGAGACAGGAAGAACATCAGAGAATTTGATGGTCATTCCAGATACCATCACTGTGCGCAGTTAGAAGATGATTTCTTGCTCTAACTTGGGTTGAACTTCACTGTAACAGCGTGATGCCAGATCACACCTTGACAGCTCAAGTGATCTCATCTGAAATGTTGTCCTGCACCCATTGATGGATTTTGTAAATCTTTTTACAGGTTAAAAATGACAGGGAATTTGTCTACGGGAATCTTGAACACAACACGCTAGTTTTGCTGTCTCTGTCCAGATATTTAAGAAGTGGAGCAAGGGATTCACTCGATCATCTGACTGACTGGCACGCTCGTCATTTTACACAGGGGTGAACCCATTCACCTGCTCAGACAGTGGGAATGGATTCAGTCAGTAATCTCAACTGAAGGTACATCAGCAAGTTCACACTGTGCAACTCCATTCCCTGTTAGTGTTTGCTCTTTTGTTTGCCCTCTCTTTGGCTTTTATGTTGGCTTTGGCTTCTCATTTCAGCCACGGTTGTGTCCTCCTGCCTTTCCAATGCTTCCATTTCTTTGGGATGTATCAATCACTCAGCTCCTGAATTGCTCCCAGAAACTCCAGCCATTGCTGCTCAGTTGTCACTCCGACCTTTTCCTTTCCAAACAAGTTTGGCCAGCTTCTCCGTCATGGAAACATGGAGAAGTTCAGTTCTGAAACAGGCTATTTGGCCCATCTATTCAATGCCAAAAAAACATTTAAGCTGTCCAATGCAACCACCTGCACTGGGACCATTGCCCTCCATACCCCTACCATCCAGGCTTCCATCCAAACCTCTTCGAAATGGTGAAACCGAGCTCATATTCACCACTTGTGCTGGCATTTCATTCCACACGCTCACGACCATTTCAGTAAAGAGATTTTCAAAATGTTCCCGTTAAATTTTCACCCATGGCCTCCAGTTGTCATCCCACCCAACCTCAGTGGAAAGAGCTGCTTGCATTTACCCTATCTATACCCTTATAATTTTGTATACTTCGAACAAATCTTCAATATATAATTTCCTTGTTTATGTTTAGAGCCTTTTTTAGGGGTATAGGATGATGAGGGGCATTGATTGTGTGGATAGCCAGAGGTTTTCTGCCAGGGCTGAAATGGCTAACACAAGGGGGCAGAGTTTTAAGGTAATTGGAAATAGATACCGAGGGGATGTCAGGGGTAAGTTTTTTACACAGCGAGTGGTGGGTGCGTGGAATGCACTGCCAGCTATTTGTGTGAGAGTGTTTCAGTTACTGTGGGGCCAGGCACCCATGCAGCTCAGTGGGAACAGGGAATAATACCAATGGAGAGAGTCAGACTGAGCAGGTCACAGATTGGAGATGGCAGAAATTCCCCATTCTTATTGAGACAGGAAGAGCATCAGAGAGTTTGATGGTCATTCCAGATACCAGCACTGTGACCAGTGAGAAGATGATTTCTCTCTCCAGCTTGGGTTGAACTTCACAGTAACAGTGTGATGCCAGATCACACCTTGACAACTCAATTCATCTCTTCTGAAACGTTGTCGTACACCCATTGATGGAGTTTGTAAATATTTTTACAGGTTAAACACGACAAGGAATTTGTCTGCAGCAATCTTGAGCACAACACGCCAGTTTTGCTGTCTCTGTCCAGATACTTAAGAAGAGGAGCAAGGGATTCACTCTATCATCCTTCCTGCTCAGACTGTGGGGAGGGATTCACTCGATCATCTGACTGACTGGCATGCCCGTCATTTTACACGGGGAGAGGCCATTCATCTGCTCAGACTGTGGGAATGGATTCAGTCGGTCATCTCAACTGAAGGTACATTAGCAAGTTCACACTGGGACGAGGCCCTTCACCTGTTCTGTGTGTGAGAAGGGATTCAGTCGGTCTTCCCACCTGTGGACACACCAGTCAGTTCACACTGGGCAGATGTTGGTAATCTGCTGAATTTGTGGGGAAGGATTCACTAGGTCATCTGACCTAATGGCTCACCAGCGAGTTCACACTGGAGAGCAGCTGTTCACCTGCTCAGACTGTGGGAAGGGATTCACTCGGTCATCCGCCCTACTGAGACACCAGTCAGTTCACACCGGGGAGCGGCCGTTCACCTGCCCGGACTGTGGGAAGGGATTTACTTGCTCATCTAAACTGAAGCTACATCAGAGAGTTCACACTGGAGAGAGGCCATTCACTTGCTCAGACTGTGGGAAGGGATTCAGTTCGTCATCTCAACTGAAGATACATCAGCGATTTCACACTGGGGAGCGGCCGTTCACCTGCTCGGACTGTGGGAAGGGATTCACTTCGTCATCTGAACTGAAGGGACATCAGCGATTTCACACCAGTGAGAAGCCGTTCACCTGCTCAGACTGTGGGAAGGGATTCACTCGGTCATCCGACCTACTGGTACACACGTCAGTTCATACTGGGGAGAGGCCGTTCAAATGCTCAGACTGTGGGAAGGGATTCACTCAGTCATCTAAACTGAAGGTACATCAGAGAGTTCACACTGGGGAGAGGCCATTCACCTGCTCAGTGTGTGGGAAGGGGTTCACTTGGTCATCCAACCTAAAGGCACACCAGCGAGTTCACACAGGGGAGCTGCCGTTCACCTGCTTGGACTGTGGGAAGGGATTCACTTACTCATCTCATCTGAAGGGACATCAGCAAGTTCACACTGGGGAGAGGCCGTTCACCTGCTCAGACTGTGGGAAGGGATTCAGTCGGTCATCCCACCTACTTGTACACAAGTTAGTTCACACTGGGGAGAGGCCGTTCACCTGCTCAGTGTGTGGGAAGGGATTCACTCAGTCATCTCAACTGAAGGGACACCAGTCAGTTCACACTGGGGAGAGGCCATTCACCTGCTCAGAATGTGGGAAGGGATTCACTCGGTCATTCCACCTACTGAGACACCAGCGACTTCACACTGGGGAGAGGCCGTTCACCTGTTCAGACATTGGGAAGAGATTCTCTCAACCAAATCAACCAAATGTGCATCACTGAGTTCACACTGGGGAGAGGCCGTTCCCCTGCTGTGAATGTGGGAAGCGATTCACTCAGTCATCTAACCTTATGTAACTCTCGCTTCAGCTAGCAGATTAATATAGGGGGTGATAGCCCCCCTGCCCGGCCAAACTTAAGAAATCTCGTTTGGGTGGATGCTGCGTGATGTGTCCCCTGTTACAAATCAGTACCCGGAAATAATAAACAGTAGACAATATCTGATTAAACGATTGAGCTTTATAATTCTTACTTTGACTGAGGCTGAGGAACTGGTGTAGGGGGCAGGGTTTCAGATTTCAGGATCATTGGGATCTCTTCTGGGGCAGGTGGGACCTGTACAAGAGAGACGGGTTACACCTGAACTACAAGGGGACCGGTATCCTTGCGGGGAGGTTTGTTAGTGCTATTGGGGAGGGTTTAAGCTAGGTTTGCAGGGGGATGGGAACCAGAGTGCCAGAGCAGATAGTGGAGCGGGGGTGAAAATAAATGATGTTAAAAGCTCGTGCAAAGCCACAATTAGAAGGGTTGTGAATAGTGGAAATAATCTCCTGAGGTGTGTCTATTTCAATGCAAGGAGTATTGTGTGGAAGGCAGACGAGCTGAGGGCGTGGATTGACACATGGAATGACGACATTATAGCCATTAGTGAAACTTGGCTGCAGGAGGGTCAGGACTGGCAGCTTAATGTTCCAGGGTTCTGATGTTTCAGACGTGATAGAGGCAGAGGAATGAAAGGTGGTGGGGGGTGCAGGTGGTAGCATTGCTAGTCAGGAAAATGTTACAGCAGTGCTCAGGCAGGACAGATTAGAGGGCTTGTCTATTGAGGCCATATGGGTGGAGCTGGGAAACAAGAAAGGTATGGCCACATAAATGGGGTTGTATTATAGACCACCCAGTAGTCAACGAGAATTGGAGGAGCATATCTGCAGAGAGGTAGACAACTGCAGGAAGCAAAAGTTAGTGATAGTAGGGGATTTTAATTTTCCACATACTGATTGGGTCTCCCATACTGTTAAATGTCTAGACAGGTTAGAGCTTGTAATATGTGTTCTGGAAAGTTTTCTAAATCAATATATGGAGGTACCAACTAGAGAGGATGCAATATTAGATCTCCCATTCGGAAATGAGTTAGGACTGGCGACGGAAGTGTGTAGGGGAGCACTTTGGTTCCAGTGATCATAACGCCAGTAGTTTCAACTTGATCATGGATAACGATAGATCTGGTACTCGGTTTGAGGTTCTAAACTGGAAAAAGGCGAAATTTGAAGAAATGAGAAAGGATCCAAAAAGCATGGATTGGGACAGTTTGTTCTCTGGCAAGGGTGTGATTGGTAAGTGGGAAGCCTTCAAAGGAGAAAGTTTTGAGAGTGCAGAGTTTGTATGATCCTGTCAGGATTAAAGTCAAAGTGAATAGGAATAAGGAACCTTGGTTCTCAAGGGATGTTGGAGCTCTGATAAAGAAGAAGAGAGAGTTGTATGACATGTATAGGAAACAGGGAGCAAATAAGGTGCTAGAGGAGTATAAAAAGTGCGAAAAAAAACTTAAGAAAGAAATCAGGAGGGCTAAAAGAAGACATGAGGTTGCCTTGGCAGTCAAGGTGAAGGATAATCCAAAGAGCTTTTACAGGTATATTAAGAGTGAAAGGATTGTAAGGGATAAAATTGGTCCTCTTGAAGATCAGAGTGGTCGGCTATGTGTGAAGCCAAAAGAAATGGGGGAGATCTTAAATGGGTTTTTTACGTCTGTATTTACTAAGGAAACTTGCATGAAGTCTATGGAATTAAGGGAAACAGGTAGTGAGATCATGGAAACTGTACAGATTGAAAAGGAGGAGGTGCTTGCTATCTTGAGGCAAATTAGAGTGGATAAATCCCCAGAACCTGACAGGGTATTCCCTCGGATCTTGAAGGAGACTAGTGTTGAAATTGCAGGGGCCCTGGCAGATATATTTAAAATGTCGGTATCTACGGGTGAGGTGCTGGAGGATTGGAGGATGGCTCATGTTGTTCCGTTGTTTAAAAAAGGATCTAAAAGTAATCTGGAAAATTATAGGCCGGTAAGTTTGACGTCGGTAGTAGGTAAGTTATTGGAAGGAGTACTAAAAGATAGGATCTACAAGTATTTGGATACACAGGGGCATAATATGGAGAGTCAACATGGCTTTGTGCGTGGTAGGTCATGTTTAACCAATCTGTTTTTCGAGGAGGTTACCAGGAAAGTGGATGAAGGGAAGGCAGTGGATATTGTCTACATGGACTTCAGTAAGGCCTTTGACGAGGTCCCACATGGGAGGTTAGTTAGGAAAATTCAGTCGCTTGGTATACATGGAGAGGTGGTAAATTAGATTAAACATTGGCTCAATGGAAGAAGCCAGAGTGTGGTAGTAGAGGATTGCTTCTCTGAGTGGTGGCCTGTGACTAGTGGTGTGCCACAGGGATCAGTGCTGGGTCCATTGTTATTTGTCATCTATATCAATGATCTGGATGATAATGTGGTAAATTGGTCCGGGTGCAGGTCAGTGGGACTAGGCAGAAAAGTGGTTCAGCAGAGCCAAGAAGGGCATTCTGTGTGGTAGTGTTCTGTGGTTCTATATGGTTAGTGAAGTAAACAAAAAGAAAAGGGCCCACTCTCTCCATTCGCATCTTCTCATTTCTCCCCAACAAAAGAACACGAAAATCCCTCTTCCAGACTCACAAGAAAGAACATTTCTCTCACTGGATGACCTCGCACTCCAAAACCCTGTTATCTCCAGTCATAACCTAAACATTGCTGCTACAGAGAAACCATTACCTCAGCAGTGAAACACTGCACAGAGGCCGTTACATTAGCAGTGAAACCTTACAGCGTGTTACACTTGTGACATACTGCTGGGTTCACACTGGGGAGAAAGTTTCAATAAGCTGCATGCTGGATATTTGTCCATCACCGTGCTGAATGCAATTTCGAGAGTGACTGTCAGTGCTGAACTCTGCAATTATTGCTGCTGCTCACCACACCCAGTTCTGCACCCTGGTCACTGGGCATGGGAGGAGTTTCTTCTGCTGCATATTCACCTTTAATGGGGCTGGAGTTTAATATTCTGGATCTGAGACAAATAAATCAGTTCTATTTTAAACTCTGTCTCCGGTACTTAGTGAATTTATAACACACCTAGTGTACAGTAGAGAGTCAACTCAGGCCGGCTGGACCCTGCCAGTGATTCAGTGCCACAACAGTCCTTTGAAATCCTGCACTGTTGTTCATCTCTCACTCTCCCTGTGGTGATGGGTTCCAAACAGTCACCACTCTGTGGGTGAAGAGGTTTTGCTTGAATTCTCTGCAGACTGAAGTCGTCGAGCTGACTGCAGCTCTGTCTGAGATGTTCTTCGCCCCTCTAATCTCTGGGCTGAGGAAGAATGACATTGGTAGTTAACCTCCTTATTCGGGGCTCATTTCCACATTATGGGTCACTTTCCCTGCTTGTATAGGGTTGTTAGAAAACACCACTGTCCTCTAAAGACTGAAAGCAGAATGGGAAACTATCAGTTGGATGTTCAACGGAGCAGAGTCAGAAACCAGAGGCGGGTCTGCACAGGGCAGAGTTTGGGGCTCTGGACGATGGTCAGGGTAAGAATGTATGATGAGGAGAAGGGAATCAGCAGCGGGGCGTGGCAACGAATGACAGAGTAGCAACATTTGGAAGCTGATTGACAGGGAATATAATTCGGTTGTCTGACTGATGACACAAGCAATGCCCGTGGTGAGGTGCTCCACTTCGAGGAACATGTGTGTGTTGGGAATAGTTTTATCTATTGAGGGAGTTGTTCCTGCTTGTTTATCCTGTAATATTATATCCAGATGGTTATTTGAGATTGTCCTGTCTGTAATAATTTATTGATTATCATATGAAATGTGAGATTCTGTCCCGAACTGGACTAGGTTTGAATTTATGGTGCCTTAATGAAGTTATGGTGGTCATTCATGAGTTTTTATTTTAAAGCAAGATTTTGGTGACTGATATTTGCCATTTCATTGTGCCTTCATAAGTAATCAGATTGATTCAAACTGCTGGATCCTGGAATGTGTTGGATTGTGTCTGGTTTCTCGGCATTTGCTGGATTTATTGCCTTGTTTGTTTGTATTGTATGTATTTTTGATTTTTTTTTCCTTTGTTTAAACACCTTGTCCTGTATTTCTGCAAGGAACCCCTCTGTTTCTGGGAAGAGGTCTCCAACTCTCAGTCAGGTGCTCGATGCTTCCTTGTCACCATCTGGTCTGCTCAGATCGTTGGGATGTCTCCCATGGAGGGTCATACTCGTTCCACTGGTTAATGTTTTCTTCCATAGTGATGATTCATTTCTCTGAGTTGTCCTCTCATTGAAGTTTTCCGGTCTGTATTTCTTATCACGATGGCATACACACACCTGGAGTGCTGAATCCTGTTCATTTTTGATGAAAATATATACTTAGAAGTTTTATCTGACTGTTGTGTGATTTTTTTTTTCGTGTGTGTTACTTCTCTTCCTCCTGTCCAAGGTAATGTTAATCTAAGTGGGTTTGAGTGTCAATGGTCTATTCTAAACTTTTCTAAAGTTCTTATTTATCTTTGTAAATTTGACTGATTGAAATGGGACCAAGATATTTTTTTTATTTCAAAAAAAAGTCAATTGATGAAGATGTTTATTGCCTTTGTTGAATTTGTTAACTATTGAGCTCTGTTTGGCAGTTTTTTAAAAAACTTTGAACTAAATTTTGTTAAAGGTTTTCCCTATTTTGCACTACTTCCTATTTTCTTTGCTTGTTGATATTCCAGATACGTGGGTGTCAAGAGTCCCAATGAAGGGTCTTGTCCCGAAATGTTGATTCCCATCCATAGATGCTGCCTGACATGCTGAGCTCCTCCAGCACTTTGTGTGTAGTTCTCTGGATTTCTAGCATCTGCAGGTCCTTTTGTTTCCCAGATACTTGCATGTTTCTTAAAAGAACAAGCTGGTAGTGGGGTTGTGTGGCTCTGTTGGTAAAATATTAAACAAAATCATTAGAAAGAGGTGGCATAGGGTTGGAAGGTGTAGAATCTGTGGGTAGATTTAAGGAGCAGCAAATGTAAAAAAAAAAAAATCCTTGATGGGAATTGTATGGAGACCCCCAAACAGCAGTAAGTATGTGGTCCACAAAATAAAATGGGAGATAGAAAATGCGAGCCAAAAGGGCAATGTTACAATAGTCATGGAGGATTGTCATGCAGGTGATAAGGAAAATTGGGATGGTGTTGGTCTCAAGAGGAGAAATTCGTAGAGTTCCTACAAGATGCTTTTTCAGAGCAGCTCATGGTTGAACCCACTTGGGGAACAGCTATTCTGGATTGGGTGTTGTAATGAACCGGATTTAATTAGGTCACTTAAGTTCAAAGAACCCTGAGGGGCAAGTGATCTTAATATGATCAAATTCACCCTGACATTAGAGAAGGAGAAGCTAAAGTCCGATGTGGAATAAAGAGAATTACAGAGGCATGAGAGCAGAATTGGTCAAAATTGATTTGAAAAAAGATGGGCAGGGATGAAAACAGAGCAGCAATGGTTGAAATTTGAGAAACCAAAGACGACATAAAAAACAAACACAGAGCATAGAGCAAAAATTTCTAGGAAGTTAGAGGATTGGGAAGCTTTTAAAAACCAACAGAATGCAACTGAAGTAATTAGGAAGGAAAAGATGGAGCACATGGGTGAGCTAGGCAGTAATATTAAAGAGGATACCAATTTTTTCTTCAGGTACATACAGTGTAAAAGAGAGGTGGAAACCACTGGGAAATGATGCTGGAGAGGTATTAATGGGGTGGGGGTGCAAGGTGATGGCAGATGAACTGAATAAGTATTGTACATCACTCTTATCTGTCAAAGACACTGGCAGGAATATGAAAGTCCCAGATGTCAGTGGTCAGAATGTGTAAAGTTACGTTACTCGGGAGAAGTTTCTTGGGAAACAGAGATGGTCTGAAGGTAAATAGATCACCTGGACCAGATGGTGTTCACCCCAGAGATCTGAAAGAGGTGGCTGAAGGGATGTGGAGGCATTAGCAATGATCTTTCGAGATCTTACCCCCACTATCCGAAATCTCCTCTCCTCACCCACCCTCCCAACTCCAGTCCTGTCCCCGCTTGCAGGGCAACAGTCTGCCGGTGTTTGCCCCCAATGTGGTGAATCGCCACCACCGTGGGCTCAGACATTTCCACAGATGAGCCCCTCCTGTCCCCACCGGGACAAACATCCTGTCCGCCCCCTCTCTCACCGTCTTCATCCTCTCCCTCCCCGGGGAACCGGCATCAAACCGACGGGCCGAGCGGTCTCCTCCTACCTCTCAGCGACACATCAGACTCCGGCCGCAGGAGACGCTTCACAAACGCCCCAACTTCCCTCGGAGGGAAATGGAAATAAATCAGAAAGCGGACATTTACTTTGGGATTTGTTCCTCTTTGAGAAGAGATGCCAGCGGGGTAACGCCCTCTCGGCTGGTCCGCCTCCGCTATTGGGCGGAAACAGTGATTGACATCGCCTCGGGCCAATGACTACAGCGCAGCGGAGGAGAGGGGTGGAGGGGTCTCGTGGTCGGTAGCTCAGCCGTTAAACCGCCTCAGCACGAGCAGAGCAGCGCGTGTGTGACGTCAGGTACGCGCGGGGGGGAACCATGTGTGACGTCATCTGTGGGGGAGCGCTTGTAATTAAAAACACCTGAATGGACATTTCTTATGATTTCAGTGGGACAACAACATTAATCACGGGTTTCATCACTGAATCCAGTGTTGTGAGATGTAAAGTCCCCTGTTATGTGTCCGGCTGTGCCGTGTTGTTGGTGGAGTGGGCAGCGTGGTGTTTGTCTCGATTCGGGTCACAACACCAGAATTGCCAGCGGGGTCCACACACAGTGTATTAGTGACCAGAAAACCTCCCGTCCCTGCAGTCTCTGTCTCCTGGTAAACTCAACACCCCGACAATGTGGATCATAGACACCCCTTCCTCTCAGAGTCAGGGAATCACTCAGACAGCTGATCAAAGACAGGAATTATATTTATTGGTCATTAAAGTTCACCCAGATTCGTTTGGACGGATTTGATGTGGAGTTCGGGGGTCACAGTGAAAGGGCCGGACGGCCGAACTCTCCCCGTTGTCCAAACATCCTTCCAGGTGAGGCGACCCTTCACCTGTGAATCTTCCGGGGTCGCCCGTTGTGTCCGCTGCTCCCGATGCGGCTCCTCTACACCGGTGACACCGGCTCCTCCGCAGTTGTGCGGGGTCGGGTTGTTTTTTCGGGGGGATCGATGTTATTTTTCCCTTTTGTGGGAGGGGTGGGTTTTGGGGGTTGATGATCGGGATGCCGTTCTTTTTCATGCGGGGCTGGGGTGGGAGTTTGATTTTTTTCGCTCTGAAAGCCTTTCTTTCCTTGTTTCGTGACTCTCTGGAGGAGAAAAAAACTCAGAGTTATTTATGGATACCTACTTTGATAATAAATTAACCTTTGAACTATCCGTGCCGAGCAGGACTTCCCGGTGTCCAAACATTTCATTCCGACAAACTGAATCTATCAGCTTTTCCAGTCTCTCTCTCTCTATCTGGACTGGCCGACTGCCTGTCTGCAGACCGCTCTCTCTCTCTTATGGTTAAATCCACAGTTGGCGCCGTCAGCCTGTGACTGACGTCATAGTCCCGCCTCCTCACTGCGGCGCTCTTAAAGACACAGTCACAGTCCGACCGCAGACTCGCAACAGCCGCAACACAACTTCCCGACTTTTCAACTCAGTGCTTCAACTAATAAACACAACCACGCCATTTGCCTTCTTAACCACCCGATCAATCTGTGCAGTCTCTGTCAGGGACCGATGAACTTGGAGTCTAAATTCCTCTAATCATCAACACTGTTCAGGGTTTTGCATTTAACAGTGTACTGTCTCACACATTCGACCAACCGAGCTGCCAAGTTCACAAGTACGGGAAGGTACAGGGACAGAGAAACACTGACTTGTGGCAGCATCACAGGCAAGTACATTCAGATAACACACGGAACACAAATTATACGATTCTCTGTCAGTAACAACCTATAAATACGTTTTATGTTATTAACAATATGTAAAATACATTGTGTCGTGATCAATATTAAAATGTGCATTTTGTGTCAATAACAGACTTGGAAATGTTGAATTTGGTCCCTGTCTCCATTCCTCCTGGAGTCCACAACCAGCTCCTTTGTTTCTGTGACATTGAGGGAGAGGTTGTTTTCTTGATACCACTGTGTCGGGGTGATGACTTCTTCTCTGTAGGCTGCCTCGTTATTATTTGAGATTATGCCAATCAGTGTAGTGTCGTCAGCGAATTTAATTAGCAGATTGGATCTGTGGGTGACGACGCAAATCATGGGAATACAGAGAGTAAAGGAGGGCGCCAAGGAGACAACCCTGTGGGGTATGTGTGCTAAGGGTCAGAGAGACAGAGGTGAGGGAGCCCACTCTTACCACCTGCCGGCGATCTGACAGGATGTCCAGGATCCAGCTACAGAAGGCAGGGTGAAGGCCGAGGTCTCTGAGCTTCTTGTCGATACTTCACGCCTTCTTATGGCTACTGCTCTGCCCATGACTGCAAGGAAAAACAGGCCATGTACTCAAAGATCCTCATAACCGGCACATTCTTGCTGCATTCCTCCCCATTTTAATTGTGTGGAAATATTAGACAGACTGAGCTTCTGTTTTGAAACCGCAGAAGGAAACTTATCTGAACTATTGTCATTTCTGAGGAATGCAGGTAAGTAGAAAAGGCTTCAATCTCGCATTACAATCTGCGGTAACTGGGATCAGGTGACCGGTGGGGGGTCTCCCATATCAATATCAGAATCAGGTTTAATAGCACCGGCAAATGTCATGACATTCGTTGTCTCTGCGGCAGCAGTAGAACCTAATTCATAGCAATAGATTTTAACAATTGTGAATTACTATAATATACATATTAAATAGCTAAATTACGTAAGTGGTGCAAAACTAAAAATAAAAAAAATGTAATAAACTTTTAATTGTGTGGTAATTCTGGAGCAAAGCTTAACTAAACTGTACACATTTATGAGAAGCTCAGAAAAATAGAAATGTCTAAATTCTCAAATGCATGGTTTTGTGTTAAATGTTTCACCAATATGGTGACTGAAGGCAGCTGCAGGTTCATGAGGGACTGTTACTGTCAGGTTCTGCAGTTCTTGCGGCTGTTCATCGCACCCAGGACTGAACCCTGGTCACTGAGCATTGGAGGAGTCTGTTCTGCTGATGTTAGCCTTAAACTAGACTGATGTTTAATATTGTGGATCTGTGAAAGATAAATCAGTTCTATATCAAATCCCGTGTCTCAGGTACTTA
Organism: Mobula birostris; assembly: GCF_030028105.1. Classification (NCBI taxonomy): domain Eukaryota; kingdom Metazoa; phylum Chordata; class Chondrichthyes; order Myliobatiformes; family Myliobatidae; genus Mobula; species Mobula birostris. The sequence goes on along the minus strand of NC_092382.1, from coordinate 42,002,981 downwards.
CTGTCTCTACCCCACTCACAATGTACACTAGAGAGTCCTCTCGGCCCATCTGGTCCCTGTCCATGTTTCTGTTCCATATCAGTATATCAAAATCTATCCCTGCTGTTCCCCTCTCACTCTCCCTGTGATGACAGGTTGCAACTAGTCACCACTCCGTGGGATAGGAGATTTTCCATGAATTTCAGAGAATCATAGAAATCTATAGCACATGACATATCCTTTGGCTCTAAATGATGTCACGACCATGTAACTTACTCTGGAACCTGCCTAGAATTACCCTACCGCATAGGCCTCTATTTTCTTAATCTCCATGTACCTATTTAAGAGTCTCTTAAAAGACCTTGTTGTATCCGCCTCTATCACCGTCGCAGGCAGTGCATTCCACACACACACCACACTTTGTTTAAAAAACGTAGCTCTGACATCTCCTCTGTACCTACCTCCAAACACCTTAAGCCTATGCCCCCTTGTGTTAGCCGTTTCAGCCCTGGGAAAAGCCTCTGACTATCCACACAACCAATGCCTCTCATCATCCTATACATCTGCATGAATTTCCTGCATGCTTCTGTCCAGGCTGAATAACACAATGAGCTCACTGTGGTTTTAACGTTCTTCAGGGCTCTGGTCTAAGGCGGTTAAACTCCTTCTTCCCTGCTCTTTTCAAAGTTTTGTGTCATTTTCACTCATTTCAAAGGTCTGTGCCTCAGACAGCTGGTTTGCTTAAATGCGCCTCTAAAGTCTGACAGCAGATGAGCAAATGAATCTTCGATTGTGTAGAGTCAGAAACCAAAGAGTTACCAGCTTGAATCAGTGTGTTGGGGCTCCAGAAAGAGATGGGAATTAAGAGTTTACAAGGACGAGGAGGAAGAGGAATCCAACCAGCAGAATATGGCTACAAATGAAAGATCAGAAACATTTTGAAACTGTTTGATTGAAAAAAAAGGTGGTTAATTTCAGCAAAATACTGGAGGAAATCAACAGATCAGGCTGCAAATGTGGAGAGGAGTAAATAGGCAACGTTTAGGCCGAGTCCCTTCAGCATGCCTAGATTGTGTACTCCTCTGCTTAGTTGGTGCCTGAACTGCGGAGTTCTTCCAGCATTATGTGTGTGTGTGTGTTTACATTTCCAGCAACAGTAGAATCTCTTGTGTTTCATATCTGCATTTGTAACAAGGTTCTACTTTGGCATTAGACACGCGGAAAGTTTGCTGATAGTTTATGCATTGCTTATGGGAGCTGCTTCCTGCATTAAAAGAGCTGCTGAGTTTTCTACACACAAAAAAACCTGAGGTATGGACATGGAACCTGTGCTTGCAGAAACTTTTAATGGCTCCGTGATGACCCAGAAAGCTCTGCGCAACAATCTTCACTGTCGCTGAAACACCGATTGAATTGCAGTCTGTTCCTGAAAATTGCGCATGCGCGCAGTACTCAAAGGCCTCGAGAAATCGGCTCCAGGTAAGAGATATTCCCCGGCTGCGGGTGGGGGTTTTCAACACCGAATTCGGGACAATTGCTGTGAGCTCCGGACACCGTGAACCATAATCCCGGGACAGTCCTGTTCTCTTCCCTCTCTCTCAGCCCCACGATCCGTACATGGGCCCCGGGGAGCTTCCGGCTGATGAGGGAATGGGAACCGATGGATCTCTCAGACAGAGCTGAGCTCCAGCTGTCTAAATGCAAGGATTGGGAACTCGGAGAAAGGGAACAAAATCTTTTACATCACCAGCTGAGAAAAAAACACCTCTGTTCTGCCTTCAATCACAAACGAGAAAACCTGCAGATATTGGAAATCCAAGCAACACACACAAAATTGCTGGAGGAACTCTGGAAATCCAAGCAACACACACAAAATTGCTGGAGGAACTCAGCATTAGTACTGTTTTCCATAATGCTGTCTGTCCTGCTGAGCTCCTCCAGCATTTTGTGTGTGTTGCTTGTTCTGCCTCCTCTTGTTCTGGACCTTTGTACCCGTGGGAACATGTTTTGACCCATTCTCTCTGGGTACATAATGATATCAAACGCCTTTGTCCTGATCAACAAGTAGCTTTCACACACAAATGTGCCATTCTCCAATGAGACCTGCCCTTCCGTTCATATTCATTGGTCATCAGTCCCCTGGGGGAGGGTTCAGGGGAAATATTTATGTACAATACAGAAACCGGTGTTACCTGTGTGTGTTGTGGCAATGCAAAAGTTGCTGGAGAATTTGCAAGTGCGAGGAAGTGGAGTGATTTTGGAAATCTGACTTTTTAAAGCATCATTTAGCGAGCAAATCAGATATGGACGGTGTGCAAAAGGTCTGGCGAGAAAATCCTTCGTAACCCTCTACAGGCCTGCTGTATAGGTTGTGTGAGAGTGCAGATGAACTCAATCAAACCCAGAGGGCATCAGAGTTCTCATTTGCTAGCTGTTAAAATAAATACCTCTCTATTTAAAGTTCAGTGTGCACATGTTGTCAATGGGTAAAAATTGCACAGGCAAGATTTTTTGGCACACCGGTCATTACAAATTAGACGGGACATTGGTGGGAAGCTGGAGAGACTTCCAGTGTCCTTGACACCCTCACCTATAAGATGTGCATCCAGCTGCAGCTTGTAACCCTGCACGTTCGGGAGTTGGAGCTGGAAATGGATGAATTCCAGATCATCCAGGAGTTGAAGGGAGTGATAGATATGTCATGAAGAGAGGTGCATTGCACCCAAGGTGCAGGACACACGAAACTGTGTGAGAGTTAGAAAGGACCCTGTACAGATTACAGATGTGGAGGTGTTTGTTGTCTTAAGGCAAATTACCATGGATAAATCCCCAGGGCCTGACAAGTTGTTCCCTGGGACGCTGCGGAAGACAAGTGCAAAAATTGTTGGGGCCCAAGCACAAATATTTAAATCATCCTTAGTGACAGGTGAGGTACTGGAGGATTGGAGGACAGCCAGTGTTGTTCTGCTGTTCAAGAAAGGCTCTAAAGGTAAACAAGAAAATTTTATGTTAGTGAGCTTGACATCAGTAGTGGGAGAGTTATTGGAACATATGTGCAGCAACTGGATATATAAGTATTTGGATAGATGTGTTCTGATTAGAGATAGGCAGCATGGTTTTGTGCATGGTAGGTCATGTCTAACCAATCTTATAGAGTCTCTCGAGGATGATATCAGGCAAGTGGACGAAGGCAAGGCAGTGGATGTTGTCTACATGGACTTTAGCAAGGCACTTGACAAAGTCACATATGGGAGGTTGGTCAAGAAGGTTCAGTCACTCAGCATTCAAGATGGGATAGTAAATTGGATGATACACTGTCTTTGGGAGAAGCCAGACTGTGGTAGCAGATGGTTGCCTCTCTGACTGGAGGCCTGTGACTAGTGGTGTGCCACAGGGATCAGTGCTGGATCTGTTGTTGTTTGTCATCTATATCAGTAATCTGGATGATAGTGTGGTTAACTGGATCAGCAAAGTTGTGGATGACACCAAGATTGGTGGTGTAGTGGACAGCGAGGAAGATTATCATGGCTTGCAGTGTGATCTAGACCAGCTGGGAAAATGGGTTGAGAAACATAAAATGGAATTTAATGCTCACAAGTGTGAAGTGTGGCACCTTAGTAGGACCTAGAATTGCACAGTGACTGGTCGGGCACTGAGAAGTGTTGTAGAAGAAAGGGGTCTGGGAATACAGGTCTATATTTCACTGATAGTGGTGTCACAGTTTGATAGGGATAGAAAGAAAGATTTTGGCACATTGGCCTTCATAAACCAAAGTACTGAGTACAGGAGATGGATGTTATGTTGATGTTGTACAAGACATTGGTGAGGACTAACTTGGAGTATTGTGTGCAGTTTGGTCAGCAACCTACAGGAAGATGTAAAAGAGGTTGAAAGAGTTCAGAGAAAATTTGCAAGTATGTTGCCAGGTCTGGAGGACTTGGGTTATGAGGAGAGATTGAACAGGTCTGGGCTTTATTCCTTGGAATGTAGAAGATTGAGGCGAGATTTGATGGAAGTGTATCAAAATTGTGAGGGTTATAGATGGGGTAAGCGCAAGCTGGCTTTTTCCACTGAGATGGTGTGGGACGCCAAACAGAGGCCATGGGTTGAAGGTGAAAGGTGTAATATTAAGGGGAACATGCAGGTAAACGTCTTCACACAGGCAGTCATCCAGGTGTGGAATGAGCAGACAGCCCAACTGGTGCATGTGAGCACAATTTCAACATTTAAGAGGTTTGTATTGGTATCTGGATGGTAGGGGTATGGGTGTAGATAGGTTAAATAGTTCAACACAAGCTAGATGGGCCAAAGTGCCTGCTTCTGTGTTGTACTTTTCTGTGACTCTGTGACAAGAACAAGAAATAATACTAATGTTCATTTAATTCCTTTTAACAGCTGTGCGGGCCAACCATTCATCTGGGCAGGAAATGTTTACATGGCGTTAAAACTGTGGCACTGTAAATTGACAGTAGATAAAAGAAAATCCCAGCTGCACGTCCGTCAACATAGGCTATTTGTGTGAGAGTCTTTCAGTTACTGTGGGGCCAGGAGCCCATGCAGCTCAGTGGGAACAGGGAATAATACCAATGGAGAGAGTCAAACTGAGCCAGGTCACAGATTGGAGATGGCAGAAATGCCCCATTCTTATAGAGACAGGAAGAGCATCAGAGAGTTTGATGGTCATTCCAGATACCAGCACTGTGCCCAGATAGAAGATGATTTCTCTCTCCAACTTGGGTTGAATCTCACAGAAACAGTGTGATGGCAGATCACACCTTGGTGACTAAAGTGATCTCATCTGAAATGTTGTCCTTCACCCACTGATGGATTTTATAAATCTTTTTTCAGGTTAAAAACGACAAGGAATTTATCTATGAGGATCTTGAACACAACACACCAGTTTTGCTGTCTCTGTCCACGCTTATAAGAAGTGGAGCAAGGGATTCACTTGATCATCCTTCCTGCTCAAACTGTGGTGAGGGATTCACTCGATCATCTGACCGACTGGCATGCCTGTCAGTTTACACAGGGGAGAGGCCGTTCACCTTTTTAAACTGTGGGGATTCAAGGTCATCTCATGAAGGTACATCAGCAAGTTCACACTGGGACAAGGCCATTCACCTGTTCTGTGTGTGAGAAGGGATTCAGTCGGTCATCCCACCTGTGGACACACCAGTCAGTTCACACTGGGCAGAGGCTGGTCATCTGCTGAATTTGTGGGGAAGGATTCACTTGGTCATCTGACCAAATGGCTCACCAGCGGGTTCACACGGGCGAGTGGCCATTCACCTGCCCGGAAGGTGGGAAGGGATTTACTTGCTCTTCTAAACTGAAGGTACATCAGAGAGTTCACACTGGAGAGAGGCCGTTCTCCTGCTCAGACTGTGGGAAGGGATTCAATCAGTCATCCACCCTACTGACTCACCAGCGAGTTCACACTGGAGAGAGGCCATTCATCTGCTTGGACTGTGGGAAGGGATTCAATTCTTCATCTAATCTACAGAGACACCAGCGAGTTCACACTGGAGAGAGACCGTTCACCTGCTTCGACTGTGGGAAGGGATTCACTGAGTCGACTAGCCTACAAGCACACCAGTCAGTTCACACTGGAGAGAGGCCATTCACCTGCTCAGTGTGTGGGAAGGGATTCACTCGATCAGCTCAGCTGAAGGAACATCAGAGAGTTCACACTGGAGAGAGGCCATTCACCTGCTCAGGCTGTGGGAAGGGATTCACTCGGTCATCTGACCTAATGGCACACCAGCGAGTTCACACCAGGGAGCGGCCGTTCGTTTGCTCGGACTGTGGGAAGGGATTCACTTGGTTATCTAATCTGAAGGTACACCAGAGAGTTCACACTGGGGAGAGGCCGTTCACATGCTCAGTCTGTGGGAAGGGATTCAGTCAGGCATCAAACCTGCAAGAGCACCAGAGAATTCACACTGGGGAGCGGCCGTTCACCTGCTCAGACTGTGGGAAGGGATTCACTTGCTCATCCCAACTGAAGGTACATCACAGAGTTCACACTGGGGAGAGGCCATTCACCTGCTCAGACTGTGGGAAAGGATTCAATTCATCATCCCAACTGAAGGTACATCAGAGAGTTCACACTGGGGAGAGGCCGTTCACCTGTTCAGACTGTGGGAAGGGATTCATGCAGTCATCCGAACTAAAGGTACATCAGCGAGTACATACCGGAGAGAGGCCGTTCACCTGCTCAGACTGTGGGAAGGGATTCACTTTGTCATCTAAACTGAAGGTACATGAGCGAGTTCACAACGGAGAGAGGCCATTCACCTGCTCAGACTGTGGGAAGGGATTCACTTTGTCTTCTCACTTACTGAAACACCAGTCACTTCACACCGGGGAGTGGCCATTCACCTGCTCAGTCTGTGGGCAGGGATTCTCTGAATCATCCTCCCTGCAGAGACATCAGTCAATTCACACTGGGGAGAGGCTGTTCACCTGCTCAGACTTTGGGAAGAGATTCTCTCAGCCAAATCAACCCTATGTGCATCATTGAGTTGATTGAGCTGGAATGAGGCTGTTCACCTGCTCTGAATGTGGGAAGCAATTCACTCAGTTATCTGAACATATGTAACTCTCGCTTAGGCTAGCAGCTTAATATAGGTGGTGATAGCCTCCCAGCCCAATCTTATCTAATTCTACTTTAGTCTGTTTTTTAAGCTTAGCTGAATAAGAAATGATCTGGCCATGCAAAAATGCTTTAAATGTATCCCATATAATTCATTTGGACGTACCCACTATATCATTAAAATGAAAGAATTCTTTTATCTGGGTTTCAATAAAACCAACAAAGTCAGAGTTTTGCAATAATGTCTGAGACATGTGCCATGTGCTATGTTGAGCAGGCAAGAATGACATAAATTCAAAACACAAACTCAAAGGTGCATGATCAGATATAGCAATAGCGTCATTTTCACAATTTTTAACACTAGGCAGGAAGCGGGGATTGATTATAATATAATCAATCCTCGAATATTTTTTGTAAACATGTGAAAAGAAAGAATATTCTCTGTTACCGGGGTGCAGATATCTCCATAATTCGATCAATCCAAAATTGATCAAAAAGGAGTTAATAAGTGACACAGAGTGAGTTGGAAGTCGCTGATTGGATGAGCTCTTGTCAATCATAGGATTTAAACAACAGTTAAAATCCCCACCCATTATCACATATATTCATTTGAATCAGGCAGTAAAGCAAATATCTTTTCTAAAAAAAGAAGGATCATCTAAGTTAGGACCATACAGATTGACCAAAACAATTTTTCTGTTACAGATCACTCCTTTGACAATTAAAAATCTACCATTCGAATCTGACTCAATATCCTCTTGAATAAATATATTAGATTTAATAAAGATGGACATGCCTTTAGTTTTACTCTGAGAAGTAGAGTGGAACTGCAAACCTCTCCACCATCCAAAAAAAATCTATTTAGATCTCCTGCCCTGATATGTGTCTCTTGAGCAAAAATTATATCAGTTTGGAATCAGTTAATAGTTTTGTCTATTTTTCGTTTAATAGGATGATTCCAACCACAAACATTCCAACTTATTACATTAATCTGTTTAAATACCATATTATAATTTTATTATACTTTATACCTGCACAGAGCACATACCAATACAGGATGATCAAAAATGGTGGTGATGAAGAATACAACCACATAGAAAACACCCATGCTCCAGAACCACCCAAGAGGAAAAAAAAACCTCCTAATTCTAACCCCACCCACCTCCCTGAAAGCCCAAAATAAAAGGCAAGCAACCTATGATAGCATACGAAGCCAGGGACCACTCTGTCTGTACAGACTCTTGATGCCCAAATTACTGAAGCCGAAATTCATAAAGCTATTTTTTCAATGCAATCTGGTAAGGCAGCTGGACTTGATGGCTGTCCTGTAGAATTTTGTAAAAAAATTGGAAAACTGCTTTTTCCGGATATATGTTGGAAATGTCTAAGGATTCTGTTTTGAAAGGTGATTTACCCTCTACTTTCTATGAGGCTTCTATTTCTTTAATTCTTAAAAAGGATAAAGATCCTACTGACCGTACTTCATATAGACCTATTTCATTATTGAAAGTCGATGCTAAGATTCTGTCAAAGATAATGGCCAATTGGTTAGATAATATTTTGGGTAAAATTATTTTTAAAGATCAAATAGGCTTTATAAAGGGTCGTTTTTCCTTTTCAAATGTTCGGAGACTACTTAACATTATATATTTATCCTCTTTTAAAACTCCACAATGCGTCGTCTCTTTGGATGCTGAAAAAGCATTTGATCGAGTTGAAATATTTCTTTAATGTTTCAGAGAAATTTGGCTTTGGTGTTAATTTTAATAATTGGTTTGGAACGATATATAAAGCTCCTATTGCTACTGTTGTCAATAACAACTGTAGGTCTCCTTTTTTTCAGATTTCACAGGGGACAAGACAAGGTTGTCCATCAAGTCCTTTGTTATTTACTTTAATATTAGAACCCCTTGGTATTGCTCTTCGTGAAGCTAAAAATATTCATGGGATTTTTGTGAATGAGACCATTCATAAGATTTCTCTTTCCGCTGACTATTTATTGGTTTACGTATCTAATCCCGAAGAATCTATTCCTGCCTTGCTAAAATTATTCAATAAATTTGGAGATTTTTCAGGATATAAAATAAATGTTAGTAAAAGTGAATAGTTTCCTTTAAATGAACCTGCCTCTAAAAATGATAATACTCCTTTCAAAGTCACAGATTCTTTCAGATATTTAGGTGTTATAATCACTAAAAAATATAAGGATCTTTATAAAGCCAATTTTGTTCCTTTGGTAGACTCTATGAAGTATTGATTTAATAGGTGGAGTCCACTTACCTTTTCACTTGTCGGTTGTATCCATATAGTTAAAATGATGATTTTCCCAAAATGTTTATATTTATTTCAGAATATCCCTGTTTTATTGACTAAGAAGTTTCTTTGATCAGATTGATTCTATTATTTTAACTTTTATTTGGAATAATAAAAGACCAAGAATTAGTAAATGTCACTTACAAAAGTTGAAAAGGGATGGAGGTCTCACTTTGCCTAATTTAAGAATGTATTACTGGGCTGTTAATGTGTGATACATGTCCTTTTGGTTATATTGGGTTGATAAGAATGATTGGCCAATTTGGGTAGACCTGGAATTGAAAGCTGTGAAACAGTTTTACTGAACCTCGTTATTAGGAGTTGCTTTACCTATACAATTAGCTAAAGTTGTTAATTTAAATCCATACCCTGTGATTAAGCATTCATTACACACTTGGCTCCAGTTTTGCAATTTTTGAAAATTTTAATCTTAAAAAATTTAAACTTTGTAGTTTAATTTATCAAAATTACTTTTTTAAGCCGCCTTTGAGTGATCCAATTTTTTTACTTTGGAAAAATAAAGGTTTTTTTTTTGTTTTTTTTAAAGAAGATAGATTGGTGTCTTCTGAACGATTAGTTGATAAATATTATCTTTCATACTCACACTTTTTACAATACCTTCAAGTTAGACATTTCTTACAAAGATATTTAAATAATTTTCCTTGCGTATTGGAGGCTGACCTGTTAGATACTATTATGAGTATGAACCCTTTGACGAAGGGTTTATTGGAAGAAATTATATTTTTTTTATTACAATGGGATAAGTGTTCTTTATTTAAGATTAAACAAGATTGGGAGAAGGAACTCAATTTATCTCTTATGACGAAGGATTGGACACGGATTCTGAAGCTGAACTCTTCTTCAATATACGCTCGTCATTCACTATTCAATTTAAAATTGTACATCGTTACCCTTTGACGAAGGAGAGACTGTCTAAAATATTTCCTAATGTTGATAGTTATTGTGATAGATGTAAAACTGAGACAGCTATGCTGACACACATGTTTTGGTCTTGTTCTATACAGGAACAGTTCTGGAAGTCAGTTTTTTCGACAATTTCTAAAGCGCTTAAAATTAATTTACAACTTAACAAATTAACTGTGCTTTTTGGAATAATTCCTCAAAATATCCGTGGTCTCTCTATATCTGACCAACATGTTATTGCATTTGTTACTTTGATAGCTGGGAGGGCCATTTTGTTGAAGTGGAAGGATACATCAGCTCCCACTTTGTCACAATGTTTCTCTCAAGTGATGCTATGTCTTAGTTTGGAGAAAATTCGAAGTCGAACCTTTGAACCTTTATTTGATTTTGAGAAAAGATGGGATTCATTTGCTCGTTATTATTATTTGAGTTAATTGGTAGATTTCCTCCACGATCTAATTGTAAATTTTGGTATATATTTTTTTTTTCTTGCTGGCGGATTGCTGTTTATTTTTAGAAGCTTTTTGTATGACGCATGGCTCCGGGTTGTACACCTAATGGGGTTTCCCCCCACTTTTTCCTGCTGAGTAGGGTTTCTATTTAATATCAACAAAATTTTTCAATCTAGAAAATAATGTTTTTTTCCTTGAGACATTGTAAGTATCGCTTACTTTGATGTACTCGTGTTATTTTTGAATAATAATAAAAAGATTTGAAAAGAAAGAAAGAAACTGCCGAGATACAGTCGGCTAAGAGCCAAGTGCTGATAAATGGGACCCGTGTAGAATTGATGAAGTTCCTGTCTCTTTCTCCATTAATGTTTCCTCCTTACGGCAAAACTAACCCTCTCACTGTGTCAGAATCAGTGATTAAATCCGGCCCCAAACACTGTGCTTTCATCCCTGCACATTATAACTTGAACCATCTCACTGAGGGTCTGATGGAGACACAACCCCTGCCCTCTGCACATGTGATCACATCTCCCCTGCTTCTGACATTTCAAATACCCTCAGAATGGTTTTCTGATTCAGTCTGAAGGTTATGGTACATTCAGCTCATCATCAGACCTGACAAACCATGTCTTCCCACAGCTGGTTCCACCTGTTGGTGTGTCCTCTTTCCTCCACCTCCAGAGAAGCTGCATCTCCACACAAACTCCTCACTTGAGATGAATGTCTGTACCCGTGACACAGGAAATCACATCACTGTCTCTCTCCTGATACCATCCGGGACGGGAAGCGGTACCGCAACATAAAAGCCAGGACCAACAGGCTCCGGGACAACTTCTTCCACCAGGCCGTCAGACTGATGAACTCACAGAGATTTGAGTGTACTCTATATTACATTGTCTGTTTTATTTATTGTAAACTATTATAAATTACTATGACTGCACGTTGCACATTTAGGTGGAGACGTAATGTGAAGATTTTTACCCCTGATGGATATAAGAAATAAAGTCAATTCAATTCAAATCCTGATTCCGTGTCTGACCTGCTCGCCTCCGGGTATCCTCCGTCAACAAGCTTCTTCCTCAGTCACCATCTGTCAGATTATAAAAAACAATTAAAACGATCTATCAGACAGCTCCTGTACCCCTCCACCCCTGAACAGGTTCCCCTGTTAAAACTCTCTGCTCAGCCCCTTCCCTATTCCCTTTCCCTTTCAGACTCTCGATGTGCCAGCAGATCCGAATTCACCGTGTGGACATTTCTACCCCACAGGAGGCTGTACAAACCCGTGTCCTTCTCTGATGCACAGCTCAGTGACCCCAATCCCTGTCTGCACTCGCAGCCCATGACGGTGACAGCTGTCCTAGACTCTGTAACTCACAATCTTGTAACACAGAATCTTGTTCACAGCAAGTTTAGACAGTCATTAATATGAAGAGAGAATTGTTGTTTCCTGAAAGGACAGGCGAGCGAAGCTGTCTGATCCAATTCACCAGATGGTCCGGTGTTTACAAGTTAATGTGTCCCGGGACCCACTCATAACCCCGACCCACACAGACAGACAGACAGACAGACTGTCCCTTCGCCCCAAACCCCCTGCAGAACCACAAGGAATTGATCCACGGTCCGGGCTCGGTCGCAAAGTGAAAACCGGGGCTGAGGAGAGCCCGGAGACAAACACCCCGCTGCCCACTCCACCAACAACACGGCACAGCCGGACACATCTCACAACACCGGATCCGGTCCCGATGAAACCCGAATTTAATTTTGTTGTTCCAGATCGGACCCAACAAAAGGTGTTTTAAAATTGAAGCGCTCCTCTCACGTGACGTCACACAACAGCCCCTCCCACGCGCCTGACGTCACCCATGGTCTCCCCGTATCTGCATCTGCTGTCACGAGCACGGTGCCTTACGTCACACACGCGCTGCTGTGCTCGAACTTTTTCGGTTTAACGGCTGAGCTACTCAGCACGAGCCACGCCCCCTCCCCGAACAGTCAACAGAGGAATTGAACTGATTGCAGAGCTGCGCTATTCCCATTGGTGCGAAGCGATGTCAATCACTGGTTACAACCAATAGTGGAGGCGGACCAGCCGAGGGGGCGTTACCCCGTCCTCTGGCGCAGCTCGACCTGTCCGTTAAAGCGGAACAAATCCCAAAGTAAATGTCCGCTTTCTGATTTATTTCCATTTCCCTCCGAGGGAAGTTGGGGCGTTTGTGAAGCGTCTCCTGCGGCCGGAGTCTGATGTATCGCTGAGAGGTAGGAGGAGACCGCTCGGCCCGTCGGTTTGATGCCGGTTCCCCGGGGAGGGAGAGGATGAAGACGGTGAGAGAGGGGGCGGACAGGATGTTTGTCCCGGTGGGGACAGGAGGGGCTCATCTGTGGAAATGTCTGAGCCCACGGTGGTGGCGATTCACCACATTGGGGGGCAAACACCGGCAGACTGTTGCCCTGCAAGCGGGGCCAATGGTCCGGGCAAAGTGGGGATGGGAGTCGCGTTGGGGGCCCGGGTGGACCGGTCCGAGGTTTTATTGAATGACAGGACGGTGTGGAGGGGCCGAGAGGCCTGCTCCTGTTCCTGGTGTCTGTGTCTTCAAATACAAGGAATAACCAGACCCTTCCCGGGCCTGCAGGATGTCCCAGTCGGTGTTGCAGAGACCGGTGCTCGGAGTCCAGTTGTTCCCAAACTGTGTCAGCCATTTGGCTGAGAGACCAAATCCAACATTTCCAAATCTGTTACTGACACAAAATGTATGTTCATAGAAACATAGAAAACCTACAGCACAATTCAGACCCTTCAGCCCACAAAGCTGTGCCGAACATGTCCTTACCTTAAAATTACCTAGGTTTACCCATAGCCCTCTAATTTGCTCAGCTCCCTGTACCTATTCAAAAGTCTCTTTAAAGACCCTTTCATATCCGCTTCCACCACCATTGCCGGCAGCCCATTCCACACGCTCACCACTCTCTGAGTAAAATACTTACCCCTGACAATCTCCTCTGTCCCTACTCCCCAGCACCTTAAACCTGTGTACTCTTGTGATAGCAATTTCAGCCCTCGGAAAAGCCTCTGACAATCCACATGATCAATGCCTCTCATCATCTTGTACACCCCTATCAGGTCACCTCTCATCCTCCAGCTTGAACTCCATCTGTCACTTCTCAGCCAAGTTTTGCATCCTATCAAAGTCCCGCTGTAACCTCTCCTCCGTCGCTCCAAGGAGAAGAGGCCGAGTTCACTCAACCTATTCTCATACAGCATGCTCCCCAATCCAGTCAACATCCTTGTAAATCTCCTCTGCACCCTTTGTATAGTTTCCACATCCTTCCTGTAGTGAGGCAACCAGGATTGAGCACAGTACTCCAAGTGGGGCCTAACCAGGGTCCTATATAGCTGCAACATTACCTCTCAGCTCCTAAGTTCAATTCCGCGATTGATAAAGGTCAATGCACCATATGTCTTTTTAACCACAGAGTCAACGTGCATAGCAGTTTTGAGTGTCCTATAGACTCGGACCTCAAGGTCGCTCTGATCCTTGGCACTGCCAAGAGTCTTACCATTAATACTATATTCTGCCATAATATTTGACCTACCAAAATGTACATAGAAACACTTATCTGGGGTTAACTCCATCTGCCACTTTACAGCCCAGTTTTGCACCCTATCAATGTCCGATGTAACCTCTGACAGGCCTCCACACTATTCACAACACCCCCAACCTTTGTGTCATCAGCAAATTTACTAACCCATCGCTCCACTTCCTCATCCAGGTCATTTATGAAAAGAGTAGGGGTCCCAGAACAGATCCCTGAGGCACAGCATGCCTCCTTACTTTCTCAGTGAGCCTATCATGGGGTACCTTGTTAAAGATCATCTGAAAATCCAAGCAAAACAACATCCACTGGCTCTGCTTTATCTATCCTGCCTGTTATTTCCTCAAAGTATTCCAAGACATTTGTCAGACATAATTTCCTCCAAAGGAGTCCTGCTGAGTTTGCCCTACTTCATCAGGCGTCCCCAACTACAGTACCCAAAAAACTCACCCATAATACACACTATCACCTTCCTGACCACTGTGGTCAGCCGAACTGTCCTATAACTCCTTTATTCTGCCTCCCTCTCTTAAAGAGTGGAGTGACATTTGTACTTTCTAGTCTACCAGAACCGTTCCCAAATCTAGTGATTCTTGATACATTTTAAGAGAAAACTAAGGGGGAAATTATTCATTCAGAGGCAGGGACAGTGTGCAATGAGCTGCCAGAGCAAGTGGCAGGGATGATTTCAACCTTTAAGAGAAGTTTCCTTTGGTCCATGGATGAGAAGGATATGGAGGGCTATTGTCCAGGTGGAAGTTGTTGGAACTCGGCAGATTAATGCTTTGGCACAGACTAGATTGGCCGAATGGCATTTTCCTGTGTTGTGGTGTTCTATAACTCTAATAACTTCACAATCTCTTCAGCTATCTCTTTCTGAATCCCGGGGTGTTCACGTTCTTGTCCAGGAGTCTTATCTACCTTCAGGCCTTTCAGCTTCCGAAACACCTTCTCTCCTGGGTAAAAGCATGTAACCTCACTTCTGCCCCAGTTACTCCCAAATGGTTGGCATTTATGTAATAAATTTAATGACACAATTGTAGTGGGTTACTTCAATCTGTAGGACAATTGGGAAAGTCAGCTTTGTGTCAGATCGGAAGAGAGGGAATGTATCAAATTCCTACGAAAGGGCTTTTTAGAGCTGCTGATGGTTGAGCCTACTCGGGGAACTACAATCTTTGATTGGGTATTGTGTAATAACCCAGATCTTATTAGGAAGGTTAATGTAAAGGAACCATTAGAAGGCAGGGACAATAATATGATTCAATTCCTACTGCAATTTCTGAGGGAGAAGCATAGGTCACATGCGTAGTATTGCAATGGAACAAAGGGAATAACAGAGGCATGAGAGAGGTGATTCCCCAGGTGGATTGGAGAAGGATACTCGTGGGGATGATACCAGAGCAGAAATGGCTGACGTTTCTGAGAATAGTTCATAATGTACAGGATCGATGTGTCCCGATGAAGTAGCTCTCAAACAGCGGGGCTAGGCTACTGTGGCTGACAAAGGAAGTTAAGGACTGTATAAATGTGAAGGAAAGTGCATATAAGGTAGCAAAAGTGAGTAGGAAGTTAGATAATTGGGTAGCTTTTAAAATCCAAAACAGGCAACGAAAAATAGATAAGAATGCTAAAGGTAAAATATATGGGCAAACTAGACAATAATATAAACTAGTTATAAAAATGCGAAAGGGAGGCGAGAGTTGATATTGGACCGCTGGAAAGTGATGCTCATGAGGTAGACATGGGGAAGAGATGGTAGATGAACTTGATAGGGACTTTGCTTCCATCTTCTCTGTGGAAGACACTAGCAGTGTGCCAGAGATCCGTGAGTGTCAGGGAGGAGGAGTGAGTGCCATTGCTATTACAAAGGAAAATGAGCTGGGCAAACTCAGGTTCTTAAAGTGGATAAGTCACCTGGACCAGATGGACTACATCCCAGAGTCCTGAGAGAGGTTGCTGAAGAGATAACAGATGCATTGGTCATGACCTGTCAAGAATCACTTGATCCTGGTCTGGTCCTGGAGGACAGGAAGATTGCAAATGTCAATCCACTCTTTGAGAAGGGAGGAAGGCAGAAGAGAGCAAATTATAGTCCAGTTAGACTAACCTCTGGCTGGGAAAGTGTTGGAGTCTATTATAACAGATGAGGTTTTGGGCTACAAGTAGACTAATGATAAAATAAGTCAAAGCCAGCATAGCTTCTGTACAGGGAAATATTGCCTGATCAGTCAGGGCAGTACAGAATATATCAAGGAGGCAGGTGCATGGGGTTGAGTCTGAACAATGATCAGCCATGATAGAACGGCGGAGCAGACTCGATGGGGCTGAATGGCCTAACTCTGCTCCTATATTTTATCGTCTTATACTGCTTGTGTTTTACACAGTGAAGATTGACACAAAATACTTATTACATTTGGCCGCTATTTCTTTGCTCTATTACTAACTCGCCAGCATCATCTTCCAGTGGTTCAGTATCAGCTCTTGCCTCCCTTTTACTCTTTATGTATCTGAAAAAGAAATTTTGATGCTTGATATTATAGGCTCACTTACCTGAATTTTTCATCTTGTCTCTCCTGTGTGTTTTTTTCAGTAGTCTCCTGCTGGTTATTTAAAAGCTTTCCAATCCTCCAACTTCCCACTATTTTCTTGCTATTTTATATGACCCCACTTTTGTTTTTATCAAAACAGGAGAAAATCTGTGGATGCTGGAAATCCAGGCAACACATACACAAAATGCTGGAGGAACCTAGGAGGCCAGGCAGCATATATGGGAAATAGTAAACAGTTGACGTTTAGGTCAGAGACCCTTCATCAGGACAGGGAAAAAAAGATGAGATGTCAGAGGAAGAAGTGTGGGGGTGAGAGGGGTGGAAGAAGTTGGAGGTGATAGGTGAAACTGGGAGAGGGAGAGTAGTGAAGGGAAAAACTTTCTAGGATATCATTTCCTTAACGATTCTCGAAAGATCATTTCCAATGCCTCCACATCTCTTCAGCCACCACTTTCATATCTCTGGGGTGTACACCATCTGGTCCAGGTGATTTATTTACCTTCAGACCATCTCTGTTTCCCAAGAACCTTCTCCCGAGTAACGTAACTTTACACATTCTGACCACTGACATCTGGGACTTTCATATTCCTGCCAGTGTCTCCGACAGATAAGAGTGATGTACAATACTTATTCAGTTCATCTGCCATCATCTTGCACCCCCACCCCATTACTAACTCTCCAGCATCATTTTTCAGTGGTCTGACATGCACTTCCGCCTGTCTTTTACACTATATGTAGCTGAAGAAAAATTTGGTATCCTTTTTAATACTACTGCCTAGCTCACCTATGTATTCCATCTTCCCCTTCTTATTTATTTTAGTTGCATTCTGTTGGTTTTTAAAAGCTTCCCAATCCTCTAACTTCCTGGTAATTTTTGCTCTCTGCACTCTCTTTGGTATTTATGTTGTCTTTGGTTTCTCTTATCAGCCACGGTTTTGTCACCTCACCTTTAGAATACTATTTCCTCTTTGCGATGTATATATCCTGTGCCTTCTGAATTGCTTCCAGAAATTCCAGCCATTGCTGCTCTGTTCTCATCCCTGCCCATGTGCTTTTCAAATCAATTTTGATCTTTTATTTTCTTATGCCTCTCTAATTCTCCTTATTGCACATCTGACATTGGCTTCTCCTTCTCTAATGTCAGGGTGAATTTGATCACATTAAGATCACTTTCCCTTAAGGGTTCTTTGAACTGAAGTGACCTAATTAATTCAGGTTCATTACAACACCCAATCCAGAATAGCTGATCCCCAAGTGGGCTCAAACTCGAGCTGCTCTAAAAAAGCATCTTGTAGGCATTCCAGGAATTCCTCCTCTTGAGACCAACACCATCCTAATTTTCCTAATCACCTGCATGACAATCCCTCATGACGATTGTAACATTGCCCTTTTGGCACGCATTTTCTACCTCCCTGTGTAATCTGTGGACCGCATACTTACTACTGTTTGGAGGTCTCCATACAATTCCCATCAGGGACTTTTTTTTTTACATTTATTGTTCCTTAATTCTACCCACAGATTCTACACCTTCCAACTTTAATTTTACCAGAAGAGCCACACAACCCCACTACCAGCTTGTTCTTTCAAGAGGCATGTAAGTATCTGGGAAACAAGAGGACCTGCAGATGTTAGAAATCTAAAGAACTACACAAAGTGCTGGAGGAGCTCAGCATGTCAGGCAGCATCTATGGACAAAATTTAGTTCAAGGTTGAAAAAAAAACTGCCAAACAGAGCTTAATAGTTAACAAACACAACAAAGGCAAGAATCACTACTGTAGCCTACTGACTCTCACAGCTATCTGGACTATTCCTCTTCTCACCCTGTCTCTTGAAAAAATGCCATCCCCTTCTCGCAATTCCTCCATCTCCGCTGCATCTGCTCTCAGGATGAGGCTTTTCATTCCAGGACGCGGGAGATGTCCTCCTTTTTTAAAGAAAGGGGCTTCCCTTCTTCCACTATCAACTCTGCTCTCAAACATATCTCTCCCAATTCACGCACATCTGGTCTCACTCTATCCTCCCGCCACCTCACTAGGAATAGGGTTCCCCTTGTCCCCACCTACCACCCCACCAGCTTCTGGGTCCAACATATAATTCTCCATAACTTCCGCCACCTCCAACGGGATTCCACCACTAAGCACATCTTTCCCTCCCCCCCCCGCTGCTTTCGGCAGGGATCATTCCCTACGTGACTCCCTTGTCCATTCATCCCCCCTATCCCTCCCCACTGATCTCCCTCCTGGCACTTATCCTTGTAAGCGGAACAAGTGCTACACATGCCCTTACACTTCCTCCCTCACCACCATTCAGGGCCCCAGACAGTCCTTCCAGGTGAGGCGACACTTCACCTGTGAGTCGGCTGGGGTGATATACTGCGTCCGGTGCTCCCGATGTGGCCTTTTATATATTGGCAAGACCCGACGCAGACTGGGAGATCATTTCGCTGAACACCTACGCTCTGTCCGCCAGAGAAAGCAGGATCTCCCGGTGGCCACGCATTTTATTCCACGTCCCATTCCCATTCTGATATGTCTATCCATGGCCTCCTCTACTGTAAAGATGAAGCCACACTCAGATTGAAGGAACAACACCTTATATTGTCTATTTTCTATTGTCTATTCCATCTGGGTAGCCTCCAACCTGATGGCATGCACATTGACTTCTCAAACTTCCACTAATGCTCCACTTCCCCCTCGTACCCCATCCGTTATTTATTTATATACACACATCTTTTTTTCTCTCTCCTTTTTTCCCTCTGTCCTTCTGACTATACCCCTTGCCCATCCTCTGGGCTCCTCCCCCCTTCTTTCTCCCTGGGCCTCCTGTCCCATGATCCGCTCATATCCCTTTTGCCAATCACCTGTCCAGCTCTTGGCTCCATCCCTCCCCCCTCCTGTCTTCTCCTATCATTTTGGATCTCCCCCTCCCCCTCCCACTTTCAAATCTCTTACTAGCTCTTCTTTCAGTTAGTCCTGACGAAGGGTCACGGCCCAAAACGTCGACTGTACCTCTTCCTAGAGATGCTGCCTGGCCTGCTGCGTTCACCAGCAACTTTGATGTGTGTTGTTTGAAATTCCAGCATCTGCAGATTTCCTCGTGTTTGCACGAAGAACTTGCATCAATACAGTACTGACATTGGCTATTTTTTATCAAAATATCTTGGTCCCATTTCAATCAGTAAAATTTACAAAGATAAATAAGAACTTTAGAAAACTTTAGAAAAAACCATTTATACTCAAACTCACTTCGATTAACCAATTGCCCACTATTGAGAACATCTACCATAAACGCTGCCTGGGGAGGACGAAAAGCATTATCAGGAATGCATCTCACCCTAACCATGGACTTTTTACTCTCCTCCCATCCGGTAAGCGCTACAGGAGCCTCCGCTCCTGCACCAGCAGGCACAGGAAGAGCTTCTTCCCTGAGGCTGTGACACTGCTGAACTTCTCATCACAGTGCTAAGCAGTATTGCATCTGTATTGTACTGCCTCAGTACTTTTATATTTGTGTGCTGTAGCACTTTTTTTTATTAGCAGTTATTTTGTAAATAACGCTATTCTTTGCATTTCTGGTCAGATGCTAAATGCATTTCATTGGTTTTGTATCTGTACTCGGCACAGTGACAATAAAATTGGATCTGATCTAATCTAACCTAATCTACCTTGGACAGAAGGAGAATGAGGAATAACACACATGAAAAAAGAAATCACACAAAAGTCAGATAAAACTTCTAAGTATATATAATCTTTCATCAAAAATGAACAGGATTCAGCACTCCAGGTGTGTCTATGCCATCGTGATAAGAAATACAGACCAGAAAACTTCAATGAGAGGCCAACTCAGAAAAATGAATCATCACTATGGAAGAAGACGTTAACCAGTGGAATGAGTATGACCCTCGATGGGAGACATCCCAATGATCTGAGCAGTCAAGATGTTGACAAGGAAGCATTGAGCACCTGACTGAGAGTTGGAGACCTCTTCCCAGAAACAGAGGGGTTCCTTGCAGAAATACAAGGTGGTTAACAAAAGGAAAAAAAAATACATGAAATACAAACAATCAAGGCAGCAAGTGCAGAAAATGCCAAGAGAAACTAAACACAATATAACACATTCCAGGATCCTGCAGCAGTTTAACTCAATCTGATTACTTACAAAGTTACAGTCAAGTGGCAAATGTCATTCACCAAACTCTTGCTTTAAAATACAAACTCATGATTGACGCCCATAACTTCATTGAGGCACCATAAATTCAAGCTTACATAGAAACATAGAAAATAGGTGAAGGAGTAGGCCATTCGGCCCTTCGATCCTGCACCACCATTCAGTAGGATCATGGCTGATCATACAACTCAGAACCCTGTACCAGCCTTCCCTCCATACCCCCTGATCCCTTTAGCCACAAGGGCCATATCTAACTCCCTCTTAAATATAGCCAATGAACCGGCCTCAACTGTTTCCTGTGGCAGAGAATTCCACAGATTCACCACTCTCTGTGTGAAGAAGTTTTTCCTAACCTCGGTCCTAAAAGGCTTCCCCTCTATCCTCAAACTGTGACCCCTCGTTCTGGACTTCCCCAACATCGGGAACAATCTTCCTGCATCTAGCCTATCCAATCCCTTTAGGATTTTATATGTTTCAATCAGATTCCCCATCAATCTTCTAAATTCCGATGAGTATAAGCCTTGTCGACCCTGCCTTTCATCATATGAAAGTCCTGCCATCCCAGGAATCAATCTGGTGAACCTTCTTTGTACTCCCCCTATGGCAAGGATGTCTTTCCTCAGATTAGGGGACCAAAACTGCACACAATACTCCAGGTGTGGTCTCACCAAGGCCTTGTACAACTGCAGTAGTACCTCCCTGCTCCTGTACTCTAATCCTCTTGCTATAAATGCCAGCATACCATTCACCTTTTTCACCACCTGCTGTATCTGCTTGATCCAGCCAGAGACAGAACCTCACAATTTATATGACAGTAAATACATTATTACAGATAGGATAATCTAAAATAACCATCTGGATATAATATTACAGGATAAACAAGCAGGAACAACTCCCTCAATAGATATAACCATTCCCAACACACACGTGCCTCGACCAGTGGAGCATCTCACCACAGGCATTGTTTGTGTCATCGGTCAGACAACCAAATTATTTTCTCTGCCAATTAGCTTCCAAATGTTGCTACTCTGTCACTCGTTGCCATACCCCGCTACTGATTTCCTTCTCCTCATCATACATTCTTACCCCGACCATCGTCCTGAGCCCCAATCTCTGCCCTGTGCAGACCTGCCTCTGGTTCCTGACCCTGCTCTGTTGAACATCCAACTAATGGTTTCCCATTCTGCTTTCAGTCTTTAGAGGACAGTGGTGTTTTCGAACAACCCTTTAAGAAGTAGGGAAAATGACACACAATGTGGAAATGAGCCCTGAATAAGGAGATGCCAATGGCATTCTTCCTCAGCCCTGAGACTTGAGGGGGGAAGAACATCTCAGACAGAACAACTTCTTCGGTCTGCAGTAAATTCAAGGGAAACCTCTTCACCCACAGAATGGTGACTGTTTGGAACCCATCACCACAGGGAGAGCAAGAGGGGAACAACAGGGGAGGATTTAAAAGGACTGTCATGGAACAGAATTACTGGCAGGGTCCAGATGGCCTGAGTCGACTCTCTACTGTAAACTAGGTGTGTTATAAATTCATTAAGTACTGGAGACAGAGTTTAAAATAGAACTGATTTATTTGTCACAGATGCAGAATATTAAACTCCAGTTCCATTAAAGGTGAATATGCAGCAGAAGAAACTCCTCCCATGCCCAGTGACCAGGGTGCAGAACTGGGTGTGGTGAGCAGCAGCAATAATTGCAGAGTTCAGCACCGACAGTCACTCTCGAAATTGAATCAGCAACAGTGATGGACAAATATCCAGCATGAAGCTTATTGAAACTTTCTCCCCAGTGTGAACCCGGTAGTGCGTCACAAGTGTAACACGATGTAAGTTTCACTGCTAATGTAATGGCCTCTCTGTAATGTTTCACTGCTGAGGTGATGGTTTCTCTGGAGCAGCAATGTGAAATGAAATGAAATATCTTCATTGTCATTGCATAGTACAATTTGACATGCACCAATACAGCGAAAAAGAGTTTGCAACTCTCATACTCAATGCTATAAAACAAATAAAATGAATAAACAATAAATAAAATCAAGTAACCAGCCAGTACAAGCAATGTCCAGCAGTACAAAAACACAACTCAGATGCATAACAGCCATAAAACCAGTATTAAAGTAGCAATATAACACATTTATGGATGATGCTTGGCCAAATTAGTTCAGAGCAATTATAGCTCTGGAGCAAAAGCTATTTTTCAGTCTGGAAGTGCGGGGCATAGAAAGTCTTATAATGTCTGCCAGATGGAAGAAGCTCAAACAGATGATTGCATGGGTGTGTATTGTCCTTACAGATGCTTGTAGCTTTCCTTAGGCAGCGAGAGCTGTAGGTGTTCTTCAGGGCTGGGAGCTGTGTCCCGATGATCTTCTGTGCACTAGAGATGACCCACGCAAGTGCTTTAGACCAGCTTTCTTCAGCTTCCTGAGGAAAAACAAGGGACTAGGTTACGAATAGAAATAACAGGGTTTTGGAGTTCAGGGCTATCCAATGACAGAAATATTCTTCCTTGTGAGTCTGGAACAGAGATTTTCGTGGTCTTTTGTTGGGGAGAGATGAGACAATGCGAATGGAGAGAGTGGGCCCTTTTTCTTTCTTTTTGTTTACTTCACTCGCCATATAGTCAAAGTAAGAATTATAAAACTCAATCATTTATTCACATCTTGTGTACCATTTGTTATATCAGGTTACTAATTTGTAACGGGTACAAATCACGCAGCATCCACCCAAACAAGATTTCTTAAGTTTGGCCGGGCTGGGGGGCTATCACCCCCTATATTAAGCTGCTAGCCAAAGCGCGAGTTACATAAGGTTACATTACTGAGTGATTTGCTTCCCACATTCAGAGCAGGTGAACGGCCTCTCCTCAGTCTGAACTCAATGATGCACATTTGGTTGATTTGGCTGAGAGTATCTCTCCCTTTCTTTATTAATCTTTTTATTGATTTAAAAAGCACATATATACAAACACGAGAATTATGTCAAATATAAATATCAATAGCAATACAAACAGACATTATCAAGATCATACATAGTATTAAACTAATTAGTATATAATAAAAAAGGAAAACAGCTAATTCTCTTATCAATTCATAAAGAGAGAAAAAATGTTTAATTTTTTAAAATGAAAAGCAAAAGAAAACACCCACAGCTCTATATAAAAAAAAGGTGGTGGTGGGGGAGAAGGACTGGGCAGTCCATTCTGAGGACACGACCAATAAAAAGGAAAGAGTTCCTGATCAAATCTAAAACTTTGAAAATAAATAGTTGGAAGAGTTATAAATCAAATCAAATGAAAATATTGAATAAAAGGTCGCCAGATTTGCTCAAATTTAAAAGATGTATCAAGTGTCTGACTTCTTATTTTCTCTAAGCTTATACAGGACGTAATGGCGGAAAGCCAATAAAAGACAGTAGGTGGATTAGAATCCTTACACTTCAATAAAATGGTTCTCCTAGCCAATAAAGTTGAAAAGGCTATCATACATTGACTGGAAACAGGAATATTTCCTGCTTCTGATGGGATAATCCCAAAGATTGCCGTAGGTAAATTAGATTGTAGGTTCAGATCCAAGACTTTTGGTAGCATTTTAAAAATGTCTCTCCAAAAATTATCTAGCTTTACGCAAGACCAAAACTTATGAGTTAAAGTGGCCACCTCAGTATTACATCTCTCACAAATAGGATTGATGTTGGAAAAAATACATGCTAGTTTATCCTTTGACATATGGGCCCGATGCATTACCTTGAATTGTATCAAGGAATGGCGGGCACAAATAGATGAGTTATTAACAAAATGAAAAAATTTACTCCATTGATTACCTAAAAATGACTCTTGAAATTTCAATTCCCAAGCATGTTTAATTTTATCATTAGGTATCATTCGTGAATTCAATAACCGTTTATAAATTATAGCTATCAACCCTTTTTGAAGTGGTTTAAGCTGAAAGAAAGCATCTGTCATATTAGTTGGATAAGTAGAAGGGTAATTTGTCAGCATACCACGTAAAAAAAAATCCTAATTTGTAAATATCTAAAAAAGTGTACATTAGATAAGTCATATTTATCCACTAACTGAGAAAAAGACACTAAACAATCCCCTAAAAACAAATCTGAAAAAGTTGTTATTCCCCTGGTTTTCCAAGTTAAAAAGGCCTTATCCAAAAGTTTAAAACAATAATTGAAATGGATATTACTAGAGAGAACAAAATTATTTAACTCAAAAAAATCTATGAAACCAAATCCAAATTCTTAATGTATGTTTAATAATGGGATTAAAGTCTTGTCTACTAATCTTAGAAAACAAAAAGGGAAGGGGAGCTCCCAGTAAAGAGGCCAAAGAGAACCCCTTTACTGAGTTTTCCTCCAAATCCAACCATGAAGGATATTCATATATGTCTGAATAATGAATCCAAAAAGTAATATATTGAATATAATAATTCTAAAATTTGGCAAAGCCATACCACCATCCTTTTTTAATTTCTGCAATAAGGGTTTACTCAAGCTAGGATTTTTATTATTCCAAATATAAGATAAGATTATAGAGTCTATTCTGTCAAAAAACGTTTTAGGAACAAAGGAAGGAACAGCCTGAAATATATCTAAGAATTTCGGTAGAACTATCATTTTAATAGTATTAATTTGACCTATTAATGATAATGTCACAAGTGACCATTTAGAAAGCATTTGTTGAGTGTAATAAATTAATGGAAGAAAATTATATTTATACAGGTCCTTAAAATTTTTAGTAATTTTATTACCAAGTAAAGTAATTTTTTAGCAATACTAAAGGGTACTTGATGATATTGATCTGAGTAATTATTAATGGGAAATAACTCACTTTTACGTAAATTTAATTTATATCTAGAAAAACTACTGAATTCAGGAAATATAGATAACATAGAAGGAATAGATTTCCTAGGATCTAAAATATAAACTAACAGGTCATCTGCATACAACGAAGCCTTGTGTACTTTGTCCCCTCTCTTAATAACCTGAACAGTATTGGAATCTCTAACAGCAATAGCAAGGGGTTCTAAAGCCAAGTTAAATAATAAACCGCTAAGAGGACATCCCTGCTGAGTACCTCTGTTTAATCTAAAGTAAGGAGATTTTTGATTATTAGTTATAACCGCAGCCATAGGGACTTGATAGATCAATTTGATCCAGGAAATAAATCACAGTCCAGAATTAAATTTTCCAAAACCTCAAATAAGTAAGACCACTCCACCCTATCAAAGGCTTTCTCTGCATCAAGAGAAACAACACATTCAGATTCTTTAGATGGAGAAGAGTGAATAATGTTTAATAATCTTCAGATGTTAAAATGTGAATATCCATTTTTAATAAATCCAGTTTGATCATTGGAAACAACACTAGGTAAAATACTCTCAAGTCTGTTAGTCAAGATCTTAGAAAGAATTTTAAAATCCACGTTCAGTAGAGCTATTGGTCTGTAGGAAACACATTCAGATAAATCTTTTTCTTTTTTAGGAATTAATAAGATTGATGCTTCATAAAAAGTTTTCGGGAGATTCCCAGAGGATATAGATTCAGTGAAAATTTGACATAAATGAGGTGTAAGTATTTCAGTGAAAGTCTTATAAAATTCCACTGTGTATCCATCTGGTCCCAGAGCCGTACCTGGTTGGGAAGAGGACATAGCCCTTGCTATTTCCTCTTGTTTAATAGGTGCATCTAATGTATTCATATCTTGGATAGAAATTTTATGTATATTCAATTTTTGCAAAAAGTTATTCACAAAAGAAATATTGTCTGAAAATTCAGATTTATAAAGGTTAGAGTAGAAATCCATAAATACCTTATTAATTTCATAAGGAGCTACCATTTCAGTTCTATCAGGTCTTTGTATTTTCAGGATCTGTCTTCTAGCCATATTTGCTTTTAATTGACCAGCCAATAATTTGCCTGACCTGTCCCCATGTATATAAAATTGGCTTTTAGATTTAAGAAGTTGTTACTCAATGGGAAAGTCAAAAGCAAATCATGCTGTGTTTGGAGTTCCACCCTTTCCTTAAAGAGATCTTCACTAGGCATTACTGAATACACCTTATCTATTTCTTTAATCCTATTAGTAATCACTAAAAGTTCCGCCTTGGTTTTCCTTCTTAAACCTACTGAGTATGAAATCATCTGACCCTAAAAAAGATTTCATCGAATCCCAAATAACCAAATTTGACATTCCTTCAGTTGTATTTAATTCAAAAAATAGAGAAATTTGCTCTTTAATAAAATTTACAAAGGTTGAATCTTGTACCAATGCAACATTAAATCTCCACTGTGGTATCTTCAGAATATTATCAGAAAACATCGAAGTTAGTTTCATGGGGGCATGATCCGACAACGCAATAGCATCATATGCACAATCAGCGACAGAGGGCACCAATCGCGTGTCCAGCAAAATATAATCAATTCTTGAGTATTTATGGTATACATGTGGAAAAAAAAGAAAAATCCTTATCTTTAGGATGCCTAAATCTCCAAATATCGACCAAACCGCATTCTAATAAATAAGTATTAATACAAGTCACAGATTTATTAGGAAGTGACGAATTGGTGGACGATCTGTCAATCAACTGATTGAGACAGCCCATAATCAACTGATATTCCTTTAAATTCGGCAGCACAGAAGATAACTTCTTAAAAAATTCAGGGCCATCTATAATTAGGTGCATAAACACACACCAAACCCACTTCTGACCACATAACAGACCAGTAACAATTAAATATCTTCCAATTAAGTCAGTGACAGTATTAAAATGTACAAAATGGATTTTAGAATGAATACAAATAGATACCCCTCTTATTTTATTTACCGATAAAGAATGAAATAAGGTCCTTTCCAATACTTAAAAAAAACTATTTTCATCCTGCCTACGGATATGAGTCTCCTGCACAAAAACAATATCCTCTTAAAAATCTTTCTGTGCTTAATAGGTTGACTCATACCGTTCAGATTCTAAGATATTATACTAATTTTATTAAGATCCATATTTAAAGTGTAATTTAAAATTGTCTAAAGAAAGCTAATGCGCAGGCACAAACTAAATCTGAAGAAAGGACAAAGCATGACTTGATCAGAAAGAAAAGCAAGATAATTGACAAAAAAAACCTATCAGGATTGCCCAGTCCAAAAAAAAAATTAATGTAATAGATCCACCCCCCTCCCCCGGAAACTGTGCACTAGGCAGACAGCATGCTACTCAAACCCTTGGCCCCCGTCTCCAATTAGCAGCCACTGCTTACAAAGTAATACGTTACCATCACCAAACAGACACAATAAAGGGTACATAAAAAAAAACAAGTTCCAAATCTTTTCATATTATGTCTACCAATAGATAACACCTAACTAAAACAGCCATCTTAAATTCATTTAAAATACTTAACCATGTATTCAAAAAAAGATAAATCCAACCAACTAATATACTACAACTAATGTTAAAGACTGACAATTAAGTAAATAATAAGTAAAAAATAAGTAAATAAATATATAAAATCCAAAACTATATTAACTATTAAAGCAAACAACAGAAGATCTAAGTCAACCAAGTCCATGTCTGGGCACTCATAAAACGAGGAGCAGACTTTCATTGAAGCCATTACAAACAGCTCCCAGATAAGGATTAACTTTTGAAATTGTTTATGAAATAAGCTTAAACTCCTTTAAAATTTTCCAACCGTCTTCTGGGCAGTCAATCTGTTTTGGACGAGTGTTAGGTGGAGTAATTATCAGACAAGCCAAATAGCGCAGAGAGGAATGACAGTTAAATCTTAAAAAGTTCAGCCATGACTTCCCAATATTTGATTCTATCAGCATAAATCTCTGTGGTGAAATCTTCAACTATATGAATCTTTATATCGTTATAAATTAGCTCATCCCTTTTCCTTGCATCCTGAAGAATAGCTTCTTTGGTTGTAAAATAATGGAAAAACTATCACAGGACGTGGTTTCATTTTGGCTGAAGGCTTAGGACGTCGAATTCGGTGGGCTCTATCCAGTATCAGACAGGCTTCAAGAATGTCACTAAAAAGTAAATATAACACGTTCAAAAAGAACTTTAATGGCTTCTCTTCCCAAAGTCTGAGCAGGCGATTGGCCTCTATCCAGTGTGAACTTGCTGGTGTCTCTGCAGTTGAGATGACCGAGTAAATCCCTTCCCACACACTGAGCAGGTGAATGGCCGCTCCTCGAAGTGAACTGACTGGTGTGCCATGAGGGATGATGACTGAGTGAATCCCTTCCCACAGTCTGAGCAGGTGAATGGCCTCTCTCCAGTGTGAATTCACTGATGTACCTTCAGATTAGATGAGCAAGTGAATCCCTTCCCACAGTCTGAGCAGGTGAACGGCTGCTCACTGGTGTGAACTCGCTGGTAAGCCAATAGGTCAGATGACCGAGTGAATCCTTCTCCACAAATTCAGCAGATGACCAGCCTCTGTGCAGTGTGAACCGACTGGTGTGTCCACAGGTGGGAAGACCAACTGAATCCCTTCTCACACACAGAACAGATGAACAGCCTTGCCCAGTGTGAACTTGCTGATGTACCTTCAGTTGAAATGACCGACTGAATCCCTGCCCACAGTCTGAGCAGGAGGAATGATCGAGTGAATCCCTTGCTCCACTTTTTCAGTATTTGGACAGAGACAGCAAAACTGGTGTGCTGTGTTCGAGATTCCCGTAGACAAATTCTTTGTCATTTTTAACCTGTAAAAAGATGTACAAAATCCATCAATGAGTGCAGGACAACATTTCAAATGAGTTGCAAATGGCATCTGGCATGAAGTTCAACTCAAGTTGGAGAGAGAAATCATCTTCTAACTATGCACAGTGCTGGTCTAGGACCATAACTAAATCATTATGCATAATGAATAGACCATAAGACAAAGGAGCAGAAGTCGGCCATTTGGTCCATCGAGTCTGCTCCGCCATTTTATCATGAGCTGATCCATTCTCCCATTTAGTCCCACTCCCCCGCCTTCTCACCATAACCTTTGATGTCCTGGCTACTCAGATACCTATCAATCTCTGCCTTAAATACACCCAATGACTTGGCCTCCACTGCTGCCCATGGCAACAAATTCCAGATTCACCACCCTCTGACTAAAAAAAATTCTTCGCATCTCTGTTCTGAAAAGGCGCCCTTCAATCCTTAAGTCATGCCCTCTCGTACTAGACTCCCCTATCATGGGAAACAACTTTGCCACATCCACTCTGTCCATGCCTTTTAACATTCGAAATGTTTCTCTGAGGTCTCCCCTCATTCTTCTAAACTCTAAGGAATACAGTCCAAGAGCGGACAAACGTTCCTCATATGTTAACCCTCTCATTCCCTGAATCATTCCAGTGAATCTTCTCTGTACCCTCTCCAACATCAGCACATCCTTTCTTAAATAAGGAGACCAAAACTGCCCACAGTACTACAAGTGAGGTCTCACCAGCACCTTATGGAGCCTCAACATCACATCCCTGCTCCTATACTCTATTCCTCTAGAAATGAATGCCAACATTGCATTCACCTTCTTCACCACCGACTCAACCTGGAGGTTAACCTTAAGGGTAGCCTGTACAAGGACTCCCAAGTCCCGTTGTATCTCAGAACTTTGAATTCTCTCCCCGTTTAAATAATAGTCTGCCCGTTTATTTCTTCTGCCAAAGTGCATAACCATACACTTTCCAACATTGTACTTTATTTGCCACTTCTTTGCCCATTCTTCCAATCTATCCAAGTCTCTCTGCAGACTCTCCGTTGCCTCTGCACTACCGGTCCCTCCACCTATCTTTGTATCATCAGCAAACTTAGCCACAAAGCCCTCTATTCCATAATCCAAATTATTGATGTACAATGTAAAAAGAAGCGGTCCCAACACGGACCCCTGTGGAAAACCACTGGTAACCGCAGCCAACCAGAATAGGATCCCTTTATTCCCACTCTGTTTCCTACCAATCAGCCAACACTCTATCCACGTATGTAACTTTCCCGTAATTCCATGGGCTCTTATCTTAAGTAGCCTCGTGTGGCACCTTGTCAAAGGCTTTCTGAAAATCCAAATATACGACCTCCACTGCATCTCCCTTGTGTAGCCTACTTGTAATTTCCTCAAAAAATTGTTATAGGTTTGTCAGGCAGGATTTTCCTTTAAGGAAGCCATGCTGAGTTCTGCCTATCTTGTCATATGCCTCCAGGTACTCTGTAACCTCATCCTTGACAACTGACTCCAACAACTCCCCAACCACCGATGTCAAACTAACAGGTGTATAATTTCCTTTTTGCTTCCTTGCCCCCTTCTTAAATAGCGGAGTGACATTTGCAATCTTCCAGTCCTCCGGAACCATGTCAGAATCTATCGACTTTTGAAAGATCATTGCTAATGCCTCCGCAATCTCCACAGCTACTTCCTTCAGAACACGCGGGTGCATTCCACCTGGTCCGGGAGATTTATATACCTTTAGACCATTCAGCTTCCTGAGTACTTTCTCTGTCGTAATTGTGACTGCGCACACTTCTCTTCCCTGCCACCCTTGAATGTCCAGTATACTGATGTCTTCCTCAGTGAAGACTGATGCAAAATACTCATTCGGTTCCTCCACCATCTCCTTATCTCCCATTACAATTTCTCCAGCATCATTTTCTATCGGTCCTATATCTACTATCACCTGTCTTTTACTCTTTATATACTTGAAAAAGCTTTCAGTATCGTCTTTGATATTATTTGTTAGCTTCCTTTCATAGTTAATCTTTTCCCTCTTAATGACCTTCTTAGTATCCTTTTGTAAGCTTATAAAAACTTTCCAATCCTCTGTCTTCCCACTAATTTTTACTTCCTTGTATGCCCCCTCCATTGCTTTAACTTTGGCTTTGACTTCTCTTGTCAACCATTGTTGCTTCCTCTTTCCATTCCAAAATTTCTTTTTTGGAATATACCTGTCTTGCACCTTCCTCATTTCTCGCATAAACTTCAGCCACTGCTGCTCTGCCATCTTTCCCGCCAGTGTCCCTTTCCAGTCAACTTTAGCCAGTTCCTCTCTCATGTCACTGTAATTTCCTTTACTCCACTGAAATACCGACATATCAGATTTCGGCTTCTTTTTCAAATTTCACAGTGAACTCAATCATGTTATGATAACTGTCTCCTAAGGGCTCCTTCACCTCAATCTCTCCAATCACCTCCGGTTCATTACACAATACCCAATCCAGTACATCCGATCCCCTAGTGGGCTCAACAACAAGCTGTTCTAAAAAGCCATCTCGCAGACATTCTACAAATTCTCTCTCTTGAGATCCAGTGCCGACCTGATTTTCCCTATCCACTCGCATGTTAAAATCCCCAACAATTATCATAACACCGCCCTTCTGACAAGCCTTTTCTATTTCCTGTTGTAATTTCTAGTCCACATCACTGTAGCTGTTTGGAGGCCTATAAATAACTGCCATCAGGGTCCTTTTACCCCTGCGATTTCTTAGCTCAACCCATAAAGATTCTGCACCTTCCAATCATATACCACCTCTTTCTAATGATTTAATATCATTTCTTACCAATAAAGGCACGCCTCCCCCTCTGCCTACCTTCCTATCCTTCTGATACACTGTGTATCCTTGGACGTTCAGCTCCCAGAGACATGCATCCTTTAGCCACGTCTCTGTGATGGCCACAATATCATACCTGGTACTAGAATGACCAACAAATTCTCTGATGCTCCTCCTGTCTCTATAAGAATGGAGCATTTCTGTCATCTCCAGTCTGTGAACTGACTCAGTTTGATTCTCTCCATTGATATTATTCCCTGTTTCCACTGAGCTGCATGGGTGCCTGGCCCCACAGTAACTGAAACACTCTCACACAAATAGCCGGCAGTGCATTCCATGCACCCAAGACTCGCTGTGTAAAAAAAAAACTTACCCCTGACATCCCCTTGGTATCTATTTCCAAGCACCTTAAAACTATGTCCCCTCGTTTTAGCAATTTCAGCCCTGGGAAAAAAACCTCTGGCTATCCACACGATCAATGCCCCTCATCATCTTATATACCTAAAAATGGCTCTAAAGATAAACAAGGAAATTATACATTGCTTTAAGGATTTGTTAGAAGTATACAAAATTATGAGGGTATAGATAGGGTAAATGCAAGCAGCTTTTTCCACTGGGGTTGGGTGGGATGACAACCAGAGGTCATGCGTAAGTGGGGGAGGTGAAAATTTAACGGGAATATTTGGAAAAGCTCTGTACTGAAATGGTCATAAGAATGTGGAATGAGATGCCAGCACAAGTGGTAAATATGAGCTCAGTTTCACCACTTAAAATACATTTGGACGGGAGCCTGGATGGTAGGGGTATGGAGGGCAATGGTCCTTGTGCAGGTAGTTGCATTAGACAGCTTAAATGTTTTTTCGGCATTGATTAGTTGGGCCAAATACCCTGTTTCCGTACTGAACTTCTCCATGTTTCTATGGCAGACTTGTTTGGAAGGGAAAAGGTAGGAATGATAGTGGAGCAGCAATGGCTGGAGTTTCTGGGAGCAATTTGAGAGCTGAGTGATTGATACATCCCAAAGAAGTGGAAGCATTGGAAAGGCAGGAAGACGCAACCGTGGCTGAAATGAGAAGCCAAAGTCAACGTAAAATCCAAAGAGAGGGCAAACAAAAGAACAAAAACTATTGGGAAACTTTTAGAAATCAACAGACGATGATTTAAAAAGAAAGTCAGATGAGCTCAGGGCATGGAATTATGATATTGTAGTCATTAATGAGTCTTGATAGGACCCAACAGACTGAGCCATTTGGAGGAACAAAATATAAGGGGCCTCAATATCTCTTGAAAACCAAGGTTCCCTACACCAGTTACCTTTCAATTTTTATTTTTGCAGGCTCATACGAACTTTACACCCCAAAATTTCACTTCTGAATGCCTCCCACTTACCAAGTACCATTTCAAGTTCCAACTCCTTAAAGTACAGGATTACAAGCTGCAGCTGGATGCACATCTTGTAGGTGAGGGCATCAGAGACACTGGAGGTCTCCCCACCTTCCCATCAATGTCCCCTCTAATTTGTAATGACCAGTGTGCACATAAATCTTGTACTGTGCATTTTTTACCCAGTGACAAATTGAATTTTATATAGCGAAGTAGTCATTTTAACAGCTAGCAAATACTGTCAAAAGGAACTTTGATCTCCTCTGGGTTTGATCGAGTTCATCTGCACTCTCACACAACCTATGTAGCAGGCCTGTAATGGGTAAATGAAGGATTTTCTCACCAGAGCTTTTGTACATTTTCCATACGTGATTTGCTTCCTAAATTATGCTTCAAAAAGGCAGATTTCCAAATATCACTCAGGTAACACCAGTTTCTGTACTGTACATAAATATTTCCCCTGAACCCTCCCCCAGGTGACTGACGGTGGTGAACTCATTGATGGCAATGCCAATGAATATGAAGGGAAGGGCTGTATTCTGTCTCGTTGGAGTCTGGCTCATTTGTGGTGTGAAAGCTACTTGTTGCCCAGGGCAAAGTTGTTTGATGTCATGATGTACGCACAGAGAATAGGTCAAAAACTGCTGGAGGAACTCAGCAGGCCAGGCAGCATCAATGGAAAAGAGTACTAATGCTGAATTCATCCAGCATTTTCTGCGCGTTGCTTGAATTTCCAGCATCTGCAGATTTTCTCTTGTTTGTGATTGGAAGTAGAACAAAGGTGATTTTCTCACCTGCTGATGTAAAAGATTTTGTTCCCTTTCTCCGAGTTCCTAATCCTTGCATTTGGAAAGCTAGAGCTCAGCTATGTCTTGAGAGATCCATCGGTTCCCATTCCCTCATCAGCCGGAAGCTCCCCGGAACCTGTGTACGGATCGTGGGGCTGAGAGAGAGGGACGAGAGCAGGATTGTGCCCGGATTGCTAGCCATGGAGTCCGCAGCTGACAGCAATTGACCCTCAGTAGGTGTTGGAAAACTGCCCGGAGAAATGCTCTTACCTGCAGTCGGTTGTTTGAAGTCTTTTGTATACTGCGCGCATGCGCGATTTTCGGGACCGTCCGCAACCCTGACGCCTCCGCATTTGATCGGTGCTTCAGCGACGGCGAATATTTTAACACAGGGCTTTATGGGTAATCACGGTGCCATTAAAGATTACTGCCAGCCCTGGTTCCACATCCATACCTCAGTTTTTTTTGTGTGTAGAGAAAAATCAGCAGCTGTTTTAACGTAGAAGCCGGTTCCCATAAAATCATGCATTCTGTGTATCGAATGCCAAAGTACAATCCTCTTGCAAATGCAGATATAAAACACAAGAGATTCTGCAGTTGCTGGAAATACAGGGACGCACCCACATAAAATGCTGGAGGAACTCTGCAGTTCAGGCAGCAACTAAGCAGAGAAGTACACAGTCTGGGCATGCTGAAGGGGCTCGGTCTAAACGTTGTTTATTTATTCCTCTCCACATTTGCTGCCTGATCTGTTGATTACCACCAGTAATTTGCAGAAATTACCACATTTTTTCGAACAACCAGTTTCCAAATGTTTCTGATTTTTCATATGTAGGCAGATTATGCTGGTCTGATTCCTATTCTTCCTCCTTATAAACTCCAGACCCCATCTCTCTCTCTCTCTGGAGCCTCAAAGCCCTGACTCAGGCTGGCAACTCCGGTTTCTGACTGCCCTATCAAACATTCACTTGCTAGTCTGCTGTCAGGCTTCAGAGGCACATTCCAACAACCCAGCTGTCTGAGGCAGAGTCCTTTGAAACTAGCTGGTGCATTCAGAATTGGCTTTTGTCAGCAGAAGGTAGATGATAATTACGCGTATGATCAGTGGTGACGTGCAGGGATCTGTTCTGTGATCCCCTGTTTTTAGTTTTTTAAATAGATGATTTGTTTGAGGAAGTGGAAGGGTGGAATTTGTAAGTTTGCAGATGATATGGAGATTGCTAGAGTTGTGGTTAATATAGAAGATTGTCGTAGCTTACAACAGGACATCGACAGGATGCGGAACAGGGATGAAAAGTGCCAGATGGGGTTCAACATGGAAAAGTGTAGAGTGATTCTCTTTGGAAGGATGAATTTGATGGTTCTTCCTCCCTCCACTGACCTGTATGTCACCCTTGGGCGAGGAATTGCTCCTACTTAGCACAACCCCTCCCGCCACCCCGATCAGGGTGATGTGAAGCCATGGGATCTTATGAGTAGCCAGCGCGTGTCACAAGTTCTGCTAATGTGTCCACTGACACCGGGCAGTCTGTCTCTGAAGAGTACTGATAACGGCTGTCTCTGACCAGTACTGATAACGGCTGTCTCTGAAGAGTACTGATAACGGCTGTTTCTGACCAGTACTGATAACGGCTGTCTCTGAAGAGTACTGATAACGGCTGTCTCTGAGCAGTACTGATAATGGCTGTCTCTGACCAGTACTGATAACGGCTGTCTCTGAACAGTACTGACAACGGCTGTCTCTGAAGAGTACTGATAACGGCTGTCTCTGAACAGTACTGATAATCCCAACATCTTGAAAAGACACTGCCCAGAAAGCAGCAATGGCAAACCACCGCAGTAGAAAAATTGCTGAGCAATCAGTCATGGAAAGGCCACAACCACCTACATCATGTGACACAGCACATGGCGAACGAACGGACAAATATAAACTGGGACCTGCTGACTGTAAGTGATTTAGATGTAGAATTTGTTAGCCGCATCTTAATGCAACATGTGTATTGTCCAACAAGCGGAAGGCCTGTACTGCATCGGGGGTTGGGTAATGAGCCCAGCCAGCAGACTGAACAGTGAACAGAACACCTCCAAACCCTGTCACTATTTCCAACTTCCCACCTGCCCCCTCAGCTGGATCCACGTCTCACTCCCCAGCTCTTGCCCCATCCCCACCCCTCACCTCTCTTCTCTGACTGTTTCCCATCCACTCTCAGTCCAGAGGGAGGGTCTCGGCCCGAAATGTTGACGGTCCATTTCCCTCCACAGATGCTGCCCGACCCACTGAGTTCCTCCGACAGTTTGTTCTTTGGTCTGTGTAACCCGTGTTAGTGTGGGGAGCGGGATTTTACACCATATTCCCGGTACAATCTCAACAAAACACAATTAATTGTCACTTTTGCCGGACCATTGGCCCCGCTTGCAGGACAACAGTCTGCCGGTGTTTGCCCCCCAATGTGGTGAAGTCCACTGCTCGCCACCACTGTGGGCACAGACATTTCCACAGATGAGCCCCTCCTGCCCCCACCGGAACAAACATCCTGTCCGCCCCCTCTCTCACCATCTTCATCCTTCCAATAAAATCCTCCCCCTCCCATCTTCTGCTGGGATCCCTCCTTCCCAACCAGGGGAGCCGGAATCGCCAATGGGCCGAGTGGTCTCCTCCCACCTCTCAGTGAAGGATCAGGCTCCGGCCACAGAAGACACTTCACTAACTTTCTCCAAAAATGTACTTTATTCAGAAATACTACAAAATAAAGTTATTTACAAAAAAAACATTTGTTGACTGAGTCTTTAGTCAATAGTTATTTACAATAAATCATGCATTGACTCTCAGTCCTTGTTCAAAATAAAGACGCTTACAATATATCATTCGTTGACTCTCAAACCTTAGTCAAAAATAAAACTTATTTACAATAAAAAGCCAGGCGTTGACTCTCATTCCTTTATCGAAGTTCCATTACAGTCAATACCTTTCTCCATTTCTAGCCACTCCTGTGACACGATGTTGATTCAACCATCCATACTGCTGATGAGGTGTACACTGCCCATCCGACCCTCCCACTCCCACGGGTGACGAATCTTAAACTGTGGCCCTTCCCCACCGGGCCCTTGCGGTGGCTGCACCGAGTTTCAGTGCGTCCCTCAGCACGTACTCCTGCAGCCGAGCATGTGTCAGTCGGCAGCATTCTCCCACGGACATCTCCATGTGCTGGTAGATCATCAAGTTTCGGGCCGACCAAAGAGCGTCTTTCACCGAGTTGATGTTCTGCCAGCAGCACCGGATGTTGGTCTCCCTGTGCATCCCCAAGAGCAGCCCATAAATCAGGGATCCTCGGTTACTCAGTTGTTGGGCATGAGTCTCGATACCGTCCCTTCCATCCTGCTCCACACCCTCTCTGTGAACTCAGTGTACAAGCTGTGGTTCACAGACTCCTCCTCATTGCAGCCCTCCCGTGGGCAACGGGGTGTGAGGACGACGTCCCAGGCGTACAGGAGGGCTCTGACTGGGAGGGCCCCTCTCACCGCCAGCCAGGCGAGGTCCTGGTGCCTGTTGGCGATGAGGCATTTTGCCAGATGAACTGGACGGTCTGCTCAGGGAACCACCCCACTGTGTCCATCACGTCCTTCTCCCGCAGGGCTTGCAGGACATTACGTGCTGACCACTGCCTGGTGGCCCTGTGGTCAAAGGCAGGGGACCCCAACCTTTCTGGCACCGCAGACCGGTTTAATATTGACAATATTCTTGCGGACCGGCCGGCCGGGGGCACCTCTGTGCGCGTGCATGATGTGTGCATGCGTGTATGTGGCGATTCTTTTCTACAAATCGTGTTTGGCGATTCTGTTCAGTGAAACTACACTGTACATACATTATTTCTACTTTATATAGGCTGTGTATTTATCATATCATTCCTGCTTTTACTATATGTTACTGTTATTTTAGGTTTTAAGTGTTATTTGGTATGATTTGTTAGGTTATTTTTTTGGGTCTGGAAACGCTCAATTTTTTTTTCCATATAAATTAATGGTAATTGTTTCTTTGGCGTAAAGTATTTCGGCACGAAAAAGTATTTTATGTAATTCAAATACAATTCGCCCAAATAAAAGGCCACAAATTGGAAATACAATCTGAGCTGTTTTTTCTCCAAACGATTTAGTAGGTAGATCTTGCCTTTCACTGAGGTCGAGGTAGGGGATCTTGGGCTTAAAAAGGTTGGTGACCACTACTTTAAACCATCGCACACCCAACACAGCCATGGGCATTTCCCAAATATCACAAACCATTCAATAATAACCAGGGTTGAACCCTGCCCAAAATCTTCTTACTGCAGAACCAAAACGGTCTGTTCAATCACCAGACTTGCCGAGGTCAAAACACCATTAAATGAATTTGAGGTAAACTGCAGGGGAATGGGAGAAAAAAAATAAATTCAGCTGGAACCCCTACCACCTTCCCTTAGCATACACATCGAACAAATAGACCCATGGTCTGCAGCACTCCCATTGATTCAGATGTTGCTCTGAAGAGCAAAGCTCTAGTTCCAAAGTTTCGGTGACATGCGGGGAAATGTTCAAGCTTGATGGGCAGCCTCCTCCCACATGGGCTAATGAATCTCAAAACTGTTTAACCGTATCCAACAAATGCTCACCATCAGATAGCATGGAGATGACTGCAGTTATTGAAGAATGTGCACATCTCAGCCTGTT
Organism: Mobula birostris; assembly: GCF_030028105.1. Taxonomy (NCBI): domain Eukaryota; kingdom Metazoa; phylum Chordata; class Chondrichthyes; order Myliobatiformes; family Myliobatidae; genus Mobula; species Mobula birostris. The sequence continues at coordinate 41,963,981 of NC_092382.1, read as the reverse complement.
ACGTTGCTAGAAATGCTTTGCACACTGAGCAAAGAGAACAAAGATACAGAAACGATCACTGACTCAAGACCCATTCAGCTTTTCATCATTGTCAACTGGTACGAATATTGTTGCTGAGGGCTTGAGTATAGTTCTAAAAATAAAAGAGAAGTATAACATAGCAAAGACGAGTGGGAGGCCGTAGGATTGGGAAACGTTTAAAGAGCAACAGAAGGTAAATAAAAAAGCAATATGTGGAGGAAAAAAATGAGGTATGAAGGTAAACTAGCCAAGAATATAAAGGAGGATAGTAAAAAGCTTCTTTAGGTATGTGAAAAGGAAAAAAAAAATAGTTAAGACCAAAATTGGGCCCTTGAAGACAGAAGCGGGTGAATTTATTATGGGGAACAAGGGAATGGCAGATGAGTTGAACAGGTACTTTGGATCTGTCTTCACTAGGGAAGACACAAACAATCTCCCAGATGTAATAGTGGCCAAAAGAACTAGGGTAATGGATGAATTGAAGGAAATTTATATTAGGCAAGAAATGATGTTGGACAGGCTGTTGGGTCTGAAAGCTGATAAGTCCCCAGGACCTGATGGTCTGCATCCCAGGGTACTTAAGGAGGTGGCTTTAGAAATCGTGGAAGCATTGGTAATCATTTTCCAATGTTCTATAGATTCAGGATCAGTTCCTGTGGATTGGAGGGTGGCTAATGTTGTCCCGCTCTTCAAGAAGGGAGGAAGAGAGAAAACAGGAAACTATAGACCGGTTAGTCTGATTTCGGTGGTGGAAAAGATGCTGGAGTCAACTATAAAAGATGAAATTACAACACATCTGGATAGTAGTAACAGGTTGGTCCGAGTCAGCATGGATTTACAAAGGGGAAATCGTGCTTGACTAATCTTCTGGAATTTTTTGAGGATGTAACTATGAAAATGGACAAGGGAGAGCCAGTGGATGTAGTGTACCTGGACTTTCAGAAAGCCTTTGATGAAGTCCCACACAGGAGATTAGTGGGCAAAATTAGGGCACATGGTATTGGGGGCAGAGTACTGACATGAATTGAAAATTGGCTGGCTGACAGAAAACAAAGTAGCGATTAACGGGTCCCTTTCGGAATGGCAGGCGGTCACCAGTGGGGTACCACAGGGTTCAGTGCTGGGACCGCAGCTGTTTACAATATATATTAATGATTTAGATGAGGGAATTAAAAGTAACATTAGCAAATTTGCCGATGACACAAAGCTGGGTGGCAGTGTGAAATGTGAGGAGGATGTTATGAGAATGCAGGGTGACTTGGACAAGCTGGGTGATAGGGCAGATGCAGCTTAATGTGGATAAATGTGAGGTTAAACACTTTAGTGGTAAGAAAAGGAAGGCAGATTATTATCTAAATGGAGTCAAGTTAGGAAAAGGGGAAACACAACGAGATCTAGGTGTTGTTGTATATCAGTCACTGAGAGCAAGCACGCAAATACAGCAGGCACTGACAAAAGCAAATAGCATGCTGGCCTTCATAACAAGGGGAATTGAGTATAAGAGCAAAGAGGTCCTTCTGCAGCTCTACAGGGCCCTGGTGAGACCACACCTGGAGTACTGTGTGCAGTTTTGGTCTCCAATTTGAGGAAGGACATTCTTGCTATTGAGGGAGTGCAGCGTAGGTTCACAAGGTTAATTCCCTGGATGGTGGGACTGTCATATGTTGAAAGATTGGAGCGGCTGGGTTTGCATACTCTGGAATTTAGAAGGCTGAGAGGGGATCTTATTGAAACATATAAGATTATTAAGGGATTGGACACGCTGCAGGCAGGAAGCATGTTCCCGCTGATGGGTGAGTCCAGAACCAGAGGCCACAGTTTAAGAATTAGAACAGAGTTGAGGAAAAATTTTTCCACCCAGAGAGTGGTGGATGTATGGAATGCTCTGCCCCAGAAGGCTGTGGAGGCCAAGTCTCTGGATGCTTTCAAGAAAGAGATGGATAGAGCTCTTAATGATGGTGGAATCAAAGGGTATGGGGATAAGGCAGGAACTGGGTACTGATCGTGGATGATCAGCCATGATCACAGTGAATGGCGGTGCTGGCTCGAAGGGCCGAATGGCCTACTCCTGCACCTATTGTCTAAATGTCTCAAATGCTGTGAATAAGGCATAACGATACCCAATTTTTGTTCTATTACACAATAAAAGTGAAGAGATTTGCATCCTTATACCTTGGTCATCAAGTAACAGAGTCTCTGGTTTGATGTCCCTGTGTGTAATTCCATTGCTGTGAAGATATTCCTGAAAGTAGGCAAAGACAAATATAAATCAGGTATTCTGAATTTACATCTTTTTCTAATTCTCCAAGCCCACAAAATATCAATCGTAGAAATGGAACAGATTTCTGGCAGAATTAGTGACACCAATAAGTCAGATACAATTGCTGGACAATCGGTTCAGAGAATATTTTGTGACTTAATCTGGGTGCACACTAGACTTCCAGTGCCGATATGAAAGTTGAGTATGAAGGCTGGCCTGGAAGAATGATGAAACTTCTGAAGATGCTTTGGGAGGTCACCCATCCATGAACAGCATTTTACTGTCAAAGGGAACTATGGTGAGCTCCAAAATTGATCTCATTTGAAAATTGGGACAAAGCACTGTTAACCTCCTTACTGCTGGTTATAGTGCTAGTTCAATTCTGGCAGACAAAGCTCTTCGAGAGCAAACATGGGCAGGTCAATCCATCTATGATCATGCTCAGTAATGTACGTCGAAATAGAGAAAACTGCTGCTGCACGTCATAAACACTCACTTAAAACAAAGGGATAAATGATGAGGAGCACTTACCACTCCTGCTATCAGCTGCTGGAAAAACCCATCAGCATCTGCCTCGGGCATCCCCACGTCAGGCTCTGTGGGAAGGCAGATCACATTAATCAAAGGCTGAACTTGGGATCAGTTCGCAAATCATTAATATTGTCTGAAATTATGTCATTTTACATCATGCTTAAATTTAATCTCAAATCCCAGGCCTCATTTCACTCAGGTGCCCAAGTAGATGGATTCTCCAACGTGCCAATTGTACCCTATGATCAAATACAAAACAGTTGTGTACATTGCAAAACTTCTGAATGATCCATTGAGTTAAATGCATCAGAAACAGAGCATGAGCCAAATGGCTCTTCATTCCTGCTTCCCCATGCAATAAGATCATTATTGATCTGGTTTTGGCCTCTACACCACTTTCCAACTCTCTCTCTGCACCTGTAGATTTCCATGTAGTTCATATGCCTACAATATATTGTATATTCTATGGCTCTACCATAACTCTTAACGTGGAGAATTCCAAAGGATCACAACCTGCAGAAGAAATTCGTCTTCATCTCCTGATCAATGGGAAACCAATTACTCAAACTATATCCCATTTTCTCGATATCCTCACTTGGAGAAACATCGTCTCAGCATCTTGTCTGACAACACCCTCAGAATCTTGCTTCCGTAAGATCACTTCTCATTGTTCCCTACACGCTCACCCCTCGCCCCCATATGTGAATCCCCTGATTCAAGTATGTCCTTTATTAAAGACGAGATCTCAACTGTACACAGAACGCCAGGTGTTGTCTCACGAGCTCCCAATAAAGTTGCTACAAAATATCCTTACCCTTGTATTCCATAACCCTTACAATAAAGGCCAAAATTCCATTGGCCTTTCTGCATATTTGTTTAACCTACACACCCTTTTTGTGTGCTAGAGATTGAGTTTGCACTGCAACATTCTCTAAACACCTCTCTATTTAACAATCAGGTTTGTCTTTCTTCTTTCCAGAGCAGGCAGGCAAATTCATATTTTGTTCTATATTATATTTCAAAGGCCACTTTCCTGCTCATCCACTTAACCTGTGCTCATCACGTTGCAGGCTCACCTGATAAGCCACTTATCTTTATATTTTCAACAAATTTGAGAACATACATCCGGTCTCTTCAGATTACAACCAATGCATCCACTATCTCTGATGCCACTCATTTGTAAAGATACAAATTTGTCCTGTACTTTTTCACTGATAAAAATAAAAAAAATCTCTCTCCCTACAGACCTTTGCAATCTGTTATTACTTTCATTATTTAGAATCTGTACCTTCTCATTCCCAATTTTACAATGAGCCTCAAAAACCAACATTACTTTTGGCTTTTTGCTTGTATTTCTGTAAAAACCCCATCAATATTTTTAATAATTTACTCATGTGTCCCACATTCTTTACAATTTTTGTGGCATACCTTGTAGTTTTAAACTTTCCCAGTCCTCTTGACTACCATCAATTAATTAATCCTCATTACAACGTATATTATTTCAAAGATATAGCATCCTAACTTCCTTGGGAATTCTCCACAGATGGTGCACCCTTTTCGTGGGGCGTTTCTTCCTCCAGACTTTTGCTGTAAGTTAAGAAATACCTCCTTAAATGAGTGCTTGCACTGACATCAGACGCTAGAGAGGGCGGGCGGAACAGTTCGACAGGACTATCAGCTGAGAGGAGGAGTATTCATACAAACCAGGTCCGCCTCTCTCATTTGGTTGGTGAAATATCAGCTATTTTACACGATCAGCTATATTCGAAAAGAGCTTTCGCGACGAGGGAGAAAAAGACAACTTCTGTCAAAGATTGAGAGAAATTACACCAAACCTACTTCAAACGTTGGAGAGAAGTAGGATAAATCGGTGTCCTGTAGACAGTCGGTCTAACTTAATAGAGGGAAGACTAGCAGGATCCGAAAGGGTCCGGACAGTTGTGGGTATCGCTTCTCCGCTTTTTGGCTGCATCGTCGCACAGTGACAAAGGCAGTGTACAGCTTGCCGCTTGCGTTTTTCTCCGACCTCGGAAACTGCAGAACCATGGCCGGCAAAAACCCCAAGGTTTTTATGGACATCTCTATTCGGGATAAACCCCAGGGTCGCCTAGTGATGGAGCTAAGACCAGATATTGTCCCAAAGACTGCAGAAAACTTCCGTGCATTATGCACAGGCGAGAAGGGTTTCGGTTACAAAGGCTCAACGTTCCACAGAATCATTCCTGGCTTCATGTGCCAGGGTGGCGACTTCACAAAACATAACGGCACTGGAGGCAAGTCCATCTATGGGGAGAAGTTTATAGATGAGAATTTTCAGCTGAAGCACACGGGAACAGGCATCCTGTCCATGGCCAATGCTGGACCAAATACAAATGATTCCCAGTTCTTCATATGCATCACAAGGAGCAGCTGGTTGGATGGGAAACATGTTGTGTTTGGATCTGTGGTAGAAGGAATGGATGTGGTAAGGAAGATGGAGAGCTGTGGCACCATCAATGGAACACCAAAAGCCACGGTTAAAATCACTGAGTGTGGGCAGTTGACCTAAAGTATTTGAATTTGGAATTGTACTGTTTAAATAAAGTGTGATTGTTTGGAACTCCAAAAAAAAAACACACAAAAAAAACGTCCGGTGCTGCTGGCAGATCAGCTCGGTGAAAGACGCTCTTTGGTCGGCCCGAAACTTGATGATCTACCAAATGTCCAGTGTAGACAGGAAAACCTGGATCAAGGGTCGATGGACCGGACCGTGAACCGGAATACCGTCTTTATGGACCGGACGATGACAACATATTTTGGTCTTGTTCTATACAGGAACAGTACTGGATGTCAGTTTTTTCAACAATTTCTAAAGCACTTAAAATTAATTTACAATTTAGCAAATTAACTGTGCTTTTTGGAATAATTCCTCAAAATATCCGTGATATCTCTATGTCTGACCATCATGTTATTGCATTTGTTACATTGATAGCTAGGAGGGTCATTTTGTTGAAGTGGAAGGATACATCAGCTCCCACTTTGTCACAATGGTTCTCTCAAGTGATGCTATGTCTTAGTTTGGAGAAAATTAGAAGTCGAACCTTTGAACCTTTATTTGATTTTGAGAAAAGATGGGGTTCATTTGCTCGTTATTATCATTTGAGTTAATTGATAGATTTCCTCCATGATCTAATTGTAAATTTTTGGTATATATTTTTTTTCTTGCTGGCGGTTTGATGTTTATTTTTAGAGGCTTTTTGTAGGACGCATGGCTCCGGGTTGTACACCTAATGGGGTTTTATCCCAGACTTTCTGCTTAGTAGTTTTATTTTAAATTATCAGCAACATTTTTCAATCTTTAAAATAATGTTTTTTTTCCTCTAGACATTGTGTTGCTTAATTTGATGTACTCGTGTTATTTTTGAATAATATAATAATAATAAAAAGATTTGAAAAGAAAAAAGAAAGAAACTGCCGAGATACAGTCAGCTAAGAGCCAAGTGCTGATAAATGGGACCCGTGTAGAATTGATGAAGTTCCTGTCTCTTTCTCCATTCATGTTTCCTCCTTACAGCAAAACTAACCCTCTCACTGTGTCAGAATCAGTGATTAAATCCGGCCCCAAACACTGTGCTTTCATCCCTGCACATTATAACTTGAACCATCTCACTGAGGGTCTGATGGAGACACAACCCCTGCCCTCTGCACATGTGATCACATCTCCCCTGCTTCTGACATGTCAAATAATCTCAGAATGGTTTTCTGATTCAGTCTGAAGGTTATGGTACATTCAGCTCATCGTCAGACCTGACAAACCATGTCTTCCCACAGCTGGTTCCACCTGTTGGTGGGTCCTCTTTCCTCCACCTCCAGAGAAGCTGCATCTCCACACAAACTCCTCACTTGAGACGACTGTCTGTACCCGTGACACAGAAAATCACAACACTGTCACTCTCCTGATACCATCCGGGAAGCGGTACCGCAACAGAAAAGCCAGGACCAACAGGCTCCGGGACAGCTTCTTCCACCAGGCCGTCAGACTGATGAACTCACGCTGATCTGAGTGTACACTATATTACATTGTCTATTTTATTTATTATAAATTACAATGATTACACGTTGCACATTTAGATGGAGACGTAACGTAAAGATTTTTACTCCTGATGGAGGTAAGAAATTAAGTCAATGCAATTCAATTCCTGATTCCGTATCTGAGCTGCTCGCCTCCGGATATCCTCCGTCAACGAGCTCCTTCCTCAGTCACCATCTGTGAGATTATAAAAAACAATTAAAAACGATCTATCAGACAGCTCCTGTACCCCTCCACCCCTGAACAGGTTCCCCTGTTAAAACTCTCTGCTCAGCCCCTTCCCTATTCCCTTTCCTTTTCAGACTCCCGATGTGCCAGCAGATCCGAATTCACCGTGTGGACATTTCTACCCCACAGGAGGCTGTACAAACCCGTGTCCTTCTCTGATGCACAGCTCAGTGACCCCAATCCCTGTCTGCACTCGCAGCCCATGACGGTGACAGCTGTCCTAGACTCTGTAACTCACAATCTTGTAACACATAATCTTGTTCACAGCAAGTTTAGACAGTCATTAATATGAAGAGAGAATTGTTGTTTCCTGAAAGGACAGGCGAGCGAAGCTGTCTGATCCAATTCACCAGAGGTCCGGTGTTTACAAGTTAATTTGTCCCGGGACCCACACCCACACCCACTCATAACCCCGACCCACACAGACAGACAGACAGACAGACTGTCCCTTCGCCCCAAACACCCTGCAGAACCACAAGGAATTGATCCACGGCCCGGGCTCGGTCGCAAAGTGAAAACCGGGGCTGAGGAGAGCCCGGAGACAAACACCCCGCTGCCCACTCCACCAACAACACGGCACAGCCGGACACATCTCACAACACCGGATCCGCTCCCGATGAAACCCGAATTTAATTTTGTTGTTCCAGATCGGACCCAACAAAAGGTGTTTTAAAACTGAAGCGCTCCCCTCACGTGACGTCACACAGCAGCCCCCCCACGCGCCTGACGTCACCCATGGTCTCCCCGTATCTGCATCTGCTGTCACGAGCACGGTGCCTTACGTCACACACGCGCTGCTGTGCTCGAGCTTTTTCGGTTTAACGGCTGAGCTACTGAGCGCGAGGCACGCCCACCACCCGAACAGTCAACAGAGGAATTGAGTTGATTGCAGAGCTGCATATTCCCATTGGTGCGAAGCGATGTCAATCACTGTCACACCCAATAGTGGAGGCGGACCAGCCGAGAGGGCGTTACCCGGTCTCCTGCCGCATTGCGACCTGCCCGTCAAATCGGAACAAAATCCCAAAGTAAATGTCCGCTTTCTGATTTATTTCCATTTCCCTCCGAGGGAAGTTGGGGCGTTTGTGAAGCGTCTCCTGCGGCCGGAGTCTGATGTATCGCTGAGAGGTAGGAGGAGACCGCTCGGCCCGTCGGTTTGATGCCGGTTCCCCGGGGAGGGAGAGGATGAAGACGGTGAGAGAGGGGGCGGACAGGATGTTTGTCCCGGTGGGGACAGGAGGGGCTCATCTGTGGAAATGTCTAAGCCCACGGTGGTGGCGATTCACCACATTGGGGGGCAAACACCGGCAGACTGTTGCCCTGCAAGCGGGGCCAATGGTCCGGGCAAAGTGACAATTATTTGTGTTTTGTTGAGATTGTACCGGGAATATGGTGTAAAATCCCGCTCCCCACACTAACACGGGTTATGCAGACCAAAGAACAAACTGCCGGAGGAACTCAGTGGGTCGGGCAGCATCTGTGGAGGGAAATGGACCGTCAACATTTCGGGCCGAGACCCTCCCTCTGGACTGAGAGTGGACGGGAAATAGTCCGAGAAAAGAGGTGAGGGGTGGGGATGGGGCAAGAGCTGGGGAGTGAGAGGTGGGTCCAGGTGAAGTGGAGGTGGGAAGGTGGAAATAGTGACAGGGGTGGGAGGTGAGTGGTTGACCTGGAAAACATATACTTTATAGTCGCCAAACAATTGATACTAGAACGTACAATCATCACACTGATACTTGATTCTGTGCTTCCCACTCCCTGGATTACAAATATTAAATATTACAAATAGTAAAAATTAGTAAATATTAAAAATTTAAATTATAAATCATAAATAGAAAATAGAAAAATGGAAAGTAAGGTAGTGCAAAAAAACCCGAGAGGCTGGTCCGGATATTTGGAGGGCATGGCCCAGATCTGGGTCAGGATCCATTCAGCAGTCTTATCACATTTGGAAAGAAGCTGTTCCCAAATTTGGCCGTTCAAGTCTTCAAGCTTCTGAGCCTTCTCCTGGAGGGAAGAGGGACGAAAAGTGTGTTGGCTGGGTGGGTCGTGTCCTTGATTATCCTGGCAGCACTGCTCTAACAACACGCGGTGTAAAGTGAGTCCACGGACGGAAGATTGGTTTGTGTAATGTGCTGGGCCATGTTCACGATCTTCTGCAGCTTCTTCCCGTCTTGGACAGGACAACTTCCATACCAGGTTGTAATGCACCCTAGAAGAATGCTTTCTACGGTCATCTATAAAAATGACTGTGGGTTCTAGGGGACAGGCCAAATTTCTTTAGTTTCCTCAGGAAGTAAAGGTGCTGGTGGGCCTTCTTGGCAGTGAACTGTGCTTGGTTGGACCAAGTCAGGACATTTGTGATATTGACCCTGAGGAACTTAAAGCTTTTGACCTGTTCCACTTGCACACCACTGATGTAAATGGAGTCGTGCTGTCCACTACTCCTTCTGATTTAAAAACCAATTCCTTCATCTTGCTGACGTTGAGCGATAGGTTATTGTTTTCACAACATGCCACCAGGTTCTTAATTTCCTCTCTGTACTCAAACTCATCATTACCCGAGATACGGCCTACAATTGTTGTGTCATCAGCAAACTGATATATTGAGTTCGATGGAAACTTGGCTACACAATCATGGGTGTACAGACAGTACAGCAGCTTCTCCTTCTCACATTTCAGGATGAACTCCAATATTTTACGATCACTTGCCCCTGTGGGTTCTTTCTCCTTAAGTGCTCTAATTAATTCCTGTTCGTTGCACAACACCCAATCGAGAATAGTTGGTCCCCAGCTGGGCTCAACCAGGAGCTGCTCTAAAAAGCCATCTTGAGGGCATCGTAGGAAATCCCCCTCTTGGGATCCTGCACCTACCTGATTTTTCCAACATATCTGCATGACTATCTCTCATGACTATTGTAACATTGCTGTTTTGGCATGCATTTTCTTTCTCCTGTTGTAATTTGTGGATAATATACGTCCTACTGTTTGGGAATCTTCAAAAAACTCCCATCAGGGTCTTTTCACCATTGCTGTTCCTTAGTTCTATCCACAATGACTCAACATCTTCCAACCGTATGTCACCTCTTTCTAATGATTTGATTTTATTTTTTTTCCCAACAGAGCCACACCACCCTCTTTCCCTGCCTGCGTGTCCTTTCGATAAACATACCAGTATCTGGGACACGAGATATTGCAGATGCTGGATGTCTGGAGCAATACGCACAAAGTGCTGGAGGAGCTCAGCAAGTCAGGTAGCATCTATGGATGAGAGTCAATGTTTTGGCCAAGACCCTTCATCAGGACTCTTGACACCCAGCTATCTGGAATACCAAAAAACAATGACAATAGAAAAATACTGCAAAAAGGAAAACTTTTAACAACATTTGCTTCACGGCTTAAGAACATTTACCAAGCAGACATCCATGGTATAACAAATAGAACAGAGAAAATAGAAATCTACAGCACATTACAGGCTCTTTGTCCCACTATACTCTGCCTGCCACGTAACCTACTCTAGAAGCTGCCTAGAATTTTCCTACCGCAATGTCCTTTATTTTTCTAAGCTCCATGTATATATCTAAGAGTCTCTTAAAAGATCGCATTGTATGCACCTCTACCCTCTCATCCTGCAGTGCATTCCATGCACCTACCATGCTCTTTGTGAAAAAATTACCTCTGACACACATTAGAAATGTGTGCAATAAAGGAACAGCAGTTATTATGGGTGACTTCAATCTACATGTAGATTGGGTGAACCAAATTGGTAAAGGTGCTGAGGAAGAGGATTTCTTGGAATGTATGCGGGATGGTTTTTTGAACCAACATGTCGAGGAACCGACTAGAGAGCAGGCTATTCTGGACTGGGTTTTGAGCAATGAGGAAGGGTTAATTAGCAATCTTGTCGTGAGAGGTCCCTTGGGTAAGACTGACCATAATATGGTGGAATTCTTCATTAAGATGGAGAGTGACATAGTTAGTTCAGAAACAAAGGTTCTGAACTTAAAGAGGGGTAACTTTGAAGGTATGAGACGTGAATTAGCTAAGATAGACTGGCAAATGACACAAAGGATTGACGGTGGATATGCAATGGCAAGCATTTAAAGGTTGCATGGATGAACTGCAACAAATGTTCATCCCAGTTTGGCAAAAGAATAAATCAAGGAAGGTAGTGCACCCGTGGCTGACAAGGGAAATTAGGGATAGTATCAATTCCAAAGAAGAAACATACAAATTAGCCAGAGAAAGTGGCTCACTTGAGGACTGGGAGAAATTCAGAGTTCAGCAGAGGAGGACAAAGGGCTTAATTAGGAAGAGGAAAAAAGATTATGAGAGAAAACTGGCAGGCAACATAAAAACGGACTGTAAAAGCTTTTATAGATATGTAAAAAGGAAAAGACTGGTAAAAACAAATGTAGGTCCCCTGCAGACAGAAACAGGTGAATTGATTATGGGGAGCAAGGACATGGCAGACCAATTGAATAATTACTTTGGTTCTGTCTTCACTAAGGAGGACATAAATAATCTTCCAGAAATAGTAGGGGACAGAGGGTCCAGTGAGATGGAGGAAGTGAGCGAAATACATGTTAGTAGGGAAGTGGTGTTAGGTAAATTGAAGGGATTGAAGGCAGATAAATCCCCAGGGCCAGATGGTCTGCATCCCAGGGTGCTTAAGGAAGTAGCCCAAGAAATAGTGGATGCATTAGTGATAATTTTTCAAAACTCGTTAGATTCTGGACTACTTCCTGAGGATTGGAGGGTGGCTAATGTAACTCCACTTTTTAAAAAAGGAGGGAGAGAGAAACCGGAGAATTATAGACCAGTTAGCCTAACGTCGGTGGTGGGGAAACTGCTGGAATCAGTTATCAAGGATGTGATAACAGCACATTTGGAAAGCGGTGAAATGATCGGACAAAGTCAGCATGGATTTGTGAAAGGAAACTCATGTCTGACGAATCTCATAGAATTTTTTGAGGATGTAACTAGTAGAGTGGATAGGGGAGAACCAGTGGATGTGGTATATTTGGATTTTCAGAGGGCTTTTGACAAGGTCCCACACAGGAGATTAGTGTGCAAACTTAAAGCACATGGTATTGGGGGTAAGGTATAGGTGTGGGTGGAGAGTTGGTTAGCAGACAGGAAGCAAAGAGTGGCAATAAACGGGACCTTTTCAGAATGGCAGGCAGTGACTAGTGGGGTACCGCAAGGCTCAGTGCTGGGACCCCAGTTGTTTACAATATATATTAATGACTTGGATGAGGGAATTAAATGCAGCATCTCCAAGTTTGCGGATGACACGAAGCTGGGTGGCAGTGTTAGCTGTGAGGAGGATGCTAAGAGGATGCAGGGTGACTTGGATAGGTTGGGTGAGTGGGCAAATTCATGGCAGATGCAATTTAATGTGGATAAATGTGAAGTTATCCACTTTGGTGGCAAAAATAGGAAAACAGATTATTATCTGAATGGTGGCCGATTAGGAAAAGGGGAGGTGCAACGAGACCTGGGTGTCATTATACACCAGTCATTGAAAGTGGGCATGCAGGTACAGCAGGCGGTGAAAAAGGCGAATGGTATGCTGGCATTTATAGCGAGAGGATTTGAGTACAGGAGCAGGGAGGTACTACTGCAGTTGTACAAGGGCTTGGTGAGACCACACCTGGAGTATTGTGTGCAGTTTTGGTCCCCTAATCTGAGGAAAGACATCCTTGCCATAGAGGGAGTACACAGAAGGTTCACCAGATTGATTCCTGGGATGGCAGGACTTTCATATGAAGAAAGACTGGATGAACTGGGCTTGCACTTGTTGGAATTTAGAAGATTGAGGGAGGATCTGATTGAAACGTATAAGATCCTAAAGGGATTGGACAGGCTAGATGCAGGAAGATTGTTCCCGATGTTGGGAAAGTCCAGAACGAGGGGTCACAGTTTGAGGATAGAGGGGAAGCCTTTTAGGACCGAGATTAGGAAAAACTTCTTCACACAGAGAGTGGTGAATCTGTGGAATTCTCTGCCACAGTAAACAGTTGAGGCCAGTTCATTGGCTATATTTAAGAGGGAGTTAGATATGGCCCTTGTGGCTACGGGGGTCAGGGGGTATGGAGGGAAAGCTGGGGCGGTGTTCTGAGTTGGATGATCAGCCATGATCATAATAAATGGCGGTGCAGGCTCGAAGGGCCGAATGGCCTACTCCTGCACCTATTTTCTATGTTTCTATGTTTAATGGCTTTACTTCCCAAAGTCTGAGCAGGCGATTGGCCTCTATCCAGTGTGAACTCGCTGGTGTCTCTGCAGTTGAGATTTCCGAGTGAATCCCTTCCCACACACCGAGCAGATGAACGGCCGCTCCCCTATGTGAACTCGCTGGTGTGCCATGAGGGATGATGAGTGAGTGAATCCCTTCCCACAGTCTGAACCGGTGAATGGCCTCTCTCCAGTGTGAACTGACTTGTGTAGCAGTAGGTCGGATGACCGAGTGAATCCCTTCCCGCAGTCTGAACAGGTGAACGGCCTCTCTCCGGTGTGAATTCACTGATGTACCTTCAGTTGGGATGACTGAGTGAATCCCTTCCCACAGTCTGAGCCGGTGAATGGCCTCTCCCCAGTGTGAACTCGCTGATGTACCTTCAGTTGAAATGAATGAGTTTATCCCTTCCCACAGTCTGAGCAGGTGAATGGCCGCTTCCCAGTGTGAACAGACCAGTGTGCTTGTAGACTGGATGACTGAGTGAATCCTTTCCCACACTCTGAGCAGGTGAATGGCCTCCCCCCAGTGTGAACTCGCTGATGTACCTTCAGATTAGATGAGCAAGTGAATCCCTTCCCACAGTCCGAGCAGGTGAACGGCCTGTCCCCAGTGTGAACCTGCTGGTGTGCCATTAGTGTGAATGACTGAGTGAATCCCTTCCCACAGTCTGAGCAGGTGAATGGCCTCTCTCCAGTGTGAACTGACTTGTGTAGCAGTAGGTCGGATGACCGAGTGAATCCCTTCCCGCAGTCTGAACAGGTGAACGGCCTCTCTCCGGTGTGAATTCACTGATGTACCTTCAGTTGGGATGACTGAGTGAATCCCTTCCCACAGTCCGAGCAGGTGAATGGCCGCTCCCCAGTGTGAACTCGCTGGTGTATCATTAAGGTGGATGAGCAAGTGAATCCCTTCCCACAGTCTGAGCAGGTGAACGGCTGCTCACTGGTGTGAACTCGCTGGTGAGCCATTAGGTCAGATGACTGAATAAATCCTTCTCCACAAATTCAGCAGATGACCAGCCTCTGTGCAGTGTGAACTGACTGGTGTGTCCACAGGTGGGAAGACTGACTGAATCCTTTCTCACACACAGAACAGGTGAATGGCCTTGCTCAGTGTGAACTTGCTGACGTACCTTCAGTTGAGATGGGCGAGTGAATCCATTTCCACTGTCTGAGCAGGAGGAATGATCGAGTGAATCCGTTGCTCCACTTTTTCAGTATCTGGACAGAGACAGCAACACTGGTGTGTTGTGTTCGAGATTCCCGTAGACAAATTCTTTCTCATTTTTAACCTTTAAAAGATTTACAAAATCCATCAATGAGTGCAGGACAACATTTCAAATGAGTTGCAAGGTGGGATCTGGCATCACACTTACAGTTAAGTTCAACCCAAGTTGGAGAGAGAAATCATCTTCTAACCGTGCAGTGCTGGAATAAGACCATAAGACCACAAGACAAAGGAGCAGAAGTCAGCCATTCGGCCCATCGAGTCTGCTCCGCCATTATATAATGAGCTGATCCATTCTCCCATTTAGTCCCAGTCACCATAACCGTTGATGCCCTGGCTACTCAGATACCTATCAATCTCTGTCTTAAATACACCCAATGACTTGGCCTCCACTGCTGCCCGTGGCAACAAATTCCATAGATTCACCACCCTCTGACTAAAAAAATTTCTTCGCATTTCTGTTCTGAATGGGTGCCCTTCAATCCTTAAGTCATGCCCTCTCGTACTAGACTCCCCCATCATGGGAAACAACTTTGCCACATCCACTCTGTCCATGCCTTTCAACATTCGAAATGTTTCTCTGAGGTCTCCCCTCAATCTTCTAAACTCTAAGGAATACAGTCCAAGAACGGACAAATGTTCCTCATATGTTAACCCTCTCATTCCTGAAATCATTCTAGTGAATCTTCTCTGTACCCTCTCCAACGTCAGCACATCCTTTCTTAAATAAGGAGACCAAAACTGCCCACAGTACTCCAAGTGAGGTCTCACCAGCGCCTTATAGAGCCTCAACATCACATCCCTGCTTCTATACTCTATTCCTCTAGAAATGAATGCCAACATTGCATTCGCCTTCTTCGCCACCGACTCAACCTGGAGGTTAACCTTAAGGGTAGCCTGTACGAGGACTCCCAAGTCCCATTGTATCTCAGAACTTTGAATTCTCTCCCCGTTTATTTCTTCTGCCAAAGTGCATAACCATACACTTTCCAACATTGTATTTTATTTGCCACTTCTTTGCCCATTCTTCCAATCTATCCAAGTCTCTCTGCAGACTCTCCATTTCCTCAGCACTACCGGCCCCTCCACCTATCTTTGTATCCTCAGCAAACGTAGCCACAAAGCCATCTATTCCATAATCCAAATCATTGATGTACAATGTAAAAAGAAGCGGCCCCAACACGGATCCCTGTGGAACACCACTGGTAATCGGCAGCCAAACAGAATAGGATCCCTTTATTCCCACTCTCTGTTTCCTGCCAATCAGCCAACGCTCTATCCACGTATGTACTTTCCCGTAATTCCATGGGCTCTTATCTTGTTATCATTTGTGGCACCTTGTCAAAGGCCTTCTGAAAATCCAAATATACAACATCCACTGCATCTCCCTTGTCTAGCCTACTGGTAATTTCCTCAAAAAATTGTAATAGGTTTGTCAGGCAGGATTTTCCTTTAAGGAATCCATGCTGAGTTCTGCCTATCTTGTCATATGCCTCCAGGTACTCTGTAACCTCATCCTTGACAATCGACTCCAACAACTTCCCAATCACCGATGTCAAACTAACAGGTCTATAATTTCTTTTTTGCTTCCTTGCCCCCTTCTTAAATAGCGGAGTGACATTTGCAATCTTCCAGTCCTCCGGAACCATGCCAATATCTACCGACTTTTGAAAGATCATTGCTAATGCCTCCGGAATCTCCACAGCTACTTCCTTCAGAACACGCGGGTGCATTCCGTCTGGTCCAGGAGATTTACCTACCTTTAGAATATTCAGCTTCCTGAGTACTTTCTCTGTCGTAATTGTGACTGCACACACTTCTCTTACCTGCCACCCTTGAGTGTCCGGTATACTGCTGATGTCTTCCTAAGAGAAGACTGATGCAAAATATTCATTCAGTTCTTCCACCATCTCCTTATCTCCCATTACAATTTCTCCAGCATCATTTTCTATCGGTCCTATATCTACTCTCACCTGTCTTTTACTCTTTTTCTACTTGAAAAAGCTTTCAGTATCGTCTTTGATATTATTTGTTAGCTTCCTTTCATAGTTAATCTTTTCCCTCTTAATGACCTTCTTGGTATCCTTTTGTAAGCTTATAAAAACTTTCCAATCCTCTGTCTTCCCACTAATTTTTACTTCCTTGTATGCCCCCTCCATTGCTTTAACTTTGGCTTTGACTTCTCTTGTCAACCATTGTTGCTTCCTCTTTCCATTCCAAAATTTCTTTTTTGGAATATACCTGTCTTGCACCTTCCTCATTTCTCGCATAAACTTCAGCCACTGCTGCTCTGCCATCTTTCCCGCCAGTGTCCCTTTCCAGTCAACTTTAGCCAGTTCCTCTCTCATGTCACTGTAATTTCCTTTACTCCACTGAAATACCGACATATCAGATTTCGGCTTCTTTTTCAAATTTCACAGTGAACTCAATCATGTTATGATAACTGCCTCCTAAGGGCTCCTTCACCTCAATCTCTCCAATCACCTCCGGTTCATTACACAATACCCAATCCAGTACATCCGATCCCCTAGTGGGCTCAACAACAAGCTGTTCTAAAAAGCCATCTCGCAGACATTCTACAAATTCTCTCTCTTGAGATCCAGTGCTGACCTGATTTTCCCTATCCACTCGCATGTTAAAATCCCCAACAATTATCATAACACCGCCCTTCTGACAAGCCTTTTCTATTTCCTGTTGTAATTTCTGGTCCACATCACTGTAGCTGTTTGGAGGCCTATAAATAACTGCCATCAGGGTCCTTTTACCCCTGCGATTTCTTAGCTCAACCCATAAAGATTCCGCACCTTCCAATCATATACCACCTCTTCCTAATGATTTAATATCATTTCTCACCAATAAAGGCACGCCTCCCCCTCTGCCTACCTTCCTATCCTTCTGATACACCGTGTATCCTTGGACGTTCAGCTCCCAGAGACATGCATCCTTTAGCCACATCTCTGTGATGGCCACAATATCATACCTGGTACTGGAATGACCAACAAATTCTCTGATGCTCTTCCTGTCTCTATAAGAATGGAGCATTTCTGTCATCTCCAGTCTGTGAACTGACTCAGTTTGATTCTCTCCATTGGTATTATTCCGTGTTTCCACTGAGCTGCATGGGTGCCTGGCCCCACAGTAACTGAAACACTCTCACACAAATAGCCGGCAGTGCATTCCATGCACCCAAGACTCGCTGTGTAAAGAAAAACTTACCCCTGACATCCCCTTGGTATCTATTTCCAAGCACCTTAAAACTATGTCCCCTCGTTTTAGCAATTTCAGCCCTGGGGAAAAAACCTCTGGCTATCCACACGATCAATGCCCCTCATCATCTTATATACCTAAAAATGGCTCTGAACATAAACAAGGAAATTATACATTGCTTTAAGGATTTGTTAGAAGTATACAAAATTATGAGGGTATAGATAGGGTAAATGCAAGCAGCTTTTTCCACTGAGGTTGGGTGGGATGACAACCAGAGGTCATGGGTAAGTGGGGAAGGTGAAAATTTAACGGGAATATTTGGAAAAGCTCTGTACTGAAATGGTCATAAGAATGTGGAATGAAATGCCAGCACAAGTGGTAAATATGAGCTCAGTTTCACCATTTAAAATACATTTGGACGGGAGCCTGGATGGTAGGGGTATGGAGGGCAATGGTCCTTGTGCAGGTAGTTGCATTAGACAGCTTAAATGTTTTTTCGGCATTGATTAGTTGGGCCAAATACACTGTTTCCGTACTGAACTTCTCCATGTTTCTATGGCAGACTTGTTTGGAAGGGAAAAGGTAGGAATGACAGTGGAGCAGCAATGGCTGGAGTTTCTGGTAGCAATTTGAGAGCTGAGTGATTGATACATCCCAAAGAAGTGGAAGCATTGGAAAGGCAGGAAGACGCAACCGTGGCTGAAATGAGAAGCCAAAGTCAACGTAAAATCCAAAGAGAGGGCAAACAAAAGAACAAAAACTATTGGGAAGCTTTTAGAAATCAACAGACGATGATTTAAAAAGAAAGTCAGATGAGCTCAGGGCATGGAATTATGATATTGTAGTCATTAATGAGTCTTGATAGGACCCAACAGACTGAGCCATTTGGAGGAACAAAATATAAGGGGCCTCAATATCTCTTGAAAACCAAGGTTCCCTACACCAGTTACCTTTCAATTTTTATTTTTGCAGGCTCATACGAACTTTACACCCCAAAATTTCACTTCTGAATGCCTCCCACTTACCAAGTACCATTTCAAGTTCCAACTCCTTAAAGTACAGGATTACAAGCTGCAGCTGGATGCACATCTTGTAGGTGAGGGCATCAGAGACACTGGAGGTCTCCCCACCTTCCCATCAATGTCCCCTCTAATTTGTAATGACCAGTGTGCACATAAATCTTGTACTGTGCATTTTTTACCCAGTGACAAATTGAATTTTATATAGCGAGGTAGTCATTTTAACAGCTAGCAAATACTGTCAAAAAGAACTTTGATCTCCTCTGGGTTTGATCGAGTTCATCTGCACTCTCACACAACCTATGTAGCAGGCCTGTAATGGGTAAATGAAGGATTTTCTCACCAGAGCTTTTGCACATTTTCCATACGTGATTTGCTTCATAAATTATGCTTCAAAAAGGCAGATTTCCAAATATCACTCAGGTAACACCAGTTTCTGTACTGTACATAAATATTTCCCCTGAACCCTCCCCCAGGTGACTGACGGTGGTGAACTCATTGATGGCAATGCCGATGAATATGAAGGGAAGGGCTGTATTCTGTCTCGTTGGAGTCTGGCTCATTTGTGGTGTGAAAGCTACTTGTTGCCCAGGGCAAAGTTGTTTGATGTCATTATGTACGCACAGAGAATAGGTCAAAAACTGCTGGAGGAACTCAGCAGGCCAGGCAGCATCTATGGAAAAGAGTACTAATGCTGAATTCATCCAGCATTTTCTGCGCGTTGCTTGAATTTCCAGCATCTGCAGATTTTCTCTTGTTTGTGATTGGAAGTAGAACAAAGGTGATTTTCTCACCTGCTGATGTAAAAGATTTTGTTCCCTTTCTCCGAATTCCTATTCCTTGCATTTGGAAAGCTGGTGCTCAGCTATGTCTTGAGAGATCCATCGGTTCCCATTCCCTCATCAGCCGGAAGCTCCCCGGAACCTGTGTACGGATCGTGGGGCTGAGAGAGAGGGACGAGAGCAGGATTGTGCCCGGATTGCTAGCCATGGAGTCCGCAGCTGACAGCAATTGACCCTCAGTAGGTGTTGGAAAACCGCCCGGAGAAATGCTCTTACCTGCAGTCGATTGTTTTAAGTCTTTTGTATACTGCGCGCATGCGCGATTTTCGGGACCGTCCGCAACCCTGACGCCTCCGCATTTGATCGGTGCTTCAGCGACGGCGAATATTTAGAACACAGGGCTTTATGGGTAATCACGGTGCCATTAAAGATTACTGCCAGCCCTGGTTCCACATCCATACCTCAGTTTTTTTTGTGTGTAGAGAAAAATCAGCAGCTGTTTTAACGTAGAAGCCGGTTCCCATAAAATCATGCATTCTGTGTATCGAATGCCAAAGTACAATCCTCTTGCAAATGCAGATATAAAACACAAGAGATTCTGCAGTTGCTGGAAATACAGGGACGCACACACATAAAATGCTGGAGGAACTCTGCAGTTCAGGCAGCAACTGAGCAGAGAAGTACACAGTCTGGGCATGCTGAAGGGGCTCGGTCTAAACGTTGTTTATTTATTCCTCTCCACATTTGCTGCCTGATCTGTTGATTACCACCAGTAATTTGCAGAAATTACCACATTTTTTCGAACAACCAGTTTCCAAATGTTTCTGATTTTTCCTATGTAGGCAGATTATGCTGGTCTGATTCCTATTCTTCCTCCTTATAAACTCCAGACCCCATCTCTCTCTCTGGAGCCTCAAAGCCCTGACTCAGGCTGGCAACTCCGGTTTCTGACTGCTCTATCAAACATTCACTTGCTAGTCTGCTGTCAGGCTTCAGAGGCACATTCCAACAACCCAGCTGTCTGAGGCAGAGTCCTTTGAAACTAGCTGGTGCATTCAGAATTGGCTTTTGTCAGCAGAAGGTAGATGATAATTACGCGTATGATCAGTGGTGACGTGCAGGGATCTGTTCTGTGATCCCCTGTTTTTAGTTTTTTAAATAGATGATTTGTTTGAGGAAGTGGAAGGGTGGAATTTGTAAGTTTGCAGATGATATGGAGATTGCTAGAGTTGTGGTTAACATAGAAGATTGTCGTAGCTTACAACAGGACATCGACAGGATGCGGAACAGGGATGAAAAGTGCCAGATGGGGTTCAACATGGAAAAGTGTAGAGTGATTCTCTTTGGAAGGATGAATTTGATGGTTCTTCCTCCCTCCACTGACCTGTATGTCACCCTTGGGCGAGGCATTGCTCCTACTTAGCACAACCCCTCCCGCCACCCCGATCAGGGTGATGTGAAGCCATGGGATCTTATGAGTAGCCAGCGCGTGTCACAAGTTCTGCTAATGTGTCCACTGACACCGGGCAGTCTGTCTCTGAAGAGTACTGATAACGGCTGTCTCTGACCAGTACTGATAACGGCTGTCTCTGAAGAGTACTGATAACGGCTGTTTCTGACCAGTACTGATAACGGCTGTCTCTGAAGAGTACTGATAACGGCTGTTTCTGACCAGTACTGATAACGGCTGTCTCTGAAGAGTACTGATAACGGCTGTCTCTGAGCAGTACTGATAATGGCTGTCTCTGACCAGTACTGATAACGGCTGTCTCTGAACAGTACTGACAACGGCTGTCTCTGAAGAGTACTGATAACGGCTGTCTCTGAACAGTACTGATAATCCCAACATCTTGAAAAGACACTGCCCAGAAAGCAGCAATGGCAAACCACCGCAGTAGAAAAATTGCTGAGCAATCAGTCATGGAAAGGCCACAACCACCTACATCATGTGACACAGCACATGGCGAACGAACGGACAAATATAAACTGGGACCTGCTGACTGTAAGTGATTTAGATGTAGAATTTGTTAGCCGCATCTTAATGCAACATGTGTATTGTCCAACAAGCGGAAGGCCTGTACTGCATCGGGGGTTGGGTAATGAGCCCAGCCAGCAGACTGAACAGTGAACAGAACACCTCCAAACCCTGTCACTATTTCCAACTTCCCACCTGCCCCCTCAGCTGGATCCACGTCTCACTCCCCAGCTCTTGCCCCATCCCCACCCCTCACCTCTCTTCTCTGACTGTTTCCCATCCACTCTCAGTCCAGAGGGAGGGTCTCGGCCCGAAATGTTGACGGTCCATTTCCCTCCACAGATGCTGCCCGACCCACTGAGTTCCTCCGACAGTTTGTTCTTTGGTCTGTGTAACCCGTGTTAGTGTGGGGAGCGGGATTTTACACCATATTCCCGGTACAATCTCAACAAAACACAATTAATTGTCACTTTTGCCGGACCATTGGCCCCGCTTGCAGGACAACAGTCTGCCGGTGTTTGCCCCCCAATGTGGTGAAGTCCACTGCTCGCCACCACTGTGGGCACAGACATTTCCACAGATGAGCCCCTCCTGCCCCCACCGGAACAAACATTCTGTCCGCCCCCTCTCTCACCATCTTCATCCTTCCAATAAAATCCTCCCCCTCCCATCTTCTGCTGGGATCCCTCCTTCCCAACCAGGGGAGCCGGAATCGCCAATGGGCCGAGTGGTCTCCTCCCACCTCTCAGTGAAGGATCAGGCTCCGGCCACAGAAGACACTTCACTAACTTTCTCCAAAAATGTACTTTATTCAGAAATACTACAAAATAAATTTATTTACAAAAAAAAATTGTTGACTGAGTCTTTAGTCAACAGTTATTTACAATAAATCATGCATTGACTCTCAGTCCTTGTTCAAAATAAAGACGTTTACAATATATCATTCGTTGACTCTCAAACCTTAGTCAAAAATAAAACTTATTTACAATAAAAAGCCAGGCGTTGACTCTCATTCCTTTATCGAAGTTCCATTACAGTCAATACCTTTCTCCATTTCTAGCCACTCCTGTGACACGATGTTGATTCAACTATCCATACTGCTGATGAGGTGTACACTGCCCACCCGACCCTCCCACTCCCACAGGTGACGAATCTTAAACTGTGGCCCTTCCCCACCGGGCCCTTGCGGTGGCTGCACCGAGTTTCAGTGCGTCCCTCAGCACGTACTCCTGCAGCCGAGAATGTGTCAGTCGGCAGCATTCTCCCACGGACATCTCCATGTGCTGGTAGATCATCAAGTTTCGGGCCGACCAAAGAGCGTCTTTCACCGAGTTGATGTTCTGCCAGCAGCACCGGATGTTGGTCTCCCTGTGCATCCCCAAGAGCAGCCCATAAATCAGGGATCCTCGGTTACTCAGCTGTTGGGCATGAGTCTCGATACCGTCCCTTCCATCCTGCTCCACACCCTCTCTGTGAACTCAGTGTACAAGATGTGGTTCACAGACTCCTCCTCATTGCAGTCCTCCCATGGGCAACGGGGTGTGAAGACGACGTCCCAGGCGTACAGGAGGGCTCTGACTGGGAGGGCCCCTCTCACCGCCAGCCAGGCGAGGTCCTGGTGCCTGTTGGTGAGGTCTGGCGATGAGGCATTTTGCCAGATGAACTGGACGGTCTGCTCAGGGAACCACCCCACTGTGACCATCACGTCCTTCTCCCGCAGGGCTTGCAGGACATTACGTGCTGACCACTGCCTGGTGGCCCTGTGGTCAAAGGCAGGGGACCCCAACCTTTCTGGCACCGCAGACCGGTTTAATATTGACAATATTCTTGCCGACCGGCCGGCCGGGGGCACCTCTGTGCGCGTGCATGATGTGTGCATGCGTGTATGTGGCGATTCTTTTCTACAAATCGTGTTTGGCGATTCTGTTCAGTGAAACTACACTGTACATACATTATTTCTACTTTATATAGGCTGTGTATTTATCATATCATTCCTGCTTTTACTATATGTTACTGTTATTTTAGGTTTTAAGTGTTATTTGGTATGATTTGTTAGGTTATTTTTTTGGGTCTGGAAACTCTCAAATTTTTTTTTCCATATAAATTAATGGTAATTGCTTCTTTGGCGTAAAGCATTTCGGCACGAAAAAGTATTTTATGTAATTCAAATACAATTCGCCCAAATAAAAGGCCACAAATTGGAAGTAAAATCTGAGCTGTTTTTTCTCCAAACGATTTAGTAGGTAGATCTTGCCTTTCACTGAGGTCGAGGTAGGGGATCTTGGGCTTAAAAAGGTTGGTGACCACTACTTTAAACCATCGCACACCCAACACAGCCATGGGCATTTCCCAAATATCACAAACCATTCAATAATAACCAGGGTTGAACCCTGCCCAAAATCTTCTTACTGCAGAACCAAAACGGTCTGTTCAACCACCAGACTTGCCGAGGTCAAAACACCATTAAATGAATTTGAGGTAAACTGCAGGGGAATGGGAGAAAAAAAATAAATTCAGCTGGAACCCCTACCACCTTCCCTTAGCATACACATCGAACAAATAGACCCATGGTCTGCAACACTCCCATTGATTCAGATGTTGCTCTGAAGACCAAAGCTCTAGTTCCAAAGTTTCGGTGACATGCGGGGAAATGTTCAAGCTTGATGGGCAGCCTCCTCCCACATGGGCTAATGGATCTCCAAACTGTTTAACTGTATCCAACAAATGCTCATCAGCTGCTAGCATGGAGATGACTGCAGTTATTGAAGAATGTGCACATCTCAGCCTGTTACGTTGCTAGAAATGCTTTGCACACTGAGCAAAGAGAACAAAGATACAGAAAGGATCACTGACTCAAGACCCATTCAGCTTTTCATCATTGTCAACTGGTACGAATATTGTTGCTGAGGGCTTGAGTATAGTTCTAAAAATAAAAGAGAAGCATAACATAGCAAAGACGAGTGGGAAGCCGGAGGATTGGGAAACGTTTAAAGAGCAACAGAAGGTAAATTAAAAGGCAATATGTGGAGGAAAAAAATGAGGTATGAAGGTAATCTAGCCAAGAATATAAGGGAGGATAGTAAAAAGCTTCTTTAGGTATGTGAAAAGGAAAAAAAAATAGTTAAGACCAAAATTGGGCCCTTGAAGACAGAAGCGGGTGAATTTATTATGGGGAACAAGGGAATGGCAGATGAGTTGAACAGGTACTTTGGATCTGTCTTCACTAGGGAAGACACAAACAATCTCCCAAATGTAATAGTGGCCAAAAGAACTAGGGTAATGGATGAATTGAAGGAAATTTATATTAGGCAAGAAATGGTGTTGGATAGGCTGTTGGGTCTGAAGGCTGATAAGTCCCCAGGACCTGATGGTCTGCATCCCAGGGTACTTAAGGAGGTGGCTTTAGAAATCGTGGGAGCATTGGTAATCATTTTCCAATATTCTATAGATTCAGGATCAGTTCCTGTGGATTGGAGGGTGGCTAATGTTGTTCCGCTCTTCAAGAAGGGAGGAATAGAGAAAACAGGAAACTATAGACCGGTTAGTCTGACTTCGGTGGTGGAAAAGATGCTGGAGTCAATTATAAAAGATGAAATTACATCACATCTGGATAGTAGTAACAGGTTGGTCCGAGTCAGCATGGATTTACAAAGGGGAAATCGTGCTTGACTAATCTTCTGGAATTTTTTGAGGATGTAACTATGAAAATGGACAAGGGAGAGCCAGTGGATGTAGTGTACCTGGACTTTCAGAAAGCCTTTGATGAAGTCCCACACAGGAGATTAGTGGGCAAAATTAGGGCACATGGTATTGGGGGCAGAGTACTGACATGAATTGAAAATTGGCTGGCTGACAGAAAACAAAGCAGCGATTAACGGGTCCCTTTCGGAATGGCAGGCGGTGACCAGTGGGGTACCGCAGGGTTCAGTGCTGGGACCGCAGCTGTTTACAATATATATTAATGATTTAGATGAGGGAATTAAAAGTAACATTAGCAAATTTGCCGATGACACAAAGCTGGGTGGCAGTGTGAAATGTGAGGAGGATGTTATGAGAATGCAGGGTGACTTGGACAGGCTGGGTGATAGGGCAGATGCAGCTTAATGTGGATAAATGTGAGGTTAAACACTTTAGTGGTAAGAAAAGGAAGGCAGATTATTATCTAAATGGAGTCAAGTTAGGAAAAGGGGAAACACAACGAGATCTAGGTGTTGTTGTACATCAGTCACTGAAAGCAAGTACGCAAGTACAGCAGGCACTGACAAAAGCTAATAGCATGCTGGCCTTCATAACAAGGGGAATTGAGTATAAGAGCAAAGAGGCCCTTCTGCAGCTCTACAGGGCCCTGGTGAGACCACACCTGGAGTACTGTGTGCAGTTTTGGTCTCCAATTTGAGGAAGGACATTCTTGCTATTGAGGGAGTGCAGCGTAGGTTCACAAGGTTAATTCCCTGGATGGCGGGACTGTCATATGTTGAAAGATTGGAGCGGCTGGGTTTGTATACTCTGGAATTTAGAAGGCTGAGAGGGGATCTTATTGAAACATATAAGATTATTAAGGGATTGGACACGCTGCAGGCAGGAAGCATGTTCCCGCTGATGGGTGAGTCCAGAACCAGAGGCCACAGTTTAAGAATTAGAACACAGTTGAGGAAAAACTTTTTCCACCCAGAGAGTGGTGGATGTATGGAATGCTCTGCCCCAGAAGGCTGTGGAGGCCAAGTCTCTGGATGCTTTCAAGAAAGAGATGGATAGAGCTCTTAAAGATGGTGGAATCAAAGGTTATGGGGATAAGGCAGGAACTGGGTACTGATCGTGGATGATCAGCCATGATCACAGTGAATGGCGGTGCTGGCTGGAAGGGCCGAATGGCCTACTCCTGCACCTATTATCAAAATGTCTCAAATGCTGTGAGTAAGGCATAACAATACCCAATTTTTGTTCTATTACACAATAAAAGTGAAGAGATTTGCATCCTTATACCTTGGTCATCAAGTAACAGAGTCTCTGGCTTGATGTCCCTGTGTGTAATTCCATTGCTGTGAAGATATTCCTGAAAGTAGGCAAAGACAAATATAAATCAGGTATTCTGAATTTACATCTTTTTCTAATTCTCCAAGCCCACAAAATATCAATCGTAGAAATAGAACAGGTTTCTGGCAGAATTAGTCAGATACAATTGCTGGACAATCGGTTCAGAGAATATTTTGTGACTTAATCTGGGTGCACACTAGACTTCCAGTGCCGATATGAAAGTTGAGTATGAAGGCTGGCCTGGAAGAATGATGAAACTTCTGAAGATGCTTTGGGAGGTCACCCATCCATGAACAGCATTTTACTGTCAAAGGGAACTATGGTGAGCTCCAAAATTGATCTCATTTGAAAATTGGGACAAAGCACTGTTAACCTCCTTACTGCTGGTTATAGTGCTAGTTCAATTCTGGCAGACAAAGCTCTCTGAGAGCAAACATGGGCAGGTCAATCCATCTATGATCATGCTCAGTAATGTACGTCAAAATAGAGAAAACTGCTGCTGCACGTCATAAACACTCACTTAAAACAAAGGGATAAATGATGAGGAGCACTTACCACTCCTGCTATCAGCTGCTGGAAAAACCCATCAGCATCTGCCTCAGGCATCCCCACGTCAGGCTCTGTGGGAAGGCAGATCACATTAATCAAAGGCTGAACTTGGGATCAGTTCGCAAATTATTAATATTGTCTGAAATTATGTCATTTTACATCATGCTTAAATTTAATCTCAAATCCCAGGCCTCATTTCACTCAGGTGCCCAAGTAGATGGATTCTCCAACGTGCCAATTGTACCCTATGATCAAATACAAAACAGTTGTGTACATTGCAAAACTTCTGAATGATCCATTGAGTTAAATGCATCAGAAACAGAGCATGAGCCAAATGGCTCTTCATCCCTGCTTCCCCATGCAATAAGATCGTTATTGATCTGGTTTTGGCCTCTACACCACTTTCCAACTCTCTCTCTGCACCTGTAGATTTCCATGTAGTTCATATGCCTACAATATATTGCATATTCTATGGCTCTACCATAACTCTTAACGTGGAGAATTCCAAAGGATCACAACCTGCAGAAGAAATTCGTCTTCATCTCCTGATCAATGGGAAACCAACTACTCAAACTATATCCCATTTTCTCGATATCCTCACTTGGAGAAACATCGTCTCAGCATCTTGTCTGACAACACCCTCAGAATCTTGCTTCAGTAAGATCACTTCTCATTGTTCCCTACACGCTCACCCCTCGTCCCCATATGTGAATCCCCTGATTCAAGTATGTCCTTTATTAAAGACGAGATCTAAACTGTACACAGATCGCCAGGTGTTGTCTCACGAGCTCCCAATAAAGTTGCTACAAAATATCCTTACCCTTGTATTCCATAACCCTTACAATAAAGGCCAACATTCCATTGGCCTTTCTGCATATTTGTTTAACCTACACACCCTTTTTGTGTGCTAGAGATTGAGTTTGCACTGCAACATTCTCTAAACACCTCTCTATTTAACAATCAGGTTTTTCTTTCTTCTTTCCAGAGCAGGCAGGCAAATTCATATTTTGTTCTATATTATATTTCAAAGGCCACTTTCCTGCTCATCCACTAAACCTGTGCTCATCACGTTGCAGGCTCTTGTGTACTCTGCATCACCTGATAAGCCACTTATCTTTATATTTTCAACAAATTTGAGAACACACATCCGGTCTCCTCAGATTACAACCAATGCATCCACTATCTCTGATGCCACTCATTTGTAAAGATACAAATTTGTCCTGTACTTTTTCACCGATAAAAATAAAAAAAATTCCTCTCCCTACAGACCTTTGCAATCTGTTATTACTTTCATTATTTAGAATCTGTACCTTCTCATTCCCAATTTTACAATCAGCCTCAAAAACCAACATTACTTTTGGCTTTTTGCTTGTATTTCTGTAAAAAACCCATCAATATTTTTAATAATTTTCTCATGTGTCCCACATTCTTTACAATTTTTGTGGCATACCTTGTAGTTTTAAACTTTCCCAGTCCTCTTGACTACCATCAATGAATTAATCCTCATTACAACGTATATTATTTCAAAGATATAGCATCCTAACTTCCTTGGGAATTCTCCACAGATGGTGCACCCTTCTCGTGGGGCGTTTCTTCCTCCAGACTTTTGCTGTAAGTTAAGAAATACCTCCTTAAATGAGTGCTTGCACTGACATCAGACGCTAGAGAGGGCGGGCGGAACAGTTCGACAGGACTATCAGCTGAGAGGAGGAGTATTCATACAAACCAGGTCCGCCTCTCTCATTTGGTTGGTGAAATATCAGCTATTTTACACGATCAGCTATATTCCAAAAGAGCTTTCGCGACGAGGGAGAAAAAGACAACTTCTGTCAAAGATTGAGAGAAATTACACCAAACCTACTTCAAACGTTGGAGAGAATTAGGATAAATCGGTGTCCTGTAGACAGTCGGTCTAACTTAATAGAGGGAAGACTAGCAGGATCCGAAAAGGTCCGGACAGTTGTGGGTATCGCTTCTCCGCTTTTTGGCTGCATCGTCGCACAGTGACAAAGGCAGAGTACAGCTTGCCGCTTGCGTTTTTCTCCGACCTCGGAAACTGCAGAAACATGGCCGGCAAAAACCCCAAGGTTTTTATGGACATCTCTATTCGGGATAAACCCCAGGGTCGCCTAGTGATGGAGCTAAGACCAGATATTGTCCCAAAGACTGCAGAAAACTTCCGTGCATTATGCACAGGCGAGAAGGGTTTCGGTTACAAAGGCTCAACGTTCCACAGAATCATTCCTGGCTTCATGTGCCAGGGTGGCGACTTCACAAAACATGACGGCACTGGAGGCAAGTCCATCTATGGGGAGAAGTTTATAGATGAGAATTTTCAGCTGAAGCACACGGGGCCAGGCATCCTGTCCATGGCCAATGCTGGACCAAATACAAATGGTTCCCAGTTCTTCATATGCATCACAGGGAGCAGATGGTTGGATGGGAAACATGTTGTGTTTGGATCTGTGGTAGAAGGAATGGATGTGGTAAAGAAGATGGAGAGATGTGGCACCGTGAATGGAACACCAAAAGCCACGGTTAAAATCACTGAGTGTGGGCAGTTGACCTAAAGTATTTGAATTTGGAATTGTACTGTTTAAATAAAGTGTGATTGTTTGGAACTCCAAAAAGAAACACAAAAAAAAAAGTCCGGTGCTGCTGGCAGATCAGCTCGGTGAAAGACGCTCTTTGGTCGGCCCGAAACTTGATGATCTACCAGATGTCCAGTGTAGACAGGAAAACCTGGATCAGTGGTCGATGGACCGGACCGTGAACCGGAATACCGTCTTTATGGACCGGACGATGACAACATATTTTGGTCTTCTTCTATACAGGAACAGTACTGGATGTCAGTTTTTTCGAAAATTTCTAAAGCACTTAAAATTAATTTACAATTTAGCAAATTAACTGTGCTTTTTGGAATAATTCCTCAAAATATCCGTGATATCTCTATGTCTGACCATCATGTTATTGCATTTGTTACATTGATAGCTAGGAGGGCCATTTTGTTGAAGTGGAAGGATACATCAGCTCCCACTTTGTCGCAATGGTTCTCTCAAGTGATGCTATGTCTTAGTTTGGAGAAAATTAGAAGTCGAACCTTTGAACCTTTATTTGATTTTGAGAAAAGATGGGGTTCATTTGCTCGTTATTATCATTTGAGTTATTTGATAGATTTCCTCCATGATCTAATTGTAAATTTTTGGTATATATTTTTTTTCTTGCTGGCGGTTTGATGTTTATTTTTAGAGGTTTTTTGTATGACGCATGGCTCCGGGTTGTACACCTAATGGGGTTTTATCCCAGATTTTCTGCTTAGTAGTGTTTTTTTTTAATTATCAGCAACATTTTTCAATCTTTAAAATAATGTTTTTTTTTCCTCTAGACATTGTGTTGCTTAATTTGATGTACTCGTATTATTTTTGAATAATATAATAATAATAAAAAGATTTGAAAAGAAAAAAGAAAGGAACTGCTGAGATACAGTCGGCTAAGAGCCAAGTGCTGATAAATGGGACCCGTGTAGAATTGATGAAGTTCCTGTCTCTTTCTCCATTAATGTTTCCTCCTTACAACAAAACTAACCCTCTCACTGTGTCAGAATCAGTGATTGAATCCGGCCCCAAACACTGTGCTTTCATCCCTGCACATTGTAACTTGAACCATCTCACTGAGGGTCTGATGGAGACACAACCCCTGCCCTCTGCACATGTGATCACATCTCCCCTGCTTCTGACATGTCAAATAACCTCAGAATGGTTTTCTGATTCAGTCTGAAGGTTATGGTACATTCAGCTCGTCGTCAGACCTGACAAACCATGTCTTCCCACAGCTGGTTCCACCTGTTGGTGTGTCCTCTTTCCTCCAGCTCCAGAGAAGCTGCATCTCCACACAAACTCCTCACTTGAGACGACTGTCTGTACCCGTGACACAGAAAATCACAACACTGTCATTCTCCTGATACCATCCGGGAAGCGGTACCGCAACATAAAAGCCATGACCAACAGGCTCCGGGACAGCTTCTTCCACCAGGCCGTCAGACTGATTAACTCACGCTGATCTGAGTGTCCTCTATATTACATTGTCTGTTTTATTTATTATAAATTACTATGATTACACGTTGCACATTTAGATGGAGACGTAACGTAAAGATTTTTACTCCTCATGGATGTAAGAAATAAAGTCAATGCAATTCAATTCCTGATTCCGTATCTGAGCTGCTCGCCTCCGGATATCCTCCGTCAACGAGCTCCTTCCTCAGTCACCATCTGTGAGATTATAAAAAACAATTAAAAACGATCTATCAGACAGCTCCTGTACCCCTCCACCCCTGTTAAAACTCTCTGCTCAGCCCCTTCCCTATTCCCTTTCCCTTTCAGACTCCCGATGTGCCAGCAGATCCGAATTCACCGTGTGGACATTTCTACCCCACAGGAGGCTGTACAAACCCGTGTCCTTCTCTGATGCACAGCTCAGTGACCCCAATCCCTGTCTGCACTCGCAGCCCATGACGGTGACAGCTGTCCTAGACTCTGTAACTCACAATCTTGTAACACAGAATCTTGTTCACAGCAAGTTTAGACAGTCATTAATATGAAGAGAGAAGTGTTGTTTCCTGAAAGGACAGGCGAGCGAAGCTGTCTGATCCAATTCACCAGATGGTCCGGTGTTTACAAGTTAATGTGTCCCGGGACCCACTCATAACCCCGACCCACACAGACAGACAGACAGACAGACAGACTGTCCCTTCGCCCCAAACCCCCTGCAGAACCACAAGGAATTGATCCACGGCCCGGGCTCGGTCGCAAAGTGAAAACCGGAGCTGAGGAGAGCCCGGAGACAAACACCCCGCTGCCCACTCCACCAACAAGACGGCACAGCCGGACACATCTCACAACACCGGATCCGCTCCCGATGAAACCCGAATTTAATTTTGTTGTTCCAGATCGGACCCAACAAAAGGTGTTTTAAAACTGAAGCTCTCCCCTCACGTTACGTCACACAGCAGCCCCTCCTGCACGCGCCTGACGTCACCCATGGTCTCCCCGTATCTGCATCTCCTGTCACGAGCACGGTGCCTTACGTCACACACGCGCTGCTGTGCTCGAGCTTTTTCGGTTTAACGGCTGAGCTACTGAGCGCGAGGCACGCCCACCACCCGAACAGTCAACAGAGGAATTGAATTGATTGCAGAGCTGCGCTATTCCCATTGGTGCGAAGCGATGTCAATCACTGTTACACCCAATAGTGGAGGCGGACCAGCCGAGAGGGCGTTACCCCGACTTCTGCTGCAGGAGCGAACTGCCCGTTAAAGCGGAAGAAAGCCGAAAGTAAATGTCCGCTTTCTGATTTATTTCCATTTCCCTCCGAGGGAAGTTGAGGCGTTTGTGAAGCGTCTCCTGCGGCCGGAGTCTGATGTATCGCTGAGAGGTAGGAGGAGACCGCTCGGCCCGTCGGTTTGATGCCGGTTCCCCGGGGAGGGAGAGGATGAAGACGGTGAGAGAGGGGGCGGACAGGATGTTTGTCCCGGTGGGGACAGGAGGGGCTCATCTGTGGAAATGTCTGAGCCCACGGTGGTGGCGATTCACCACATTGGGGGGCAAACACCGGCAGACTGTTGCCCTGCAAGCGGGGCCAATGGTCCGGGCAAAGTGACAATTATTTGTGTTTTGTTGAGATTGTACCGGGAATATGGTGTAAAATCCCGCTCCCCACACTAACACGGGTTATACAGACCAAAGAACAAACTGCCGGAGGAACTCAGTGGGTCGGGCAGCATCTGTGGAGGGAAATGGACCGTCAACATTTCGGGCCGAGAGCCTCCCTCTGGACTGAGAGTGGACGGGAAATAGTCCGAGAAAAGAGGTGAGGGGTGGGGATGGGGCAAGAGCTGGGGAGTGAGAGGTGGGTCCAGGTGAGGGGGAGGTGGGAATCTACTGTTTGAGAATCTTCAGAAAACTTCCATCAGGGTCTTTTCACCATTGCTGTTCCTTAGTTCTACCCACAATGACTCAACATCATCCAACCGTATGTCACCTCTTTCTAATGATTTGATTTTATTTTTTCCCAACAGAGCCACAGCACCCTCTTTCCCTGCCTGCGTGTCCTTTCGATAAACATACCAGTATCTGGGACACGAGATATTGTAGATGCTGGATGTCTGGAGCAATACACACAAAGTGCTGGAGGAGCTCAGCAAGTCAGGCAGCATCTATGGATGAGAAACAACGTTTTGGCCAAGACCCTTCATCAGGACTCTTGACACCCAGCTATCTGGAATACCAAAAAACAATGACAATAGAAAAATACTGCAAAAAGGAAAACTTTTAACAACATTTGCTTCACGGCTTAAGAACATTTACCAAGCAGACATCCATGGTATAACAAATAGAACAGAGAAAATAGAAATCTACAGCACATTACAGGCTCTTTGTCCCACTATACTCTGCCTGCCACGTAACCTACTCTAGAAGCTGCCTAGAATTTTCCTACCGCAATGTCCTTTATTTTTCTAAGCTCCATGTATATATCTAAGAGTCTCTTAAAAGATCGCATTGTATGCACCTCTACCCTCTCATCCTGCAGTGCATTCCATGCACCTACCATGCTCTTTGTGAAAAAATTACCTCTGACACACATTAGAAATGTGTGCAATAAAGGAACAGCAGTTATTATGGGTGACTTCAATCTACATGTAGATTGGGTGAACCAAATTGGTAAAGGTGCTGAGGAAGAGGATTTCTTGGAATGTATGCGGGATGGTTTTTTGAACCAACATGTCGAGGAACCGACTAGAGAGCAGGCTATTCTGGACTGGGTTTTGAGCAATGAGGAAGGGTTAATTAGCAATCTTGTCGTGAGAGGTCCCTTGGGTAAGAGTGACCATAATATGGTGGAATTCTTCATTAAGATGGAGACTGACATAGTTAGTTCAGAAACAAAGGTTCTGAACTTAAAGAGGGGTAACTTTGAAGGTATGAGACGTGAATTAGCTAAGATAGACTGGCAAATGACACAAAGGATTGACGGTGGATATGCAATGGCAAGCATTTAAAGGTTGCATGGATGAACTGCAACAAATGTTCATCCCAGTTTGGCAAAAGAATAAATCAAGGAAGGTAGTGCACCCGTGGCTGACAAGGGAAATTAGGGATAGTATCAATTCCAAAGAAGAAACATACAAATTAGCCAGAGAAAGTGGCTCACTTGAGGACTGGGAGAAATTCAGAGTTCAGCAGAGGAGGACAAAGGGCTTAATTAGGAAGAGGAAAAAAGATTATGAGAGAAAACTGGCAGGCAACATAAAAACGGACTGTAAAAGCTTTTATAGATATGTAAAAAGGAAAAGACTGGTAAAAACAAATGTAGGTCCCCTGCAGACAGAAACAGGTGAATTGATTATGGGGAGCAAGGACATGGCAGACCAATTGAATAATTACTTTGGTTCTGTCTTCACTAAGGAGGACATAAATAATCTTCCAGAAATAGTAGGGGACAGAGGGTCCAGTGAGATGGAGGAACTGAGCGAAATACATGTTAGTAGGGAAGTGGTGTTAGGTAAATTGAAGGGATTGAAGGCAGATAAATCCCCAGGGCCAGATGGTCTGCATCCCAGGGTGCTTAAGGAAGTAGCCCAAGAAATAGTGGATGCATTAGTGATAATTTTTCAAAACTCGTTAGATTCTGGACTACTTCCTGAGGATTGGAGGGTGGCTAATGTAACTCCACTTTTTAAAAAAGGAGGGAGAGAGAAACCGGAGAATTATAGACCAGTTAGCCTAACGTCGGTGGTGGGGAAACTGCTGGAGTCAGTTATCAAGGATGTGATAACAGCACATTTGGAAAGCGGTGAAATGATCGGACAAAGTCAGCATGGATTTGTGAAAGGAAACTCATGTCTGACGAATCTCATAGAATTTTTTGAGGATGTAACTAGTAGAGTGGATAGGGGAGAACCAGTGGATGTGGTATATTTGGATTTTCAGAGGGCTTTTGACAAGGTCCCACACAGGAGATTAGTGTGCAAACTTAAAGCACATGGTATTGGGGGTAAGGTATAGGTGTGGGTGGAGAGTTGGTTAGCAGACAGGAAGCAAAGAGTGGCAATAAACGGGACCTTTTCAGAATGGCAGGCAGTGACTAGTGGGGTACCGCAAGGCTCAGTGCTGGGACCCCAGTTGTTTACAATATATATTAATGACTTGGATGAGGGAATTAAATGCAGCATCTCCAAGTTTGCGGATGACACGAAGCTGGGTGGCAGTGTTAGCTGTGAGGAGGATGCTAAGAGGATGCAGGGTGACTTGGATAGGTTGGGTGAGTGGGCAAATTCATGGCAGATGCAATTTAATGTGGATAAATGTGAAGTTATCCACTTTGGTGGCAAAAATAGGAAAACAGATTATTATCTGAATGGTGGCCGATTAGGAAAAGGGGAGGTGCAACGAGACCTGGGTGTCATTATACACCAGTCATTGAAAGTGGGCATGCAGGTACAGCAGGCGGTGAAAAAGGCGAATGGTATGCTGGCATTTATAGCGAGAGGATTTGAGTACAGGAGCAGGGAGGTACTACTGCAGTTGTACAAGGGCTTGGTGAGACCACACCTGGAGTATTGTGTGCAGTTTTGGTCCCCTAATCTGAGGAAAGACATCCTTGCCATAGAGGGAGTACACAGAAGGTTCACCAGATTGATTCCTGGGATGGCAGGACTTTCATATGAAGAAAGACTGGATGAACTGGGCTTGCACTTGTTGGAATTTAGAAGATTGAGGGAGGATCTGATTGAAACGTATAAGATCCTAAAGGGATTGGACAGGCTAGATGCAGGAAGATTGTTCCCGATGTTGGGAAAGTCCAGAACGAGGGGTCACAGTTTGAGGATAGAGGGGAAGCCTTTTAGGACCGAGATTAGGAAAAACTTCTTCACACAGAGAGTGGTGAATCTGTGGAATTCTCTGCCACAGTAAACAGTTGAGGCCAGTTCATTGGCTATATTTAAGAGGGAGTTAGATATGGCCCTTGTGGCTACGGGGGTCAGGGGGTATGGAGGGAAAGCTGGGGCGGTGTTCTGAGTTGGATGATCAGCCATGATCATAATAAATGGCGGTGCAGGCTCGAAGGGCCGAATGGCCTACTCCTGCACCTATTTTCTATGTTTCTATGTTTAATGGCTTTACTTCCCAAAGTCTGAGCAGGCGATTGGCCTCTATCCAGTGTGAACTCGCTGGTGTCTCTGCAGTTGAGATTACCGAGTGAATCCCTTCCCACACACCGAGCAGATGAACGGCCGCTCCCCTATGTGAACTCGCTGGTGTGCCATGAGGGATGATGAGTGAGTGAATCCCTTCCCACAGTCTGAACCGGTGAATGGCCTCTCTCCAGTGTGAACTGACTTGTGTAGCAGTAGGTCGGATGACCGAGTGAATCCCTTCCCGCAGTCTGAACAGGTGAACGGCCTCTCTCCGGTGTGAATTCACTGATGTACCTTCAGTTGGGATGACTGAGTGAATCCCTTCCCACAGTCTGAGCCGGTGAATGGCCTCTCCCCAGTGTGAACTCGCTGATGTACCTTCAGTTGAAATGAATGAGTTTATCCCTTCCCACAGTCTGAGCAGGTGAATGGCCGCTTCCCAGTGTGAACAGACCAGTGTGCTTGTAGACTGGATGACTGAGTGAATCCTTTCCCACACTCTGAGCAGGTGAATGGCCTCCCCCCAGTGTGAACTCGCTGATGTACCTTCAGATTAGATGAGCAAGTGAATCCCTTCCCACAGTCCGAGCAGGTGAACGGCCTGTCCCCAGTGTGAACCTGCTGGTGTGCCATTAGAGTGAATGACTGAGTGAATCCACTCCCACAGTCTGAGCAGGTGAATTGCCTCTCTCCAGTGTGAACTGACTTGTGTAGCAGTAGGTCGGATGACCGAGTGAATCCCTTCCCGCAGTCTGAACAGGTGAACGGCCTCTCTCCGGTGTGAATTCACTGATGTACCTTCAGTTGGGATGACTGAGTGAATCCCTTCCCACAGTCCGAGCAGGTGAATGGCCGCTCCCCAGTGTGAACTCGCTGGTGTATCATTAAGGTGGATGAGCAAGTGAATCCCTTCCCACAGTCTGAGCAGGTGAACGGCTGCTCACTGGTGTGAACTCGCTGGTGAGCCATTAGGTCAGATGACCGAATAAATCCTTCTCCACAAATTCAGCAGATGACCAGCCTCTGTGCAGTGTGAACTGACTGGTGTGTCCACAGGTGGGAAGACTGACTGAATCCTTTCTCACACACAGAACAGGTGAATGGCCTTGCTCAGTGTGAACTTGCTGACGTACCTTCAGTTGAGATGGGCGAGTGAATCCATTTCCACTGTCTGAGCAGGAGGAATGATCGAGTGAATCCGTTGCTCCACTTTTTCAGTATCTGGACAGAGACAGCAAAACTGGTGTGTTGTGTTTGAGATTCCCGTAGACAAATTCTTTGTCATTTTTAACCTTTAAAAGATTTACAAAATCCATCAATGAGTGCAGGACAGCATTTCAAATGAGTTGCAAGGTGGGATCTGGCATCACACTTACAGTTAAGTTCAACCCAAGTTGGAGAGAGAAATCATCTTCTAACCGTGCAGTGCTGGAATAAGACCATAAGACCACAAGACAAAGGAGCAGAAGTCAGCCATTCGGCCCATCGAGTCTGCTCCGCCATTATATAATGAGCTGATCCATTCTCCCATTTAGTCCCAGTCACCATAACCGTTGATGCCCTGGCTACTCAGATACCTATCAATCTCTGCCTTAAATACACCCAATGACTTGGCCTCCACTGCTGCCCGTGGCAACAAATTCCACAGATTCACCACCCTCTGACTAAAAAAATTTCTTCGCATTTCTGTTCTGAATGGGTGCCCTTCAATCCTTAAGTCATGCCCTCTCATACTAGACTTCCCCATCATGGGAAACAACTTTGCCACATCCACTCTGTCCATGCCTTTCAACATTCGAAATGTTTCTCTGAGGTCTCCCCTCATTCTTCTAAACTCTAAGGAATACAGTCCAAGAACGGACAAATGTTCCTCATATGTTAACCCTCTCATTCCTGAAATCATTCTAGTGAATCTTCTCTGTACCCTCTCCAACGTCAGCACATCCTTTCTTAAATAAGGAGACCAAAACTGCCCACAGTACTCCAAGTGAGGTCTCACCAGCGCCTTATAGAGCCTCAACATCACATCCCTGCTTCTATACTCTATTCCTCTAGAAATGAATGCCAACATTGCATTCGCCTTCTTCGCCACCGACTCAACCTGGAGGTTAACCTTAAGGGTAGCCTGTACGAGGACTCCCAAGTCCCATTGTATCTCAGAATTTTGAATTCTCTCCCCGTTTATTTCTTCTGCCAAAGTGCATAACCATACACTT
This sequence comes from Mobula birostris, assembly GCF_030028105.1. Lineage (NCBI taxonomy): Eukaryota > Metazoa > Chordata > Chondrichthyes > Myliobatiformes > Myliobatidae > Mobula > Mobula birostris. The sequence continues at coordinate 41,925,426 of NC_092382.1, read as the reverse complement.
TCCAACATTGTATTTTATTTGCCACTTCTTTGCCCATTCTTCCAATCTATCCAAGTCTCTCTGCAGACTCTCCATTTCCTCAGCACTACCGGCCCCTCCACCTATCTTTGTATCGTCAGCAAACTTAGCCACAAAGCCATCTATTCCATAATCCAAATCATTGATGTACAATGTAAAAAGAAGCGGCCCCAACACGGACCCCTGTGGAACACCACTGGTAACCGGCAGTCAACCAGAATAGGATCCCTTTATTCCCACTCTCTGTTTCCTGCCAATCAGCCAACGCTCTATCCACGTATGTAACTTTCCCGTAATTCCATGGGCTCTTATCTTGTTATCATTTGTGGCACCTTGTCAAAGGCCTTCTGAAAATCCAAATATACAACATCCACTGCATCTCCCTTGTCTAGCCTACTGGTAATTTCCTCAAAAAATTGTAATAGGTTTGTCAGGCAGGATTTTCCTTTAAGGAATCCATGCTGAGTTCTGCCTATCTTGTCATATGCCTCCAGGTACTCTGTAACCTCATCCTTGACAATCGACTCCAACAACTTCCCAATCACTGATGTCAAACTAACAGGTCTATAATTTCTTTTTTGCTTCCTTGCCCCCTTCTTAAATAGCGGAGTGACATTTGCAATCTTCCAGTCCTCCGGAACCATGCCAGCATCTACCGACTTTTGAAAGATCATTGCTAATGCCTCCGGAATCTCCACAGCTATTTCCTTCAGAACACGCGGGTGCATTCTGTCTGGTCTGGGAGATTTACCTACCTTTAGAATATTCAGCTTCCTGAGTACTTTCTCTGTCGTAATTGTGACTGCGCACACTTCTCTTACCTGCCACCCTTGAGTGTCCGGTACACTGCTGATGTCTTCCTCAGAGAAGACTGATGCAAAATATTCATTCAGTTCTTCCACCATCTCCTTATCTCCCATTACAATTTCTCCAGCATCATTTTCTATCGGTCCTATATCTACTCTCACCTGTCTTTTACTCTTTATATACTTGAAAAAGCTTTCAGTATCGTCTTTGATATTATTTGTTAGCTTCCTTTCATAGTTAATCTTTTCCCTCTTAATGACCTTCTTAGTATCCTTTTGTAAGCTTATAAAAACTTTCCAATCCTCTGTCTTCCCACTAATTTTTACTTCCTTGTATGCCCCCTCCATTGCTTTAACTTTGGCTTTGACTTCTCTTGTCAAACATTGTTGCTTCTTCTTTCCATTCCAAAATTTCTTTTTTGGAATATACCTGTCTTGCACCTTCCTCATTTCTTGCATAAACTTCAGCCACTGCTGCTCTGCCATCTTTCCCGCCAGTGTCCCTTTCCAGTCAACTTTAGCCAGTTCCTCTCTCATGTCACTGTAATTTCCTTTACTCCACTGAAATACCGACATATCAGATTTCGGCTTCTTTTTCAAATTTCACAGTGAACTCAATCATGTTATGATAACTGCCTCCTAAGGGCTCCTTCACCTCAATCTCTCCAATCACCTCCGGTTCATTACACAATACCCAATCCAGTACATCCGATCCCCTAGTGGGCTCAACAACAAGCTGTTCTAAAAAGCCATCTCGCAGACATTCTACAAATTCTCTCTCTTGAGATCCAGTGCCGACCTGATTTTCCCTATCCACTCGCATGTTAAAATCCCCAACAATTATCATAACACCGCCCTTCTGACAAGCCTTTTCTATTTCCTGTTGTAATTTCTGGTCCACATCACTGTAGCTGTTTGGAGGCCTATAAATAACTGCCATCAGGGTCCTTTTACCCCTGCGATTTCTTAGCTCAACCCATAAAGATTCCGCACCTTCCAATCATATACCACCTCTTCCTAATGATTTAATATCATTTCTTACCAATAAAGGCACGCCTCCCCCTCTGCCTACCTTCCTATCCTTCTGATACACCGTGTATCCTTGGACGTTCAGCTCCCAGAGACATGCATCCTTTAGCCACATCTCTGTGATGGCCACAATATCATACCTGGTACTGGAATGACCAACAAATTCTCTGATGCTCTTCCTGTCTCTATAAGAATGGAGCATTTCTGTCATCTCCAGTCTGTGAACTGACTCAGTTTGATTCTCTCCATTGGTATTATTCCCTGTTTCCACTGAGCTGCATGGGTGCCTGGCCCCACAGTAACTGAAACACTCTCACACAAATAGCCGGCAGTGCATTCCATGCACCCAAGACTCGCTGTGTAAAAAAAAAAACTTACCCCTGACATCCCCTTGGTATCTATTTCCAAGCACCTTAAAACTATGTCCCCTCGTTTTAGCAATTTCAGCCCTGGGGAAAAAACCTCTGGCTACCCACACGATCAATGCCCCTCATCATCTTATACACCTAAAAATGGCTCTAAAGATAAACAAGGAAATTATACATTGCTTTAAGGATTTGTTAGAAGTATACAAAATTATGAGGGTATAGATAGGGTAAATACAAGCAGCTTTTTCCACTGAGGTTGGGTGGGATGACAACCAGAGGTCATGGGTAAGTGGGGAAGGTGAAAATTTAACGGGAATATTTGGAAAAGCTCTGTACTGAAATGGTCATAAGAATGTGGAATGAGATGCCAGCACAAGTGGTAAATATGAGCTCAGTTTCACCATTTAAAATACATTTGGACGGGAACCTGGATGGTAGGGGTATGGAGGGCAATGGTCCTTGTGCAGGTAGTTGCATTAGACAGCTTAAATGTTTTTTCGGCATTGATTAGTTGGGCCAAATACCCTGTTTCCGTACTGAACTTCTCCATGTTTCTATGGCAGACTTGTTTGGAAGGGAAAAGGTAGGAATGACAGTGGAGCAGCAATGGCTGGAGTTTCTGGGAGCAATTTGAGAGCTGAGTGATTGATACATCCCAAAGAAGTGGAAGCATTGGAAAGGCAGGAAGATGCAACCGTGGCTGAAATGAGAAGCCAAAGTTAACGTAAAATCCAAAGAGAGGGCAAACAACAGAACAAAAACTATTGGGAAGCTTTTAGAAATCAACAGACGATGATTTAAAAAGAAAGTCAGATGAGCTCAGGGCATGGAATTATGATATTGTAGTCATTAATGAGTCTTGATAGGACCCAACAGACTGAGCCATTTGGAGGAACAAAATATAAGGGGCCTCAATATCTCTTGAAAACCAAGGTTCCCTACACCAGTTACCTTTCAATTTTTATTTTTGCAGGCTCATACGAACTTTACACCCCAAAATTTCACTTCTGAATGCCTCCCACTTACCAAGTACCATTTCAAGTTCCAACTCCTTAAAGTACAGGATTACAAGCTGCAGCTGGATGCACATCTTGTAGGTGAGGGCATCAGAGACACTGGAGGTCTCCCCACCTTCCCATCAATGTCCCCTCTAATTTGTAATGACCAGTGTGCACATAAATCTTGTACTGTGCATTTTTTACCCAGTGACAAATTGAATTTTATATAGCGAGGTAGTCATTTTAACAGCTAGCAAATACTGTCAAAAAGAACTTTGATCTCCTCTGGGTTTGATCGAATTCATCTGCACTCTCACACAACCTATGTAGCAGGCCTGTAATGGGTGATGAAGGATTTTCTCACCAGAGCTTTTGCACATTTTCCATACGTGATTTGCTTCCTAAATTATGCTTCAAAAAGGCAGATTTCCAAATATCACTCAGGTAACACCAGTTTCTGTACTGTACATAAATATTTCCCCTGAACCCTCCCCCAGGTGACTGACGGTGGTGAACTCATTGATGGCAATACCGATGAATATGAAGGGAAGGGCTGTATTCTGTCTCGTTGGAGTCTGGCTCATTTGTGGTGTGAAAGCCACTTGTTGCCCAGGGCAAAATTGTTTGATGTCATTATGTACGCACAGAGAATAGGTCAAAAACTGCTGGAGGAACTCAGCAGGCCAGGCAGCATCTATGGAAAAGAGTACTAATGCTGAATTCATCCAGCATTTTCTGCGCGTTGCTTGAATTTCCAGCATCTGCAGATTTTCTCTTGTTTGTGATTGGAAGTAGAACAAAGGTGATTTTCTCACCTGCTGATGTAAAAGATTTTGTTCCCTTTCTCCGAGTTCCCAATCCTTGCATTTAGAAAGCTGGAGCTCAGCTATGTCTTGAGAGATCCATCGGTTCCCATTCCCTCATCAGCCGGAAGCTCCCCGGAACCCGGATCGTGGGGCTGAGAGAGAGGGACGAGAGCAGGATTGTGCCCGGATTGCTAGCCATGGAGTCCGCAGCTGACAGCAATTGACCCTCAGTAGGTGTTGGAAAACCGCCCGGAGAAATGCTCTTACCTGCAGTCGATTGTTTGAAGTCTTTTGTATACTGCGCGCATGCGCGATTTTCGGGACCGTCCGCAACCCTGACGCCTCCGCATTTGATCGGTGCTTCAGCGACGGCGAATATTTTAACACAGGGCTTTATGGGTAATCACGGTGCCATTAAAGATTACTGCCAGCCCTGGTTCCAAATCCATACCTCTGTTTTTTTTTGTGTGTAGAGAAAAATCAGCAGCTGTTTTAACGTAGAAGCCGGTTCCCATAAAATCATGCATTCTGTGTATCGAATGCCAAAGTACAATCCTCTTGCAAATGCAGATATAAAACACAAGAGATTCTGCAGTTGCTGGAAATACAGGGACGCTCCCACATAAAATGCTGGAGGAACTCTGCAGTTCAGGCAGCAACTAAGCAGAGAAGTACACAGTCTGGGCATGCTGAAGGGGCTCGGTCTAAACGTTGTTTATTTATTCCTCTCCACATTTGCTGCCTGATCTGTTGATTACCACCAGTAATTTGCAGAAATTACCACATTTTTTCGAACAACCAGTTTCCAAATGTTTCTGATTTTTCATATGTAGGCAGATTATGCTGGTCTGATTCCTATTCTTCCTCCTTATAAACTCCAGACCCCATCTCTCTCTCTCTGGAGCCTCAAAGCCCTGACTCAGGCTGGCAACTCCGGTTTCTGACTGCTCTATCAAACATTCACTTGCTAGTCTGCTGTCAGGCTTCAGAGGCACATTCCAACAACCCAGCTGTCTGAGGCAGAGTCCTTTGAAACTAGCTGGTGCATTCAGAATTGGCTTTTGTCAGCAGAAGGTAGATGATAATTACGCGTATGATCAGTGGTGACGTGCAGGGATCTGTTCTGTGATCCCCTGTTTTTAGTTTTTTAAATAGATGATTTGTTTGAGGAAGTGGAAGGGTGGAATTTGTAAGTTTGCAGATGATATGGAGATTGCTAGAGTTGTGGTTAATATAGAAGATTGTCGTAGCTTACAACAGGACATCGACAGGATGCGGAACAGGGATGAAAAGTGCCAGATGGGGTTCAACATGGAAAAGTGTAGAGTGATTCTCTTTGGAAGGATGAATTTGATGGTTCTTCCTCCCTCCACTGACCTGTATGTCACCCTTGGGCGAGGCATTGCTCCTACTTAGCACAACCCCTCCCGCCACCCCGATCAGGGTGATGTGAAGCCATGGGATCTTATGAGTAGCCAGCGCGTGTCACAAGTTCTGCTAATGTGTCCACTGACACCGGGCAGTCTGTCTCTGAAGAGTACTGATAACGGCTGTCTCTGACCAGTACTGATAACGGCTGTCTCTGAAGAGTACTGATAACGGCTGTCTCTGACCAGTACTGATAACGGCTGTCTCTGAAGAGTACTGATAACGGCTGTCTCTGACCAGTACTGATAACGGCTGTCTCTGAAGAGTACTGATAACGGCTGTCTCTGAGCAGTACTGATAATGGCTGTCTCTGACCAGTACTGATAACGGCTGTCTCTGAACAGTACTGACAACGGCTGTCTCTGAAGAGTACTGATAATCCCAACATCTTGAAAAGACACTGCCCAGAAAGCAGCAATGGCAAACCACCGCAGTAGAAAAATTGCTGAGCAATCAGTCATGGAAAGGCCACAACCACCTACATCATGTGACACAGCACATGGCGAACGAACGGACAAATATAAACTGGGACCTGCTGACTGTAAGTGATTTAGATGTAGAATTTGTTAGGCGCATCTTAATGCAACATGTGTATTGTCCAACAAGCGGAAGGCCTGTACTGCATCGGGGGTTGGATAATGAGCCCAGCCAGCAGACTGAACAGTGAACAGAACACCTCCAAACCCTGTCACTATTTCCACCTTCCCACCTGCCCCCTCAGCTGGATCCACGTCTCACTCCCCAGCTCTTGCCCCATCCCCACCCCTCACCTCTCTTCTCTGACTATTTCCCATCCACTCTCAGTCCAGAGGGAGGGTCTCGGCCCGAAATGTTGACGGTCCATTTCCCTCCACAGATGCTGCCCGACCCACTGAGTTCCTCCGGCAGTTTGTTCTTTGGTCTGTATAATCCGTATTAGTGTGGGGAGCGGGATTTTACACCATATTCCCGGTACAATCTCAACAAAACACAAATAATTGTCACTTTTCCCGGACCATTGGCCCCGCTTGCAGGACAACAGTCTGCCGGTGTTTGCCCCCCAATGTGGTGAAGTCCACTGCTCGCCACCACTGTGGGCACAGACATTTCCACAGATGACCCCTCCTGCCCCCACCGGAACAAACATCCTGTCTGCCCCCTCTCTCACCATCTTCATCCTTCCAATAAAGTCCTCCCCCTCCCATCTTCTGCTGGGATCCCTCCTTCCCACCCAGGGGAGCCGGAATCGCCAATGGGCCGAGTGGTCTCCTCCCACCACTCAGTGAAGGATCAGGCTCCGGCCACAGAAGACACTTCACTAAATTTCTCCAAAAATGTACTTTATTCAGAAATACTACAAAATAAAGTTATTTACAAAAAAAAATTGTTGACTGAGTCTTTAGTCAATAGTTATTTACAATAAATCATGCATTGACTTTCAGTCCTTGTTCAAAATAAAGACGTTTACAATATATCATTCGTTGACTCTCAAACCTTCGTCAAAAATAAAACTTATTTACAATAAAAAGCCAGGCGTTGACTCTCATTCCTTTATCGAAGTTCCATTACAGTCAATACCTTTCTCCATTTCTAGCCACTCCTGTGACACGATGTTGATTCAACTATCCATACTGCTGATGAGGTGTACACTGCCCACCCGACCCTCCCACTCCCACAGGTGACGAATCTTAAACTGTGGCCCTTCCCCACCGGGCCCTTGCGGTGGTTGCACCGAGTTTCAGTGCGTCCCTCAGCACGTACTCCTGCAGCCGAGAATGTGTCAGTCGGCAGCATTCTCCCACGGACATCTCCATGTGCTGGTAGATCATCAAGTTTTGGGCCGACCAAAGAGCGTCTTTCACCGAGTTGATGTTCTGCCAGCAGCACCGGATGTTGGTCTCCCTGTGCATCCCCAAGAGCAGCCCATAAATCAGGGATCCTCGGTTACTCAGCTGTTGGGCATGAGTCTCAATACCGTCCCTTCCATCCTGCTCCACACCCTCTCTGTGAACTCAGTGTACAAGATGTGGTTCACAGACTCCTCCTCATTGCAGTCCTCCCATGGGCAATGGGGTGTGAAGACGACGTCCCGGGCGTACAGGAGGGCTCTGAGTGGGAGGGCCCCTCTCACCGCCAGCCAGGCGAGGTCCTGGTGCCTGTTGGTGAGGTCTGGCGATGAGGCATTTTGCCAGATGAACTGGACGGTCTGCTCAGGGAACCACCCCACTGTGTCCATCACGTCCTTCTCCCGCAGGGCTTGCAGGACATTACGTGCTGACCACTGCCTGGTGGCCCTGTGGTCAAAGGCAGGGGACCCCAACCTTTCTGGCACCGCAGACCGGTTTAATATTGACAATATTCTTGCCGACCGGCCGGCCGGGGGCACCTCTGTGCGCGTGCATGATGTGTGCATGCGTGTATGTGGCGATTCTTTTCTACAAATCGTGTTTGGCGATTCTGTTCAGTGAAACTACACTGTACATACATTATTTCTACTTTATATAGGCTGTGTATTTATCATATCATTCCTGCTTTTACTATATGTTACTGTTATTTTAGGTTTTAAGTGTTATTTGGTATGATTTGTTAGGTTATTTTTTTGGGTCTGGAAACGCTCAAATTTTTTTTTCCATATAAATTAATGGTAATTGCTTCTTTGGCGTAAAGCATTTCAGCACGAAAAAGTATTTTATGTAATTCAAATACAATTCGCCCAAATAAAAGGCCACAAATTGGAAGTACAATCTGAGCTGTTTTTTCTCCAAACGATTTAGTAGGTAGATCTTGCCTTTCACTAGGTCGAGGTAGGGGATCTTGGGCTTAAAAAGGTTGGTGACCACTACTTTAAACCATCGCACACCCAACACAGCCATGGGCATTTCCCAAATATCACAAACCATTCAATAATAACCAGGGTTGAACCCTGCCCAAAATCTTCTTACTGCAGAACCAAAACGGTCTGTTCAATCACCAGACTTGCCGAGGTCAAAAACACCATTAAATGAATTTGAGGTAAACTGCAGGGGAATGGGAGAAAAAAAATAAATTCAGCTGGAACCCCTACCACCTTCCCTTAGCATACACATCGAACAAATAGACCCATGGTCTGCAGCACTCCCATTGATTCAGATGTTGCTCTGAAGACCAAAGCTCTAGTTCCAAAGTTTCGGTGACATGCGGGGAAATGTTCAAGCTTGATGGGCAGCCTCCTCCCACATGGGCTAATGGATCTCAAAACTGTTTAACCGTATCCAACAAATGCTCACCATCAGATAGCATGGGGATGACTGCAGTTATTGAAGAATGTGCACATCTCAGCCTGTTACGTTGCTAGAAATGCTTTGCACACTGAGCAAAGAGAACAAAGATACAGAAACGATCACTGACTCAAGACCCATTCAGCTTTTCATTATTGTCAACTGGTACGAATATTGTTGCTGAGGGCTTGAGTATAGTTCTAAAAATAAAAGAGAAGTATAACATAGCAAAGACGAGTGGGAAGCCGGAGGATTGGGAAACGTTTAAAGAGCAACAGAAGGTAAATAAAAAGGCAATATGTGGAGGAAAAAAATGAGGTATGAAGGTAAACTAGCCAAGAATATAAAGGAGGATAGTAAAAAGCTTCTTTAGGTATGTGAAAAGGAAAAAAAAAGTAGTTAAGACCAAAATTGGGCCCTTGAAGACAGAAGCGGGTGAATTTATTATGGGGAACAAGGGATTGGCAGATGAGTTGAACAGGTACTTTGGATCTGTCTTCACTAGGGAAGACACAAACAATCTCCCAGATGTAATAGTGGCCAAAAGAACTAGGGTAATGGATGAATTGAAGGAAATTTATATTAGGCAAGAAATGATGTTGGACAGGCTGTTGGGTCTGAAAGCTGATAAGTCCCCAGGACCTGATGGTCTGCATCCCAGGGTACTTAAGGAGGTGGCTTTAGAAATCGTGGAAGCATTGGTAATCATTTTCCAATGTTCTATAGATTCAGGATCAGTTCCTGTGGATTGGAGGGTGGCTAATGTTGTCCCGTTCTTCAAGAAGGGAGGAAGAGAGAAAACAGGAAACTATAGACCGGTTAGTCTGATTTCGGTGGTGGAAAAGATGCTGGAGTCAACTATAAAAGATGAAATTACAACACATCTGGATAGTAGTAACAGGTTGGTCCGAGTCAGCATGGATTTACAAAGGGGAAATCGTGCTTGACTAATCTTCTGGAATTTTTTGAGGATGTAACTATGAAAATGGACAAGGGAGACAAGTGGATGTAGTGTACCTGGACTTTCAGAAAGCCTTTGATGAAGTCCCACACAGGAGATTAGTGGGCAAAATTAGGGCACATGGTATTGGGGGCAGAGTACTGACATGAATTGAAAATTGGCTGGCTGACAGAAAACAAAGTAGCGATTAACGGGTCCCTTTCGGAATGGCAGGCGGTGACCAGTGGGGTACCACAGGGTTCAGTGCTGGGACCGCAGCTGTTTACAATATATATTAATAATTTAGATGAGGGAATTAAAAGTAACATTAGCAAATTTGCCGATGACACAAAGCTGGGTGGCAGTGTGAAATGTGAGGAGGATGTTATGAGAATGCAGGGTGACTTGGACAGGCTGGGTGATAGGGCAGATGCAGCTTAATGTGGATAAATGTGAGGTTAAACACTTTAGTGGTAAGAAAAGGAAGGCAGATTATTATCTAAATGGAGTCAAGTTAGGAAAAGGGGAAACACAACGAGACCTAGGTGTTGTTGTACATCAGTCACTGAGAGCAAGCACGCAAGTACAGCAGGCACTAACAAAAGCTAATAGCATGCTGGCCTTCATAACAAGGGGAATTGAGTATAAGAGCAAAGAGGTCCTTCTGCAGCTCTACAGGGCCCTGGTGAGACCACACCTGGAGTACTGTGTGCAGTTTTGGTCTCCAATTTGAGGAAGGACATTCTTGCTATTGAGGGAGTGCAGCGTAGGTTCACAAGGTTAATTCCCTGGATGGCGGGACTGTCATATGTTGAAAGATTGGAGCGGCTGGGTTTGCATACTCTGGAATTTAGAAGGCTGAGAGGGGATCTTATTGAAACATATAAGATTATTAAGGGATTGGACACGCTGCAGGCAGGAAGCATGTTCCCGCTGATGGGTGAGTCCAGAACCAGAGGCCACAGTTTAAGAATTAGAACAGAGTTGAGGAAAAATTTTTCCACCCAGAGAGTGGTGGACGTATGGAATGCTCTGCCCCAGAAGGCTGTGGAGGCCAAGTCTCTGGATGCTTTCAAGAAAGAGATGGATAGAGCTCTGAAAGATGGTGGAATCAAAGGGTATGGGGATAAGGCAGGAACTGGGTACTGATCGTGGATGATCAGCCATGATCACAGTGAATGGCGGTGCTGGCTCGAAGGGCCGAATGGCCTACTCCTGCACCTATTGTCTAAATGTCTCAAATGCTGTGAATAAGGCATAACGATACCCAATTTTTGGTCTATTACACAATAAAAGTGAAGAGATTTGCATCCTTATACCTTGGTCATCAAGTAACAGAGTCTCTGGCTTGATGTCCCTGTGTGTAATTCCATTGCTGTGAAGATATTCCTGAAAGTAGGCAAAGACAAATATAAATCAGGTATTCTGAATTTACATCTTTTTCTAATTCTCCAAGCCCACAAAATATCAATCGTAGAAATGGAACAGATTTCTGGCAGAATTAGTGACACTAATAAGTCAGATACAATTGCTGGACAATCGGTTCAGAGAATATTTTGTGACTTAATCTGGGTGCAGACTAGACTTCCAGTGCCGATATGAAAGTTGAGTATTAAGGCTGGCCTGGAAGAATGATGAAACTTCTGAAGATGCTTTGGGAGGTCACCCATCCATGAACAGCATTTTACTGTCAAAGGGAACTATGGTGAGCTCCAAAATTGATCTCATTTGAAAATTGGGACAAAGCACTGTTAACCTCCTTACTGCTGGTTATAGTGCTAGTTCAATTCTGGCAGACAAAGCTCTTCGAGAGCAAACATGGGCAGGTCAATCCATCTATGATCATGCTCAGTAATGCACGTCGAAATAGAGAAAACTGCTGCTGCACGTCATAAACACTCACTTAAAACAAAGGGATAAATGATGAGGAGCACTTACCACTCCTGCTATCAGCTGCTGGAAAAACCCATCAGCATCTGCCTCGGGCATCCCCACGTCAGGCTCTGTGGGAAGGCAGATCACATTAATCAAAGGCTGAACTTGGGATCAGTTCGCAAATCATTAATATTGTCTGAAATAATGTCATTTTACATCATGCTCAAATTTAATCCCAAATCCCAGGCCTCATTTCACTCAGGTGCCCAAGTAGATGGATTCTCCAACGTGCCAATTGTACCCTATGATCAAATACAAAACAGTTGTGTACATTGCAAAACTTCTGAATGATCCATTGAGTTAAATGCATCAGAAACAGAGCATGAGCCAAATGGCTCTTCATCCCTGCTTCCCCATGCAATAAGATCATTATTGATCTGGTTTTGGCCTCAACACCACTTTCCAACTCTCCCTCTGCACCTGTAGATTTCCAAGTAGTTCATATGCCTACAATATATTGTATATTCTATGGCTGTACCATAACTCTTAACGTGGAGAATTCCAAAGGATCACAACCTGCAGAAGAAATTCGTCTTCATCTCCTGATCAATGGGAAACCAATTACTCAAACTATATTCCATTTTCTCGATATCCTCACTTGGAGAAACATCGTCTCAGCATCTTGTCTGACAACACCCTCAGAATCTTGCTTCAGTAAGATCACTTCTCATTGTTCCCTACACGCTCACCCCTCGCCCCCATATGTGAATCCCCTGATTCAAGTATGTCCTTTATTAAAGACGAGATCTAAACTGTACACAGAACGCCAGGTGTTGTCTCACGAGCTCCCAATAAAGTTGCTACAAAATATCCTTACCCTTGTATTCCATAACCCTTACAATAAAGGCCAAAATTCCATTGGCCTTTCTGCATATTTGTTTAACCTACACACCCTTTTTGTGTGCTAGAGATTGAGTTTGCACTGCAACATTCTCTAAACACCTCTCTATTTAACAATCAGGTTTGTCTTTCTTCTTTCCAGAGCAGGCAGGCAACTTCATATTTTGTTCTATATTATATTTCAAAGGCCACTTTCCTGCTCATCCACTTAACCTGTGCTCATCACGTTGCAGGCTCTTGTGTGCTCTGCATCACCTGATAAGCCACTTATCTTTATATTTTCAACAAATTTGAGAACATACATCCGGTCTCCTCAGATTACAACCAATGCATCCACAATGCATCCACAAATGCCACTCATTTGTAAAGATACAAATTTGTCCTGTACTTTTTCACTGATAAAAATAAAAAAATTCTCTCTCCCTACAGACCTTTGCAATCTGTTATTACTTTCATTATTTAGAATCTGTACCTTCTCATTCCCAATTTTACAATGAGCCTCAAAAACCATCAATTAATTAATCCACATTACAACGTATATTATTTCAAAGATATAGCATCCTAACTTCCTTGGGAATTCTCCACAGATGGTGCACCCTTCTCGTGGGGCGTTTCTTCCTCCAGACTTTTGCTGTAAGTTAAGAAATACCTCCTTAAATGAGTGCTTGCACTGACATCAGACGCTAGAGAGGGCGGGCGGAACAGTTCGACAGGACTATCAGCTGAGAGGAGGAGTATTCATACAAACCAGGTCCGCCTCTCTCATTTGGTTGGTGAAATATCAGCTATTTTACACGATCAGCTATATTCCAAAAGAGCTTTCGCGACGAGGGAGAAAAAGACAACTTCTGTCAAAGATTGAGAGAAATTACACCAAACCTACTTCAAACGTTGGAGAGAAGTAGGATAAATCGGTGTCCTGTAGACAGTCGGTCTAACTTAATAGAGGGAAGACTAGCAGGATCCGAAAAGGTCCGGACAGTTGTGGGTATCGCTTCTCCGCTTTTTGGCTGCATCGTCGCACAGTGACAAAGGCAGTGTACAGCTTGCCGCTTGCGTTTTTCTCCGACCTCGGAAACTGCAGAACCATGGCCGGCAAAAACCCCAAGGTTTTTATGGACATCTCTATTCGGGATAAACCCCAGGGTCGCCTAGTGATGGAGCTAAGACCAGATATTGTCCCAAAGACTGCAGAAAACTTCCGTGCATTATGCACAGGCGAGAAGGGTTTCGGTTACAAAGGCTCAACGTTCCACAGAATCATTCCTGGCTTCATGTGCCAGGGTGGCGACTTCACAAAACATGACGGCACTGGAGGCAAGTCCATCTATGGGGAGAAGTTTATAGATGAGAATTTTCAGCTGAAGCACACGGGGCCAGGCATCCTGTCCATGGCCAATGCTGGACCAAATACAAATGGTTCCCAGTTCTTCATATGCATCACAGGGAGCAGCTGGTTGGATGGGAAACATGTTGTGTTTGGATCTGTGGTAGAAGGAATGGATGTGGTAAAGAAGATGGAGAGATGTGGCACCGTGAATGGAACACCAAAAGCCACGGTTAAAATCACTGAGAGTGGGCAGTTGACCTAAAGTATTTGAATTTGGAATTGTACTGTTTAAATTTTTTTCCTCTCGACATTGTGTTGCTTAATTTGATGTACTCGTATTATTTTTGAATAATATAATAATAATAAAAAGATTTGAAAAGAAAAAAGAAAGAAACTGCTGAGATACAGTCGGCTAAGAGCCAAGTGCTGATAAATGGGACCCGTGTAGAATTGATGAAGTTCCTGTCTCTTTCTCCATTAATGTTTCCTCCTTACAGCAAAACTAACCCTCTCACTGTGTCAGAATCAGTGATTAAATCCGGCCCCAAACACTGTGCTTTCAGCCCTGCACATTGTAACTTGAACCATTTCACTGAGGGTCTGATGGAGACACAACCCCTGCCCTCTGCACATGTGATCACATCTCCCCTGCTTCTGACATTTCAAATACCCTCAGAATGGTTTTCTGATTCAGTCTCAAGGTTATGGTACATTCAGCTCATCGTCAGACCTGACAAACCATGTCTTCCCACAGCTGGTTCCACCTGTTGGTGTGTCCTCTTTCCTCCATCTCCAGGGAAGCTGCATCTCCACACAAACTCCTCACTTGAGATGACTGTCTGTACCCGTGACACAGGGAATCACATCACTGTCACTCTCCTGATACCATCCGGGAAGCGGTACCGCAACATAAAAGCCAGGACCAACAGGCTCCGGGACAGCTTCTTCCACCAGGCCATCAGATTGATGTACCAACGCTGAAACATGTATGTGTTGGGATGATTTTATCTATTGAGGGAGTTGTTCCAGTAATAATATATCTGGACGGTTATTTTAGATTATCCTATCTGTAATAATGTATTGATTATCATGTAAATTGTGAGATACTGTCCCTATCTGGATCAGGCCTGAATTTATAGTGCCTTAATGAAGTTACGGTTGTCATTCATAAGTTTGTGTGTTAAAGCAAGATTTTGGTGAAATATATTTGCCACTTGATTGTACCTGCATAAGTAATCAGATTGAGTTAAACTGCTGCAGGATCCTGGAATGTGTTGGATAGTGTCTGGTTTCTCTCGGCATTTTCTGTATTTATTGCCTTGTTTGTTTGTATTTCATGTATTTTCGATTTTTTTTCATATTGTTGACCACCTTGTCCTATATTTCTGCAAGGAACCCCTCTGTTTCTGGGAAGAGGTCTCCAACTCTCAGTCAGGTGCTCGATGCTACCTTGTCAACATCTTGTCTGCTCAGGTCATTGGGATTTCTCCCATGGAGGGTCGTACTCATTCCACTGGTTAATGTTTTCTTCCATAGTGATGATTCATTTCTGAGTTAGCCTCTCATTTAAGTTTTCTGGTCTGTATTTCTTACCACGATTGCATATACACACATGGAGCAATGAATACTGTTCATTTTTGATGAAAATATATACTTAGAAGTTTTATCTGACTTGTGTGATTTTTTTTCCATGTGTGTTATTCCCCTTCCTCCTCCTGTCCGAGGTAGTGTTAATCTAACTGAGTCTGAGTGTAAATAGTCTTTTCTAAAGCTGTCATTTCAGTTCTGGATCTTTCTTAATTTTACTGATTGAAATGGGACAAAGATATTTTTATATATAAAAAAGTCAATGTCGGTATTGATGAAAGTGTTTATTGCCTTTGTTGTATTTGTTAACTATTGAGCTCTGTTTGGCAGGTTTTTTTAAGTCTTGAACTAAATTTTGACAAAGGTTCTCCCTATTTCGCACTACTTTCTATTTTCTTTGCTTGTTGATATTCCAGATACGTGGGTGTCAAGAGTCCCGCTGAAGGGTCTTGGCTGGAAATGTTGATTCCCATCCATAGATGCTGCCTGACGTGCTGAGATCCTTCAGCACTTTGTGTGTAGTTCTCTAGATTTCTAGCATCTGCACGTCCACTTGTTTCCCAGATACTTACATGCTTCTTGAAAGAACAAGCTGGTGGTGGGATGTGTGGCTGTGTTGGTAAAATAGTAAATAGAATCAGTAGAAAGAGTTGGCATAAGGTTGGAATGTGTGGAATCTGTGGGTAGAATTAAGGAACAGCACATGTAAAAAAAAAAAAAAAAAAAATCCCTGATGGGAATTGTACAGAGACCTCCAAACAGTAGTAAGTATGTGGTCCACAAGTTACAATGGAAGTTAGAAAATGTGTGCCAAAAGGGCAATGTTACAATAGTCATGGGGGATTGTCATGCAGGTGATTAGGAAAATTAGGATGGTGTTGGTCTCAAGAGGAGGAATTCCTCGAATGCCTACAAGATGCTTTTTTAGAGCAGTTCATGGTTGAGACCACTTGGGGATCAGCTATTCTGGATTGGGTGTTGTAATGAACCGGAATTAATTAGGTCACTTTTGTTCAAAGAAACCTTAGGGGCAAGTGATCTTAATACGATCAAATTCACCCTGACATTAGAGAAGGAGAAGCTAAAGTCAGATGTGAAATAAAGAGAATTAGAGAGGCATGAAAGAAAAATTGGTCAAAATTGATTTGAAAAGAACATGGGCAAGGATGAAAACAGAGCAGCAATGGCAGTAATTTCTGGCAGCAATTCGGAAGGCACAGGATATATACAGTGGCGTGCAAAAGTTTGGGCACCCCTGGTCAAAATTTCTGTTACTGTGAATAGCTAAGTGAGTAAAAGATGACCTGATTTCCAAAAGGCATGAAGTTAAATATGACACATTTCTTTAATATCTTATGCAAGATTACTTTTTTATTTCCATCTTTTACAGTTTGAAAATAACAAAAAAGGAAAAGGGCCCGACGCAAATGTTTGGGCACCCTGCATGGTCAGTACTTAGTAACACACCCTTTAGCAAATATCACAGCTTGTAAACGCTTTCTGTAGCCAGCTAAGAGTCTTTCAATTCTTGTTTGTGTAAATTTCTGGGTTCAGCCATTGGCAGCAAAGCAGTGACTGTGGAAATTACAAATCAGAATATTATTAGAGTCACAGAGCCCAGCTGCACTGAAACAGGCCCTTTGGCCCTTCTAGTCAATGCCGACACTGAACTTATCTCTAATGTGGGGCTGAGAGGGCGGACGGGGCAGAGAGGGAGGCAATAAGGGGAGGGGGTGGTCGAGTGCGGAGAGGGAAACAGAGCAGAGAGTTTATACTTAATATCTTTCAGAAAAGGTACTTGTTTGAATTTACTTGCTGCAAACCTACTATCCATACCCTGTAGTTCTCAACCAAATTATTGATTTAGATGACAAGTAGCAATGTTCAAAGTTCAAAACGAATTTTATTATCAGAGTACATATGTCACCACATACAACCCTGAGGTCATTTATCCAACAGGAACACTTAGCAAATCTATAGAATAGTAACAGGATCAGTGAAAGATCAAGTAGAGCATAGAATTCAACAAACTGTGTAAATGCAAATAAAATTAAATATCAATGAATAATGATAGCAATGGGGTGTAACCCTGGGGAATATCACTAGGCACGGGCCTTGAGTCCAATAAACAGCCTCCCACCATCACTCTCTGCTTCCTACCATCAAGACAACTGTGCATCCAGTTAGCCAGCTCTCCCTGGATCCCATGTGATCTAACTTTCCACAGCAACTTACCATGCTGAACCTTGTCAAAGGCCTCACTGATGCCCATGTCGGCCACGATCCTGGGACAGAGGTGTCACTGATCAGAGGGCACAGATTTAAACAGAGGACGAAGAGGTTTAGAGGGATCTGAGGAAGTGATGTTTCACTCAGAGCGTAGCTGAAATCTGGAACACACTGCCCGAGGTGGTGGTGGAGACAGGTCCCTTCACAACATTACAAAGTGTCCTCTTTCCTCCATCTCCAGGGAAGCTGCATCTCCACACAAACTCCTCACTTGAGATGACTGTCTGTACCCGTGACACAGGAAATCACATCACTGTCACTCTCCTGATACCATACGGGAAGCGGTACAGCAACATAAAAGCCAGGACCAACAGGCTCCGGGACAGCTTCTTCCACCAGGCCGTCAGGCTGATGAACTCACATTGATTTGAGTGTACTCTATATTACATTGTCTGTTTTATTTATTATAAACTATTATAAATTACTATGATTGCACGTTGCACATTTAGATGGAGACGTAATGTAAAGATTTTTACTCCTGATGGATGTAAGAAATAAAGTCAATTCAATTCAATTCCTGATCCCGTGTCTGAGCTGCTCGCCTCCGGGTATCTTCCGTCAACAAGCTTCGTCCTCAGTCACCATCTGTGAGATTATAAAAAACAATTAAAACGATCTATCAGACAGCTCCTGTACCCCTCCACCCCTGTTAAAACTCTCTGCTCAGCCCCTTCCCTATTCCCTTTCCCTTTCAGACTCCCGATGTGCCAGCAGATCCGAATTCACCGTGTGGACATTTCTACCTCACAGGAGGCTGTACAAACCCGTGTCCTTCTCTGATGCACAGCTCAGTGACCCCAATCCCTGTCTGCACTCGCAGCCCATGACGGTGACAGCTGTCCTAGACTCTGTAACTCACAATCTTGTAACACATAATCTTGTTCACAGCAAGTTTAGACAGTCATTAATATGAAGAGAGAATTGTTGTTTCCTGAAAGGACAGGCGAGCGAAGCTATCTGATCCAATTCACCAGATGGTCCGGTGTTTACAAGTTAATTTGTCCCGGGACCCACACCCACACCCACTCATAACCCCGACCCACACAGACAGACAGACAGACAGACTGTCCCTTCGCCCCAAACCCCCTGCAGAACCACAAGGAATTGATCCACGGCCCGGGCTCGGTCGCAAAGTGAAAACCGGGGCTGAGGAGAGCCCGGAGACAAACACCCCGCTGCCCACTCCACCAACAACACGGCACAGCCGGACACATCTCACAACACCGGATCCGCTCCCGATGAAACCCGAATTTAATTTTGTTGTTCCAGATCGGACCCAACAAAAGCTGTTTTAAAATTGAAGCGCTCCCCCTCACGTGACGTCACACATCAGCCCCCCACGCACCTGACGTCACCCAGCAGCCCCTCCGCACGCGCCTGACGTCACCCATGATCTCCCCGTATCTGCATCTGCTGTCACAAGCACGGTGCCTTACGTCACACACGCGCTGCTGTGCTCGAGCTTTTTCGGTTTAACGGCGACTGAGCTCGAGCTACGCCCCCGCCCCCGAACAGTCAACCGAGGAATTGGACTGATTGCAGAGCCATTGGTGCGAAGCGATGTCAATCACTGGTTACAACCAATAGTGGAGGCGGACCAGCCGAGAGGGCGTTACCCCTGTCCCCTGCCGCAGTTCTGGCTTTAAACCGGAACAAATCCCAAAGTAAATGTCCGCTTTCTGATTTATTTCCATTTCCCTCCGAGGGAAGTTGGGGCGTTTGTGAAGCGTCTCCTGCGGCCGGAGTCTGATGTATCGCTGAGAGGTAGGAGGAGACCGCTCGGCCCGTCGGGTTGATGCCGGTTCCCCGGGGAGGGAGAGGATGAAGACGGTGAGAGAGGGGGCGGACAGGATGTTTGTCCCGGTGGGGACAGGAGGGGCTCATCTGTGGAAATGTCTGAGCCCACGGTGGTGGCGATTCACCACATTGGGGGGCAAACACCGGCAGACTGTTGCCCTGCAAGCGGGGCCAATGGTCCGGGCAAAGTGACAATTATTTGTGTTTTGTTGAGATTGTACCGGGAATATGGTGTAAAATCCCGCTCCCCACACTAACACGGGTTATACAGACCAAAGAACAAGCTGCCAGAGGAACTCAGTGGGTCGGGCAGCATCTGTGGAGGGAAATGGACCGTCAACATTTCTGGCCGAGACCCTCCCTCTGGACTGAGAGTGGACGGGAAATAGTCAGAGAAAAGAGGTGAGGGGTGGGGATGGGGCAAGAGCTGGGGAGTGAGAGGTGGGTCCAGGTGAGGGGGAGGTGGGAAGGTGGAAATAGTGACAGGGGTGGGAGGTGAGTGGTTGGGGCAACACGGAGCTGCACAAGATGGAAATTAATTCCATAGAGGGTTAACAAAGAGGTTAGAGAGTATTTGTTATAGAGAGTGCAATGAAGATTCACCAGACTGATCCCTGGACGGTGGGTCATCATATGAAGAAAGATCAAATGTGATAACCCTTTCATTTAGAGAATCGAGGACTGAGAGGTGAACACATTGAAATGCACAACATCATTACCGGTTGAACCAGGGATCCCAGTCTCTGAAAAAGGGGGTGGACTGTCCGGGACTGAGATGAGGGGAAATGTCTCCACTCCGAGGGTGGTGAATTTCTGTAATCCCCACCACAGAGGGCAGTGAGGACTCAGTGATCGTCCTCACATAAAATAGAGATGGGCAGATGTGTGGAGACTGAAGGGTTCGAGGAAATGAGGATCGGACAGAAACACATGGCTGAGATGGGAGAGCCGCCGTCATCTTGTTGATGGTTAGAGGGGCTGAATGGCCACCTCCTGCTGTTTCAATGTTCCTGTCAGTGAGGACAGAGAAATATGAATGGAAATTAGAAACATAGAAAAACTACAGCAGAATAGAGGCCCTTTTGCCCGTAATGCTGTGCCGAACATGTCCTTATTTTAGAAATCACCTGGGGCTACCCTCTATTTTTCTAAACTCCATGCCCAGGAGTCTCTTAAAAGACCCCATTGTATCCGTCTCCACCACCGTTGCTGGCAGCCCATTCCATGCACTCACCAGTCTGTGTGTAAAAAACTTACCCCTGACAATCTCTTCTGTACCTGCTCCCCAGCACCTTAAACCTGTGTCCTCTTGTGGCAGCCATTTCAGCACTCGGAAAAGCCTCTGACAATCTACAAGATCAATGCCTCTCATCATCTTGTACACCCCTATCAGGTCACCTCTCATCCTCCAGCTTAAACCTGTGTCCTCTTGAGACAGCCATTTCAGCCCTCGGAAAAGCCTCTGTCTCTCCACACGATCAATGCTTCTCATTTTATACACCTCTATCAGGTCACTTCTCATCCTCTGTCGCTCCAAGGTGAAAAGGCAGAGGTCACTCAACCTATTCCCATTAGGCATGCTGCCCAATCCAGGCAACATCCTTGCACCCTTTCTATGGTTTCCACATCCTTCCTGTAGTGAGGTGACCAGAACTGAGCACAGCACTCCAAGTGGGGTCTATTCAGGATCCTATAAACCTCCAACATTACCTTTTGGCTCCTAAATTCAATCCCACAGAAGGCCAAGGCACTGTACGTCTTCTTTACCACAGAGTCAATGTGCATAGCAGCTTTGAGTGTCCTATGGACTCGGCGTCAAGATCCCTGTGATCCTCCACATTGCCAAGAGTCTTACCATTAATAGTATATTCTGCCATCATATTTGGCCTAACAAAATGAACTATCTCACATTTATTTGTGTTGAACTCCATTTACCACTTCTCAGCCCAGTTTTGCATCCTATCAATATCCTGCTGTAACCTCTGACAGTCCTCCACACTATCCACAACACCCCCAACCTTTGTGTTATCAGTAAATTTACTAACTCATCCCTCCACTTGCTCATCCAGATCGTTTATAAAAATCCCGAAGATTTGGGGTCCCAGAACAGATCCCTGAGTCACACCACTGGTCATCAACCTCCATGCAGAATATGACCCATCTACAACCACTCTTTGTCTTCTGTGGGCAAGCTAGTTCTGAGTCCACAAAGCAATGTCCTGTTGGATCCCCTGTCTCCTTACTTTCTCAATAAGCCTTGCATGGGGTACCTTGTTAAAGATCATCTGAAAGTCTGAGCAACCAACATGCGCCGTCTCTGCTTTATCTATCTTGCCTGTTATTTCCTCAAAGTATTCCAAGAGATTTGTCAGACACGATTTCCTCTAAAGGAATCTTGCTGACCTTGTCCTGTATATAACTGCCATCATCATTCGTCCCCAATTACAGTGCCCAAAAATTTCACACTTAATACACTCAAACATATTCCTGACCACTGAGATCAGACTAACAGACCTATAATTTTCTTTCTTCTTCCTCCCGCTCTTCTTAATGAGTGGAGTGACATTTGCAACTTTCTGGTCTGCCAGAACTGTTCCAAAATCTAGTAATTCGTATAGATAATTACTCATTACTTTAAGAGAAAACTAAGGGGGAAATTATTTGTTCAGAGGCGGGGAGAGTGTGCAACGAGCTGCCAGAGCAAATGGTAGGGTTGATTTCAACCTTTAAGAGAAGTTTGCTTTGGTCCATGGATGAGAAGGATATGGAGGGCCATGGTCCAGTTGGAAGTTGTTGGAACTCGGCAGCTTTGGCACAGACTAGATTGGCCGAATGGCATTTTCCTGTGTTGTGGTGTTCTATGACTCTAATGCCTTCCCAATCTCTTCAGTTACCTCTTTCTGAACCCTGGGGCGTTCACCTTCTGGTCCAGGAATCTTATCTACATTCAGGCCTTTTAGCTTCCAAAACACCTTCTCTCCTTGGTAAAAGCATGTCTCCTCACTTCTGCCCCAGATACTCCCGAATGTTTGGCATTTATGTAATAAATTTAATGACACAATTGTAGTGCGTGACTTCAGTCCTCAGGAAAATTGGGAAAGTCAGACTAGTGTGAGATCGCAAGGAGGGTATGCAGTGAATGCTTACAAAATGGCTTTTTAGAGCAGCTGATGTTTGAGCCTACTCGGGGAACTGCTATCTTAGATTGCATGTTGTGTAAGATGTGGTTAATGTAAAGGAATCATTAGAAGGCAGTGATCATAATATGATTGAATTCCTACTGCAATTTGTGAGGGAGGAGCATATTAACCTGTTGCTAATAGTGAATTATTATCTGATTGGGGAGAAGGTTCAAACAACAGAAGTACAGAAGGAAATATGAGTCCTTGGGTCAAGACTCCCAGAAGGTTAATTTACAGGTTGAGTCTGTGGTAAAGAAGGCAAATGCAATGCTGGCATTTAAAGTGAAGTAGAAAATATAAGCAAGGAGATAATGCTGATAATTTATAAGGCACAACTTAGGCTGCACTTAGAATATTTTGGACCCATATCTCAGAAAAGGTGTGTTGTTATTGGAGAGAGTCCAGAGGATACTGAAGAAGATGATTCCGGAAATGAAGGGGTTAAGATATGAGGAGCATTTGCCAGCCTTGGGCCTGTACTCCTGCAATGACTTATGTTTAATAAATGCAGATGATGGGGGGTAAATCTCACTGAAACCCACCGAATGTGGAAAGGTCTGGATAGGGTGGATGAAGAAAGGACTTTTTGTATGGTGGGGGTAGCCATAACAGAGGGCACAGCCTCAAAACTGAGAAGTGACCTATTAGAGTAGTTAAGGAGGATTTTATTTAGTCAGAGAGCAGTGAATCTGTGGAATTCTCTGACACAGATGGCAGTGGGGGCCAAGTCTGTGGGTACATTTAAGGCAGAAGCTAATAGTTCGCTGATCAGTCAGGGCATTACAGGATATGCCGAGGAGGCAGGTGCATGGGGCTGAGTGAGAACTGGGATCAGCCGTGATAGAACAGCGGAGCAGACTCGGTGGGGCTGAATGGCCTAATTCTGCTCCTATGCCTTATTGTCTTATACTGCTCGTGTTTTACACAGTGAAGACTGACACAAAATACTCATTACGCTCGGCCGCTATTTCTTTGCTCTATTACTGACTCTCCAGCATCATCTTCCAGCGGTACAATATCAACTCTCCCCTCTCTTTTACTCTTTATAGACCTGAACAAAAACCTGCCAAACAGAGCTCAATAGTTAACAAATACAACAAAGGCAATAAACACTTTCATCAATATCGACATTGACTTTCTTAATGAAAATATCTTGGTCCCATTTCAATCATTAAAATTTACAAAGATAAATAAGAACTTTAGAAAAGACTATTTATATTCAAACCCACTTAGATTAACACTACCTTGGACAGAAGGGAGAAGAGAAATAACACACATGGAAAAAAAAATCACACAACAGTCAAATAAAACTTGTAAGTATATATTTTCATCAAAAATAAACAGGATTCAGCACTCCAGGTGTGTATATGCAATCATGATAAGAAATACAGACCAGAAAACTTCAATGAGAGGACAACTCAGAAAAATGAATAATCACTATGGAAGAAAATATTAACCAGTGGAACGAGTATGACCCTCCATGGGAGACATACCAACAATCTGAGCAGATGAGATGGTGACAAGGAAGCATCGAGCACCTGACTGAGAGTTGGAGAACTCTTCCCAGAAACAGAGGGGTTCCTTGCAGAAATACAGGACAAGGTGGTTAACAA
Organism: Mobula birostris; assembly: GCF_030028105.1. Classification (NCBI taxonomy): domain Eukaryota; kingdom Metazoa; phylum Chordata; class Chondrichthyes; order Myliobatiformes; family Myliobatidae; genus Mobula; species Mobula birostris. Next base: position 41,901,224 of record NC_092382.1, on the reverse strand, counting down.
AAAGAAAGAAAAAAAATCGAAAATACGTGAAATACAAACGAACAAGGCAATAAGTGCAGAAAATGCCAAGAGAAAGCAGACACAATCCCACACATGCCAGGATCCTGCAGAAGTTTAACTCAATCTGATTACTTACAGAGGTACAATAAAGTGGCAAATATTATTCACTAAAGTTTTGCTTTAAAATACAAACTCATGAATGTCCTCCATCACTTCATAAAGGTACCATAAATTCAAGCCTGATCCAGTTTTAGAGTCAAAATCTTACAAATCATATGATAATAAATACATTATTTCAGATAGGACCATCCATAAAATCATCCGGATATAATATTATAGGATAAGCAAGCCAGAACAATTCACTCAATAGATATAACCATTCCCAACACACATATGTCCCTCGACCAGAGGAGCACCTCACCACAGATATTGTTTGTGTCATCAGTCAGACAACCGAAAGATTTTCTCTGTCAATCAGCTTCCAAATGTTGTTACTCTGTCATTCTTTGCTAAGCCCTGTTGCTGATTCCCTTCTCCTCATTATAGGTTCTTACCCTGACCATCGTCCAGAGCCCCAAACTCTGCCCTGCGCAGACCTGCCTCTGGCTTCTGACCCTGCTTCATTGAAAATCCAACTAATAGTTTCCCATTCTACTTTCAGTCTTTAGAGGACAGTGGTGTTTTCTAACAACCCTTCTGAAGCAGAGAAAATGACCCATAATGTGGAAATGAGTCATGATTAAGGAGGTTAATAACCAATGTCATTCTTCCTCAGCCCAGAGATTAGAGGGACGAAGAACATCTCAGACAGAACTGCAGTCAGCTCAACTTCTTCAGACTGCAGAGAATGCAAGAAAACCTCTTCATCCACAGAGTGGTGACTGTTTGGAACCAATCACCAGTGGGAGAGCGAGAGATGAACAACAGGGCAGGATTTAAAAGGACTGCCGTGGAACTGAATCACTGGCAGGGTCCAGCCAGCCTGAGCTGATTCTCTTCTGTAAACTAGGTGTGTTATAAATTCACTAAGTACCAGAGACAGAGTTTAAAATAGAAATGACTTACTTGTCTCAGATCCAGAATTTTAAACTCCAGTCCCATTAAAGGTGAATATGCAGCAGAAGAAACTCTTCCCATGCCCAGTGACCAGGGTGCAGAACTGGGTGTGGTGACCAGCAGCAATAATTGCAGAGTTCAGCACCGATAGTCATTCTCGAAATTGTATTCAGCAATGGTGATGGACAAGTATCCAGCAAGCAGCTTATTGAAACTTTCTCCCCAGTATGAACCCGGTAGTGTGTCACAAGTGTAACACGCTGTAAGTTTCACTGCTAATGTAACGGCCTCTCAGCAATGTTTCACTGCTGAGGTAATGGTTTCTCTGAAGCAGCCATGTTTAGGTAATGACTAGAGATAACAGGGTTTTGGAGTGCAGGGCTACCCAATGACAAAAATGTTCTTTCTTGTGAGTCTGGAAGAGAGATTTTCATGGTCTTTTGCTGGGGAGGGATGAGAAGGCACGAATGGTGAGAGTGGGCCCTTTTTCTTTTTTTTTTTGTTTACTTTACTAACCCTATAGTCAAAGTAAGTATTATAAAGAGCAATCGTTTAATCACATATTGTGTACCATTTTTTTATTTTGGGATACTGATTGTAACAGCGGACACATCACGCAGCATCCACCCAAACGAGATTTCGTAACTTGCCCGGGCTGGGAGGCTATCACCCCTTATATTAAGCTGCTAGCTGAAGCGAGAGTTACATAAGCTTAGGTGGCTGAGTGAATTGCTTCCCACATTCACAACAGGTGAACAGCCTCTCCCCAGTGTGAACTCAATGATGCACATTTGATTGATTTGGCTGAAAGAATCTCTCCCCAGAGATTGAGCAGGTGATCGGCCTCTACCTAGTGTGAACTCGCTGGTGTTTATGTAGTTGAGATGACCAAGTGAATCCCTTCCCACACACAGAGCAGGTGAATGGCCTCTCCCCTGTGTGAACTCGTTGGTGTCTCTGTAGTTGAGATAACCGAGTGAATCCCTTCCCACATACTGAGCAGATGAACGACCGCTCCCCAGTGTGAACGAACCGGTGTTCTTGAAGGTGGGATGACTGAAAGAATCCTTTCCCACAGTCTGAACAGGTGAATGGCCTCTCCCCAGTGTGAACTCGCTGATGTACCTTCAGTTGAGATGAGAAAATGAATCCTTTCCCACAGACTGAGCAGGTAAACGGCCATTTCCCTATGTGGGCTGACTGGTGTCTCAGTAGCTGAGATGATAAAGTGAATCCCTTCCCACAGAATGAGCAGGTGAATGGACTCTCCCCAGTGTGAACTCCCTGATGTACCTTCAGTTTAGATGAGCAAGTGAATCCCTTCCCACATTCAGAGCAGGTGAATGGCCACTCTCCGGTGTGAACTGACTGGTGTCTCAGTAGATGAAATGACTCAGTGAATCCCTTCCCACAGTCCGAGCAGGTGAATGGCCTCTCCCCAGTGTGAACACTCTGATGTACCTTCAATTTCGATGACTGAGTGAATCCCTTCCCACAGTCTGAGCAAATGAACGGCCTCTCCCCAGTGTGAACTCGCTGATGTACCTTGAGTTGAGATGAGCAAGTGAATCCCTTCCCACAGTCTGAGCAGGTGAATGGCCTCTCCCCAGTGTGAACTCGCCGATGTACCTTCAGCTTAGATGACCAAGTGAATCCCTTCCCACAGACTGAGCAGGTGAACGGCCTCTCCCCAGTATGAACTCGCTGGTGTGCCACTAGGGTGGATGACTGAGTGAATCCCTTCCCGCAGTCTGAGCAGGTGAACGGCCTCTCTCCAGTGTGAGCTCTCTGATGTACCTTGAGTTCAGATAACCAAGTGTATCTTTTCCCACAGACTGTGCAGGTGAATGGCCGCTCCTCGGTGTGAACTCGCTGGTGAGTCATTAGGTCAGATGACCAAGTGAATCCTTCCCCACAAATTCAGCAGATGACCAGCATCTGCCCACTGTGAACTGACTGGTGTGTCCACAGGTGGGAAGACTGACTGAATTCCTTCTCACACACAGAACAGATGAATGGCCTTGTCCCAGTGTGAACTTGCTGATGTACCTTCAGTTGAAATGAGGGACTGAATCCATTCCCACTGTCTGAGCAGATGAATGGGATCTCTCCTGTGTAAAATGACGGGTGTGCCAGTCGGTCAGATGAGCGAGTGAATCCCTCCCCACAGGCTGAGCAGGAAGGATGATCGAGTGAATCCCTTGCTCCACTTCTTAAATATCTGGACAGAGACAGAAAAACTGGTGTGTTGTGTTTGAGATTCCCATAGACAAGTTCCTTGTCATTTTTAACCTGTAAAAAGATTTACAAAATCCATCAATGGGTTTAGGACAACACTTCAGATGAGATCACTTGAATCATCAAGGTGCAATCTGGAATCACACTGTTCTGTGAGGTTCAACCCAAGTTGGAGACAGAAATCATCTTCTAACTGGGCCGTGCTGGTATCTGGAATGACCATCAAATTCTCTGATGCTATTCCTGTCTCTATAAGAATGGGGCATTTCTGCCATCTCCAATCTGTGTCCTGGCTCAGTTTGACTCTCTCCATTGGTATTATTCCCTGTTCCCACTGAGCTGCCCCACAGTATCTGAAACAATCAAATGCAAATTAGCCGGCAGCGCACTCCACGCACCCACCACTCTCTGTGTAAAAAACTTACCCCTGACATCCCCTCGGTATCTATTTCCAAACACCTTAAAACTATGCCCCCTCATGTTAGCCATTTCAGCCCTGGGAAAAAACCTCTGACTATCCACACGATCAATGCCCCTCATCATCTTATACATCTAAAAAAGGTTCTAAACATAAACAAGGAAATTATACATTGCTTTGAGGATTTTCCGGAAGTATACAGAATTATGAGGGTACAGATAGGGTAAATGCAAGCAGTTTTTTCCACAAAGGTTGGGTGGGATGACAACCAGAGGTCAAGGGTAAGTGCGGAAGGTGAAAATTTAATGGATCTAGTGGAAAAAGTCTTTACTGAAATGGTCATGAGAGTGTGGAATGAGATGTCAGCACAAGTGGTGAATATGAGCTCGCTTTCACTATTTCAAAGGCGTTTGGATGGGAGCCTGGATGGTAGGGGTATGGAGGGCGATGGTCCCGGTGCAGGTAGATGCATTAGACAACTTAAATGTTTTTTTGGCATTGACTAGATGGGCCAAATGGCCTGTTTCCATACTGAAGTTCTCCATGTTTCTATGACAGAGAAGCTGGCCAAACTTGTTTGGAAGGGAAAAGGTAGGAGTGACAACGGAGCAGCAAAGGCTGGAGTTTCTGGAAGCAATTGGGGAGGTGAGTGATCGATACATCCCAAAGAAGTGGAAGCATTGGAAAGGCAGGAGGACACAACCATGGCTGAAATGAGAAGCCAAAGCCAACATAAAAGCCAAAGTGAAGGCAAAATAATGAGCAAAAACTATTGGGAAGCTTTTAGAAACCAACAGAAGATGACTAAAAAAAAAAAGTCGGATGAGCTCAGGGTGTGGAATTATGATATTGTAGTCATTAATGAGTCTTAGTAGCTCCGAACGGTCTGAGGCATTTAGAGGAACAAAATATCCCGGCCCTCAATATCTCTTGAAAACCAAGGTACCCTGCACCAGTTACCTTTCAACTTTTATTTTGGCAGGCACAAACAAACTCTACACATTCAAAATTTCACTTGTGAAATTTTTCCCACTTACCAAGTACTCCTTTGCCAGAAAACAGCCTGTCCCAAACCACACTTGTCAGATCCTTTCAGATACCATCAAAATTGACCTCTCTCCAATTTAGAATCTCAACCCGTGGTCCAAACCTCTCTTTTCCATATTTACTTTGAATTTCATGGCATTATGATCACTAATTTCTGTCGCCAGCCCTGGATCGTTTCCTCACAGCATATTGCACACTTCTACATTAGGAATTCTACGTACTGATTAAGGGCACATTTGACAAACTCTACCCCATCTAGTCCTTTTACTGTATGGGAGTCCCAGTCAATATATGGAAAGTTAACATCACTTACTGAATCAACCCTTGTTTCTTGGCATGGTCTGCGATTTCTCTACAAATTTGTTCCTCTAAATCGCTCAGACTATTGCGTGCAAACAAGTCCCAATAATTGCTACAATATCATAATTCCCTGTCCTGAGCTCATTTGGCTTTCCTACAATGCTTCTTGCATTGTGATATACACAGCTCAGCTCATTCATCACACCATGCTCAAACATTCGATTGCTGACTCTATCTGAGGTCTGTACAACATCTGACTGGTGTCAAGAAAACAAACTCTCCCTCATTGTCACAAAAACAAAGTAGCTGATTGTGGACGACGGGAGGAATGGAGACAGGCTGATCCCTATTGGCATCAATGGATTTGGGGTTGAGAGGGTGAACAGCTTTAAGTTCCTCGGCATAAACATCACTAAGGATCTCACATAGTCTCTACATACCGGCTGTGTTGTGAAAAGAGCACAACAGCTCCTCTTTCACTTCAGATGGTTGAAGACGTTTGGGATGGAGCCCCAAATCCTAAGAACTTTCTACTGGGATACAACTGAGAACATCCTGACTGGCTGCATCATAGCCTGGTCTGGGAACTGTACTTCCCTCAATCGCAGGAACCTGCAGAGAGCGGTGCGGACAGCCCAGCGTGTCTGTAGATGTGAACTTCCCACTATCCAGGACATGTGCAGTGACAAGTGTGTAGAAAAGGCCCAAAGGATATTGGGGACCCAAATCACCACAACCACAAACTGTTCCTGCTGCTACCATCCAGGAAACGGTACCACAGCAAAAGGACAAACAGGCTCTGGGGCATCATCTTCTACCAGGCCATCAGACTGATTAATTCATGCTGATACAAATGCATTTCTGTGTTATATTGACTGTCCTATGTACAAACTATTTATAATATATTACACATTGCACATTTAGACAGAGATGTAACATAAAGATTTCTACTCCTCATATATATGAAGGATGTATGTGATAAAGTCAATTCAATTCAATTCAATTCACTATCCACTATCTGCTCTGTCATTCTGGCTCCCATTCCCCCTACAACTTATTTTAACCACATCACCCCCTCCCCCCACACCAGCACTAGCAAGCCTTACCACTAGGATATTAGTCCCCTCTTGTTCTGTTCCCCTAACGAATCCCCTATCACCCCTTTGACTTTCCTCTGCCAGATAATCTCCCCGCAACAGTTTCTAAAGGGGCAGAGACCCTATAAAGAAGGAGGGGGGAGGGTGGGAAGTTGAAGGCTGGTAGGTTCCAGGTGAAAAACCAGTAAGGGGAAAGATAAAAGGGTTGGGGGGGGGAGCAGGGAGGTGATAGGCAGGAAAGGTGAAGAAGGAATAGGGGAAAACACTATGGGTAGTAAAAGAACCACCTCAACTCTGCTTCCCATTCCCATTCAGATATGTCCATACATGGCCTCCTCTACTGCCATGATGAGGCTAAACTCAGGTTGGAGAAGCAGCACCTCATAACCGTCTAGGTAGTCTCCAGCTCCTTGGTATGAACATAGAATTCTCCAACTTCTGGTAATTCCCTCTCCCTCCCTTCCTCTATCCCTATATCACTCTGCCCCCTCCCCCAGCTGCCTATCACCTCTCTCATGGTTCCGCCTCCTTCTACTACCCATTGTGTTTTCCCCTATTCCTTCTTCACCTTTCCTGCCTATCACCTCCCTGCAAACCCCCCCCCACCCCACCCCTTTATCTTTCCCCTTACTGGTTTTTCACCTGGAACCTACCAGCCTTCTCCTTCCCACCCTCCCCCCACCTTCTTTATAGGGCCTCTGCCCCTTCCCCCTAAAGTGCTGACAAAGGGTTCCGGCCCGAAAAGTCGACTTATCATTTCCACAGATGCTACCCGGCCTGCTGAGTTCCTCCAGCATTTTGCGAGTGTTGCTTTGACCCCAGCATCTGCAGAGTATTTTGTGTTTACTCTGTGACGGCTATTTAACCTCATTCCCCTTCCTGACTCACAGAAAACCTGTGTCCTGCACCTTGGGTGCAACTCACCTCTCTTCATGTCATATCTATCACCCCCTCCAAATCCTGGATGATCCGGAATTCACCGTTTCAAGTTCAACTCCTTGAGTGCAGGGTTACAAGCTGCAGCTGGATGCACATCTTGCAGGTGAGGGCGTCAGGGACACTGGAGGTCTCACCGCCTTCCCACCAATGTCCCCTCTAATTTGTAATGACCAGTCTGCACATAAATCTTCTACTGTGCATTTTTCACCCAGTGACAACATATGCACAGTAAATTTTATTTCGAGAGGTAATCATTTTAACAGCCAGCAAATCACTGTTGATAAGAACTTTGATCTCCTCTGGGTATGATTCAGTTCATCTGCACTCTCACACAACCTATGTTGCAGGCCTGTAATGGGTAATGAAGGATTTTCTCACCAGAGATTTTGCACATTGTCCATATGTGGTTTGCTTGCTACATTATGCTTTAAAAAGTCAGATTTCAAAATATCACTCCACTTCTTCCCACTTGTAAATTCTCCAGCAGCTTTTGCATCGTCACAATACACACAGGTAACAGCAGTTTCTGTATTGTACATAAATATTTGCCCTGAAGCCTCCGCCAAATGACTGACTGTGGTGAACTCATTGATGGTGCAGTAATGCCAGTGAATATAAAGGGAAGCGCAGTAGTCTGACTCATTGGAGTCTGGCACATTTGTGATGTGAAAGCTATTTGTTGCCCAGGGCAAAGGTGTTTGATATCATTATCTTCACAGAGTGAATGGGTCAAAACATGTCCTCACGGGTAGAAAGGTCCGGAACAAGAGGAGGTAGAACAAGCAACACACACAAAATGCTGGAGGAACTCAGCAGGCCAGGCAGCATCTGTGGAAAAGTGTACTAATGCAGAATTCCGGCATTTTGTGTGTGTTGCTTGGATTTCCAGCATCTGTAGAATGTCTCTTGTTTGTGATTGGAGGTAAAATAAAGGTGATTATCAGAACTGGCGATGTAAAAGATTTTGTTCCCTTTCTCCGAGTTCCTAACCCTTTGATGGCTGGAGCTCAGCTCTGTCTGAGAGATCCATCGGCTCCCATTCCCTCATCAGCCTAAGCTCCCCGGGTTCCGTGCAGGGATCGTGGGGCTGAGAGAGGGAAGAGAACAGGGCTATCCCGGGATCGCGGGGCATAGTTTCCGGGAGTCACAGCAATTGCCCCTCAGTCGGTCGTGAGAACGGGCGCACGGAGAAACACTTACCGGCAGCGACATCCGAGGCCTTTTGTGTACTGCGCATGCGTGATATTCGGGACCATCCGCAACCCTGACGCCTGCGCATTGGATCGGTGCTTCAGCGACAGCGATAATTGTAACGCAGAGCTTTCAAGTTAATCACGGAGCCATTGAAAGTTTCCGCGCGGTTCAAGTACATAACTCAGTCTTTTTTTGTGTAGAAAACTCAGCACCTCTTTTAACGCAGAAAGCAGCTCTAATAAAACAATACACTTAATATCAGCAAACGTTCCGCGTGTTTAATGCCAAAGTAAAACGTTCTTACAAATGCAGATATAAAACACAAGAGATTCTGTTGTTGCTGGAGATGTGGACACATACACATAAAATGCTGGAGGAACTCTGCAGTTCAGGCAGCAACTAAGCAGAGGAGTACACAGCCAATGCATGCTGAAGGGGCTCGGCCTAAACGTTGTTTATTTGTTCCTCTCCACAATGGCTGCCTGATCCGTTGATTTTCACCAGTATTTTAAAGAAATTAACCATTTTTTGATCAACCAGTTTCCAAATGCTTTTGATCTTTCATTTGTAGGCACATCCTGCCGGTCTGATTCCTCTTCTTCCCCCTCCTTGTAAACTCCTGGCCGCATCTCTTTCCAGAGCCCCAAAGCTCTGATTCAGACTGGCAATTCTTTGGTTTCTGACTCTGCTCCATCGAAGATTCACTCTCTAGTCTGCTGTCAGACTTTAGCAGTGCATTGCAACAACCCAGCTGTCTGAGGCACAGTCGTTTGAAATTAGTGAAAATGACACAAAACGTTGAAAAGAGCAGCAAAGAAGGAGCTTAACCACCTTAGTCCAGAGCCCTGAAGAACGTCAAAACCACAGTGAGCTCATCGTGTTATTCAGCCTGGAGAAAATCATGCAAGAAATTCATGCAGGTGTATAAGAGGATGAGAGGCTTTGATCGTGTAGATGGCCAGAGGCTTTTCCCAGGACTGAAACGGCTAACACGAGGGGGAATAGGTTTAAGCTGCTTGGAAGTAGGCACAGAGGAGATGTCAGAGCTAAGTTTTTTAAACAAAGTGTGTGTGTGTGTGTGTGTGTGTGTGTGGAATGCACTGCCAGCGACGGTGGTAGAGACGGAATCAATAGGGTCTTTTAAGAGACTCTTAGATAGGTACATGGAGATTAGGAAAATAAAGGGCTATGTGGTAGGATAATTCCAGACAGTTTCTAGAGTAAGTTACATGGTCGGCACAACATTGTGGGCCAAAGGGTCTGTAATGTGCTGTAGATTTCTATGATTCCATGAAATTCAAGGGAAATCTCCTAACCCACGGAGTGGTGACCAGTTGCAACCTGTCATCACAGGGAGAGTGAGGGGGGAATGGCAGGGATAGATTTTGATAAACTAATATGAGACATAAACATAGGCAGGGACCAGAGGGGCCGAGTGGCCTCTCTTGTGTACATCTTGAGTGTGGTAGAGACAGCAAGTACCTGAGACACGGGAGTGAATACATAACTGATTTATCTTTCACAGATCCAGAATATTAAACACTGGTCTAGTTTAAGGCTAACATCAGCAGAACGGACTTTTCCAGTGCTCAGTGACTAGGGTTCAGTCCTGGGTGCGATGAGCAGCCGCAATAACTGCAGATTCTGACAGTAACAATCCCTCATGAACCTGCAGCTGCCTTCAGTCACCGTGATGGCTAATTATTTAACACAGAGCTGATTTGAACTTCCTCCCTGATGTGAAGTTGCTGATGTTGCAGCAGCTGGGATGATTGTGTAAAACCCTTTGCTCACTCCGAACAGAAATGTGGCCTCTATTTATAGTGAACTCACCAGAGCATCACAAGGTGGGTTAACTGAATGAGTCTCTTCGCACACACGGAGCAGGTGAACGGCCGCTTCCCAGTGCGAAGCTGTTGGTGTATCTCCGATGGCCGACTGAATCCCTTCCAAACTGAGAGCCAGTGAATGACATCACACTGCTACCAACGTCATGGCAATATATCCAATCAGATAACGGACATGGACACGTGATCGGGGTCTCCTTGTAGCGAGTGGGGCGCTGTCTTCTCCAGCATCTCCGGCTCCACATTCAAGGATCGGCGGCATTCAAGCGCTGGTGAACTGACAGATACAGCGGAACTAACGGGCTGTAGTGTTTGTGATTCCCATACACAAATCCTTTGACTTTTCTGCACTGTTAAAAGTTTATAAAGCACGTCAGTGGGTGTAGGACAACATTTCAACTCAGATAATTTTAGTCTCCATGGTTAGTTCTGATATAAAAAAATACTGTCACAGCTCAAAACAAGTTGGAGGAACAAGAAGCACACACAAAAAATGCTAGTGGAACGCAGCAGGCCAGGCAGCATCTATAGGAAGAGGTACAGTCGACGTTTCGGGCCGAGACCCTTCGTCAGGACTAACTGAAAGAAGAGATAGTAGAGATTTGAAAGTGGGAAGGGGGAGGGGGAGATCCGAAATGATAGGAGAAGACAGGAGGGGGAGGGACGAGGCTAAGAGTGGGAAAGTTGATTGGCAAAAGAGATACCAGACTGGGGAAGGGAGAGGATCGTGGGACGGGAAGCCTGGGGAGAGAGAAGCGGGGAGGGGACCCCGGAGGGTGGAGAGCAGGCAAGGAGTTATGGTGAGAGAGGCAGAGGGAGAAAAAAGAGAGAGAGAGAGAGAAAAGGGGAAATAAAAATATATTAAATAAATAAATAAGGGATGGGGTCTAAAGGGGAGGAGGGGCATGAACGGAAGTTAGAGAAGTCAATGTTCATGCCATCAGGTTGGAGGCTACCCAGACGGAATATAAGGTGTTGTTCCCGCAACCTGAGTGTGGCTTCGTCTTGACAGTAGAGGAGACTGTGGGAATCATATCAGAATGGGAATGGGAGGTGGAATTAAAATGTGTGGCCACTGGAATAACAAGACCCTTCTTGGGCCTGCAAGATGTCCCAGTAGGTATTGTAGAGACCGGTGCTTGGAGCCCAGTTGTTCCCAAACTGTGTCAACAATTTGGCTGAGGGACCAAGTCAACATTATTGACACAAAATGTACATTTATATCCTGAAAATGACACCAACTGTATATTAGTTCCCGAGAATTTCGGGAGTTTGGAAAAATTAAATAAGGGTGTCTGTGGGTTTTTGTTTCCCGGGGTTTGTTTCCACGCCCTGATATCGATGTAGTGAAGCGGGAGTTCAGAGCCGACACAGCCGGGTCCGATACAGGTCAGACGGGGTAAGTTACAGGCGACACTCCGCTCCGGGACCATCAGCACCGGAACATTTAGAGTAACGTCGCAGTAATTCGGAGCAGGTCAGGGAGAATATTAAATAAAACCAACACGGGAACTTTCTGATCCGATCTCCTGACAGAGTGTGAAGGAGCCGCGGCGAAGAGTAGTTGCGGAATTTAAAATAAGCGAGCCGAGCCGGGCCCGTGTGGGCGGAAGCCGAGGAGGAGATCGATGCCTGCGAACGGGGGAAGTAAATCTGCAACGAGCTTTGGAAACTGTCCGTGGACAAAGTCGAAGACAGCGGGGCTGAGCGGTACCGGACAGTGTGAACAGATGTGACCGGATCGCAGGAATCACTGTCGCTGAGAAAGTTGCCGAGGCTTTCTCGGCCTTGCATATCAGTCAGAATCCTGATGGACAGAGATTTACACTGATTTCCAAACCGTTCCCGGCCTCCTTTCCGAACTCTGCTCTCCGTGCAGCGCCCCGAACCGGAACGTTTCTCTCGGCACCGGCACCTTTGAGGCGCCGGCGATTCCTGGAATATGACTGGCTTTCTACCGTCCTCACGCCATTATTCCCGTTCGTGTTAATACTACTATTCAACGCTCTGACAGTCAGACACATTTTAGTGACCAGTCGCGTCCGTAAGGGGCTGAGGGGTCAGAGCAAGGCGGAGAATCGCAGTGACCCGGAGATGGAGAGCAGGAGGAGGTCTGTGATCTTACTTCTCACCATCTCCGGAAGCTTCAGAATCCTGTGGTCGGTGAGTGTTGCCGAATTCCTTTATAACACCATCGCCGGACTGGATCAAAATAATTACAACGATTCTGAATACATGTTTCAACACACCGGAGACATGCTGATGTTATTAAGTTGCTGCACAAACACGTTTATTTATGGGGTAACTCAGTCCAAGTTCAGACAGCAGTTCATCAGCGTAACGAAATATCCACTCACGTCAATTATTCAATTAATTCATAAACATAATGTCTAAGTTCTTCTCAGAGGCGGTCGCAGTGTTTTCACTCTTGACACTACAGAACTCGCGGTCATTGGAGAACATAGCCGCGGGTGGAATAGAACCGCTTTACAATCCGAGAGTGACAGGGCACGGCAACAGAACCTTCGGTGAACGAATCTCCCGACCTTTACCTCCTACCAATTATTAAACCCTTTCTACCTATTATATCCGTGCTCTTGTCACAACCACAGCATTTTCCATAATGAATCCCATACCCTAATGTAAATTTCCTTTGATCAAGTCAACGGCAAAGCTGTTGCTCCTCGAGACTCCTGAGATCAGGTCGGGCCTGGTCTATGCTCGGATTGAGTAGGCAGCACGGCAAAGCGATTTAACTAATGGAATTCTACATCGGCACGTCCTTTAACACGGGATGAGCAGACAACGTCCACATCCACAGATACCCTAACCTCAACATTCACTTGTCTCTCATAAATTGGTATCAACTTTCTGATGAGTTTACCTTCACAGGGTTTGCCTCAACAAGATCCAATTATCTCCTGCAGAAAGTCTAAAGATGACTTGCATGACATTGTTAGGAAGATGTCATTTCCTGGGATGTTCACGAGGATGTAACAAAGAATTTCAGTGAACGCAACGCGGTCGAACCATCAATGGGCACTTTACCGAGGCGTTTGGCGAATTTCTGGCGGTTAATTCAGACAGTCAAATGACAAGGAACATGACCATGAAACCACAGGATATCGGAGCAGACTTGTGCCCTTCGTTCCATCGATCTCCTCCAACTTTCCATCGCGGTTGATCTGTTCCTCAACACCAACTTCCTTCTCTTTCCCTAAAACCGTTAGTCCCCTAACCAATTAAGAACCTGTAAACATTTTCCTTGGCCTACGCACCTTCATGGCATCGGGTTTGAGTCGGGAAATGAATGCCAGCATTACATTTGCCTTCGCTAGCACCGAATTAACCTGCGAGTTAGCCTTCAGGAAATCCAAAGCAAGACCTGTGAATCCGTATGCAGCTCGGATTTCACAATGTTCTGCCCAGTTAGAAACTTTTCCCTGCGCATTAATCATTCATTTCACGACACAGTTCCGTACGCTGTATTTCACCTGTCACTTCTTTATCCATTCTGTCAACTGACACCCTGACGGCGACAGTACTTGTCTCTACAAGTAGATCCTGTCCATCTGAATCCCATCCATTCGCTGACTGATCACTGTTGAAAAGCTCATCCACCAGTAGTTATCTGGCGTATCTCTGCATCACTATATAGCGATAGACTATTTACTACAGCAATCTCTGATCGTTTCCCATATCATTGTATCATTTCTTAATGCATGCATTACTAAATGACAATAAAAGAGGGCTGCGTGTCTTCATAATCTAAATAATATCCTTTGATAAGGATAGTCAGGATCGGAGGACACTCATGTAAAATTCCAACATCTCTTCCACTCTAATGACGACATTCTGTCAGATTGCACAGATCCCTGCAGTGAGCTCACAAACTATGCCCATCTGAAGAGTGACTGTAGATTTACTCATTTACACAGATGCTGCCTGGCCTACTGGATTCCTCCAACATGTTTGTGTATTGCTTTCGATTTCCAGCCTCTGTAGATTCTCTCGCGTTTGTAAATGTAGATGTGATGTATTCATTTAACACTTCATTCATTTTCCGTGTGTTCTGCACCTTATCACCATTGACGCCAGTGGCGTCCATTCCAAACCTAAGCATGAAATTGCCTATTTACCCCAAAAATACATTACAGTGCAAAAGTAATTGGCACACTTACGTAGGTAGAGCGCCTAAGATTTTTGCACAGTACTGCATTTATCATTGTAGAGCAGAGAACGTGTTGGTAAATGGGTTTAACATTGTGTTCATGTCCTGTGGTTCTGCACTTTATCACCGTTGACGTTAATGGCGTCCATTCCACACCCAGGCATGAAATTGCCTATTTACACCAAATATACATTACCGTGCAAAAGTCATTGGCAGATTTATATAGATAGGGCATGACTAAATGTCTCTCAGGTGCTCTCTGTTCCCTCCCCTCTATTCTCAACAATGATACCATTCTCACTGTCAGTCCACAATAGAGACCAATATCAGAACCAGGTTTATCGCCGCTCTCAGTTTTTTTCTGTATATGCATGACATTTGCACAGCACCATAAAGGGTGTCCTCTCGGTTTCTCTTCTATCCTTTCCAGTAGGGATATTTCATAGCGGCCCAGCACTGCTAATGTACTGCCACGACCCTTGGACTCCACAAGGAACTGCTCGGACCCAGCGAACTATCTCTGACCATATCCCGTCATTTTTCATGACGATGTCCTCAGTGACCATTGCCAAAGGCCTAATTTGGCCAGCCGGGATTATTAATCTAACATGAACATTGTGCCACTGACGACTTCTTAAAAATTCCACAGTTGTGCACCGCCCGTTGATAATATAATATCGCGAGGTGCTCTCCGCTGTAATTTTAGAGGCTCTCTCCAGAGTCCAGCACGTAGATGCCATTGTGAAGAATGCATGTCAGCACCTCTACTTTCTTAGAAGTTTTTAAAGATTTGGCATGTCATTAAAACATAGAAATGTTTCTGTGTGAATTTGTGGTGGAGAGTACATTGACGGGTTGCTTCATGGTCCAGCAAGGAATCACCAATCCCCTTCTACAGCAAACCTACAAAAAGCAGTGGATGTGCAGTAACAGAGAGCTAATGGCGGGAGAGTTAGAAACAGAGGGACAATATAGTCAGAATCAGAACCAGATCTGTAAGCACCGGCGTGTGTTGTGGAATTTGTTACCCTAGCAGCAGAAGTTCAATGCAATCCATAATGTAGATGATAAATAAGTAAACAGATAAATAATTAACTAAATTACAGAATATGGGTGTTACAAGAATTACCCCTCGTAATAATGATCAGTGAGGCACAGAGAATCTGTATTTACCGACAAGTAACTTTTATTATTTCTACTAGAAAGTACGTGGGTTAACATTCATATCTACCTGCATGCACCCTACTAGAACCCCTGACAGTTCATGAGCAGACAACGAGGAGAAATGGTATTACCCACGAAAGTAGTCTGCGCCATGCACATCTTTCCCTCGCTCCCACTCCTTCTGCTTTCCGCAGGGATCGCTCCCTACGCGACTGCCTTGTCCATTCATCCCCCCCCATCCCTCCCCACTGATCTCCCTCCCGGCACTTATCCTTGTAAGCGGAATAAGTGCTACGTATGCCCTTACACTTCCTGCCTCACCACCATTCAGGGCCCCAGACAGTCCTTCCAGGTGAGGCGACACTTCACCTGTGAGTCGGCTGGTGTGATATACTGCGTCCGGTGCTCCCCGTGCAGCCTTCTATATATTGGTGATACCCGATGCAGACTGGGAGACCGTTTGCTCTGTCCGCCAGAGAAAGCAGGATCTGCCAGAGGCCACACACTTTAATTCCACATCCCATTCCCATTCTGACATGTCTATCCACGGCCTCATCTACTGTCAAGATGAAGCCACACTCAGGTTGGAGGAACAACACCTTATATTCCGTCTGGGTAGCCTCCAACCTGATGGCATGAACATCGACTTCTCTAACTTTCGATAATGCCCCTCCTCCCCTTCTTATCCCCTCTCTTATTTATTTATTTATTTATTTATTTATTCGTTCATTCATTCATTCGTGCATTCATTCATTCATTTTTTCTCTCTCTCTTTCTGTCGGTCACAATAACTCCTTGCCGGCTCTCCATCTTCCTCTGGTGCTTCCCAGCCCCCACCCCGCCCCTTTTTCTCCCTAGGCCTCCCGTCCCATGTTCCTCTCCTTTCTCCAGCCTTGTATCCCTTTTGCCAATCAACTTTCCAGCTCTTAGCTCCATCCCTCCCTCTCCTGTCTTCTCCTATCGTTTCGGATCTCCCCCTCCCCCTCCCACTTTCAAATCTCTTACTATCTCTTCTTTCAGTTAGTCCTGACGAAGGGTCTCGGCCCGAAACATCGACTGTACCTTTTCCTATAGGTGCTGCCTGGCCTGCTGCGTTCACTAGCATTTTGTGTGGTTTGATTGAATTTACTGCAACTGCAGATTTCCTCGTGTCTACGCTGTAAATTTCTGGGTTCAGTTATTTGCAGCAAACACTGACTGTGTAATTATAAATCAAAATATTATTTTGCGTCTCAGAGCAGAACAGCACAGAAAACGGCCCTTTGGCCCTTCTGGTCCATGTCGAACTTATTGTTTTTCTGCCTAGCCCCATCTACCTGCACAATGACCTCTCGTTCGCCTCCCATCCTGTACTTATCAAAATTTCTGATAAATGTTGAAATCCAGCCACTCGTCTCCACCTGAGATCCTACCAACAATGGTTGTATCATCGAATTTATAGATGGTATTTGAACTAAGCCTAGCCACGCACTCATGGGTATAAATATAGAAAAAGTTCACCACGGGTTTCGCCAGCGTTGGTCGTCAGCGAGGAGGAGATATTATCACCAATCCGCACAGATTGTAGCCTTCCAGTTGGGAAGTCCAGTATCTAATTGCAGAAGGAAGTACAGAGGTTCAGGTTCTGTCACTTCTCAATCAGAATTTTGGGAATGATGGTGTTAAATGCTGAGCTATAGTCGATGAACAGCATCCTGATTTGGCGTTTGTGTTCTGCAGGTGGTCTAAAGCCGCGTGAAAAGCCTTTGAGATTACTTCTGTCTTTGACCTGTTGTGACGATAGGCGAATTGCAATGGGTCCAGGTACTTGCTAGGGCAAGAGTTCAGTCTAGTCATGACCAACCTCTCAAAACATTTCTTCACTGTAAATATGAGTGCTACCAGGCGACAGTCATCAATGCGCCTCACATTATTCTTCTTAGGCACTGGTATAATTGTGGCCGTTTTGAGCAAGTGGGAAATTCCATCCGTAGCAGTGAGAGGTTGAAAATGTCCCTGAATACTGCCGACAGTTGGTTGGCACACGCTTTCAGAGCATTACCAATTATTCCATCCGGACCTTAGGTCTTCCAGACTTCATCCTCTTTATAGACAGCCTAACATTGGCCTCCGTGAGAGAGATCACACGGTCACCGGGTACAGCAGAGATCTTCACAGCTGCAGTTATCCATAGATCGCTGCAGGTGTTCTCGCAAACTGATAGGGTGGTTAATATGACGTCATGAAAAAACTTCAATTACCCTGATGTACTCTAAACTGAGACCTTCATATTGCAAATGTGGTAGAATTTATTAGGTACATCTAAGACAGTCACTTAAATCAACATGCAGATTGTTCAACACGAGGGGGAGCTGTACTGGATCTGGCGTTGCGCAATGCGCCTGGCCAGGAGACTGACCATTCAATGAGTGAACACAACTCTTTAAGTTTCAAGATAGTTATAGATAAGAATAAGCACGGATTTTGCGGGAGAGTATTAAACTGAAGCAGGACAAATAACAAGGTCACTGGGCAGAAACTAGATAGAGTTAATAGGGAACAGCTGTTTTTGCAAAGACTACATCCAGCACGTGAGGGATATTAAAGACCAACTACCCACAGTACAGGGCAGGGATGTTCCAGCCAGAGGGAAGGACGCGGATCATCGGGTTATTGGACCTTCAAGTTCATGAACTTAGTGAACAAGAAATAAGAAAAGCATGTAAAGTTTAGGAAGCTCGACTCAAATGGAGCCCTGGAAGGTTAATAAATGTGCCAGCAAAGACCTCAAGAAGGAAATTAGGAAAGCCAGGAGAGGCCATGAAAAGTCCTTGGCAAGTAGGATTAGGGAGAATCCTAAGGCACTCTGAATATACGTCAAGAGCAAGAGGATAACTGAGGAAAGCATGAGACCACTCAGGGATACAGGCAGGAGGGAGCATTTGCTCGGATATGAAAGATGTGGCTGAGCTCCTTAATGAATAACTTATATCAGTATTTGCCAATGAGAAGGACGTGGAGGAGCGGATGTGGGACAGTGCCCAGATTATTAATATGCCAGGGAATTTGGAAGTAAAGGAGGAAATAGTGATCTCTTAATTAGAATTAAGCTTTTTAATTCCCCAGGGCCTGCTGGGACATACCCCAAGTTATTGAGAGGCAGGTGAAGGGATTACTGTGACCTTGATCATTATCTTTCTGTCTCCCTAGCGGCAGGCAGGGTCCTGGAAGACTGGCGAGAAGCTGATATTGATCCATCTTTCAAGAAGGGAACCAGGGATAAACTTGGAAGCTATAGAAGGCGGAGTCTCACATCAGTGGTAGGGAATTCACTGGAGAGAATTCTTATGATTCTTACACGATATATGAATATTTGGAAACTCATAGCCTTATTAGGAAGAGCTAGTGTGGCTTTGTGCAGGACAAATCATGTGTTGCTAACTTAAATGTGTTTTCCGAAGAACTGGTGAGGGCGATTGGTGACGGTAGAATTGTGGATGTAATCTACATGAATTTTATTGAGGCAATTGACGGGGTTCCTCGTAGGAGGCTCTTTCAGAAGATTACGCCATTTAGATTCAGAATAGACTCACCCATAGAAGAAGTGGGTGGTAATAGGAGAGACTTATACCAGCGGGAGGTCTGTGATTAGTGGTGTTCTACAGGGATATGAACTGGGACCTCCGCGGTTTGTGATGCATATAAACGACCTAGATGAAATGTACATGGGTGGGTTAGTAAGTACGCCACCGATACAATGTTTGGTGGCGTGGATAGCGTTGAGAATGGCAAAGAACACATTGGGATATCCTGCAGAACAGTTACAGATATGGGTGGAGTAGTGGCAGATGGAGTTCAATGCAGCGAATGTGAGATGTTGCACCTTGGTGGTTCAAATGTAAAGAGATGGTACACTGTTAGTGACAAGACGGGCAAGAACATAGGGATCTCGGTGTACAAGTTCACTGCTCCTTGAAAATAGCTACAGAGGTTGATAGGGCAGTTAAGGAGGCAAATGGCATGCTTTCCTTTATTAGCTGAGATATTGCGTTCAAAAGTCAGAAAGTTGTCCTACCCCTTTATAAAGCTCTAATTAGTTCACATCTGGAGTAATGCACATAGATCTGGTCACGCCATTATCGCAAGAACATCGAGGATTTGGAGAGGGTGCAGGAGGGGTTTACCAGGATATTACCTGGATTAGAGGGCATGAGCTATAATGAGTGGTTGGACAGACTTGGGCTGTTTATTCTGGAGCGCTGAGGGGAAAACTGATAGAGGTTTATAAGATTATGATAAGCATAGAGTAGATAGACAGAATCTTTTCCTCGGGGTGAAATAGCTAATACCGGAGGGGAGGCATTTCATGCGAGAAGGAATAAGATCAAAGGAGATGTGAGAAGCAAATTCCTTTACAGAGATTGGTGGGTAGTTGGTATGCTCACCTTGAGTAGTGCTGAAGTCAGATACACTGGGGACTTGTAAGAAACGCTCAGATTAGCACATGAATGCGTAGAGAATGGAGGGGTATGGGCATTATGTAGGTATAAGGGGTTAGTTTTATTTGGTCAATTGGTTACTAATGCATTCAGTTCAGCACAATATTTTGGGCCGAAGTGCCGGTTCATGTGTTGTTCTGTTCTCTTTTCTATGTCTCTGTTCTATAACATTGTAATTCTACAATATACAGTTGAAAGCGGCCAGTGCGTGAGTGGGCCAGTGAAGGAGTGGAGCTTTGAGGCTTTAACTCGAGAGATTCTGGCAGTTTTGGCAGTTGGCCTGTGCCATCAAGTCAATCAATATTTGAATAGATCAGCAAAAAGCCGTTGAATAGACAATCAAGATTTGAATAGCTCAGACTCAGCAGAAAGCAGCTGATTGGGCAGTCGACATCAGGTGACTAAATATTTTGAAAAGTTCAAACAGGAAAATAGAGGGATAGCTCAAGCGAAGCGGCCAGTGAGTGAGTGGGCCAGTGAAGGAGTGGATCTTTGAGGCTCTGACTCGAGAGGCTTTGACGAAAAGAGGCGGAGGACAAGCTAGCTCGCAGTTAGTTTCTACAATGTCTCCTGAGACGGTGATGTGCCTCTCATGTGAGATGTGGCAGTCTTGGGGGAACGCCCCTCTCCCGCAGAGTCACATCCGCCAGAAGTGCATACGGCTGGGCGATCTGGAAGACCGTGTAAGGAATCTGGAGAAGCAGCTGGATGACCTTCGACTCATAAGGGAGAATGAGGCAGTCACATATGAGAGGTAAAGGGAGGTAGTCACACCCAGGCTGTCGGAAGCAGGTCGTTGGGTGACAGTCAGAGAGGGGAAAGCGAAGGTGAGCAGACAGGTAGTGCAGAGCACCCCTGTAGCCATTCCCCTGAATAATAAGTTTACCGTCCTGGATACTGTTGGCGGGGACGACCGACCAGGTGTGAGCCACAGTGGCAGGGCCTCCGGCACTGAGTCTGACCCTGTGGTGCAGAAGGGTGGGACGGAGAGGAGGAGAGCTGTCGTCACTGGAGACTCTATAGTCAGGGGAGCAGACAGGAGATTTTGTGGACGTGAGAAGGACACCCGCATGGTTTGTTGCCTCCAGGGTGCCAGGGTCCAGGATGTCTCTGACCGGGTGCACGACATCCTGGCACCAGAGGGAAAACAACCAGAAGTCGTGATATATGTTGGGACCAACGACATAGGCAGGAAGAGGGATGAGGTCCTGACGCCATCTCAGTTACATTCCCAACCTGGCATATTTTGCTCATCTCTGAGATCAAATTAGCAGCTCCAAAGCGGTCAATCTCGTCATATCATTTGGTAAACTTGCAGCAGTTTCCTTGCAGTAATTGGGATACTTTTTCAAATGCCAAGAGCGCATCACCATTTTTTATATTATTAGAATGGAATTTCTTCTCCTTAACATATCAGATACGTTTTAGCCACCGACCTCGGTGCATCACTTATTTACAAATATTTTATTCAATTATGCCAGGACCCATTCCAGGCCTAACTATGGACAGTGCGGTGGACAGATAGCGACAATAAAAATGTGTGATTGTTGCTTATCACGTTTGTTTGTATGCGTCCTGGACTACTCATGGATTCTACTGAAAATACCACGACCTCTACAGAGGAAGAAATCTACGTTTGTAGGAGATTATTAGATCCAGGATATTACTCCATCGATTCCGAGTGAAAGTGCCCCAAGATCAGTCACCCTATGGTGGGCACACCCTTGATGAAGGGACTGTGCCCGAACGGTTAACGGTGTATTAATTTCCATAGATCTGCCAGATGTGCTGTATTCGTCGAACATCTTGTGTGTGTTGCTTTGATTTCCAGCATCTGCAGAATTTCTTGTGTTTATGATTTGCTACTCCACAGCGGTCACTTCCAGGGATGCCTACAGTAATAAAAATGTAAATCTTCTCAGATATTTAAAAAAAATCCTCCCCATCCCCTCTTCTTCTTTCCGCCTTTCTCGCTGCTTAACTCTTCCCATCTGCCTATAGCCTCCTCCTGCCCCCCTTTCTTCTTCCTTTTGCCTATGATCCATTCTCCACATATGTCCCACACGCCGAGTGCCTTCAGAATTGTGTGTGTGTTGCATATAGAATGCTTTCTTTTACAAACAGAAACTGGGGAGGAGGACCAAAGCACTTGAAAAACTACTTCAACAGAATACCGGTTAGCAAATACACTCGCAAGGTCTCAAACCATGAGGCCCAGTTTAGTCACTGGGGAGTGGTCTCGGGGGGGGGGGCTGACACGATAAACTACCTTTCGCTACTGATGTGAGTGTATTGATGATCAGCCGTGATCACAGTGAATGGCGGTGCTGGCTCGAAGGGGCGAATGGCCTACTCCTACACCTTATGTCTATTGTCTATTGTCTATTGAGGTTCTTTCGCTGATTGACGAGCTATTGTACAGAACACATTAATGGCTTTCACACTAATGCTTACCCACTTATGGAAACCCGACGCAGATTGGGGGACCGCTTCGTCTAGCACCTCCACTCCGTCCGCCACAACAGACAGGATCTCCCGGTTGCCAGCCAATTCAACTCTGCTTCACATTCCCATGCGGATATGTCCATACATGGCCTCTTCTACTGCCATGGTGAGACTAAACTCAGGTTGGAGGAGCAACACCTCATATACCGTCTAGGTAGTCTCCAGCCCCTTGGTATGAACATAGAATTCTCCAACTTCCGGTAATTCCCTCCCCCTAGCTTCCCCGATCCCAGTTTCACTCTGCCCCCTCCCCCAGCTGCCTATCACCTCCCTCATGGTTCATAGAACATAGAACATAGAATAGTACTGCACAGTACAGGCCCTGCGGCCCACAATGTTGTGCCGACCCTCAAACCCTGCCTCCCATGTAAGCCCCCACCTTAAATTCCTCCATATACCTGTCTAGTAGTCTCTTAAACTTCACTAGTGTATCTGCCTCCACCACTGACTCAGGCAGTGCATTCCACGCACCAGCCACTCTCTGAGTAAAAAAACCTTTCTCTAATATCCCCCTTGACCTTCCCACCCCTTACCTTAATGCCATCTCCTCTTGTATTGAGCAGTGGTGCCTTGGGGAAGAGGCGCTGGCTATCCACTCTATCTATTCCTCTTATTATCTTGCACACCTCCTTCTCTCCAAAGAGAAAAGCCCTCGCTCCTTTAATCTCTGATCATAATGCATACTTTCTAAACCAGGCAGCATCCTGGTAAATCTCCTCTGTACCCTTTCCAATGCTTCCACACCCTTCCTATAGTTCTATGTTCTATGTTCTATTATGTTCTATGTTCCGCCTTCTTCTACTACCCATTGTGTTTTCCCCTATTCCTTCTTCACCTTTCCTGCCTATTCCCTCCCTGCTTCCTCTCCCCCCACCTCTTTATCTTTCCCCTTACTGTTGTTTTTTTTCTCCTGGAACCTACCAGCCTTCTCCTTCCCACCCTCCCCCACCTTCTTTATAGGGCTTCTGCCCCTTCCCTCTTCAGTCCTGACGAAGGGTTCCGGCCCGAAACGTTGACTAATCATTTCCACGGATGCTGCCCGACCTGCTGAGTTCCTCCAGCGTGTTGTGAGCGTTCCTCATTACACATGCCCAGGCATCATCCCTGGTGAAGATGGCAGAGTTTGTCATTGAAAGGTTAGCTAAAATCAATACCTGAACCCGACTAGAAGCGCGAACAGGATTTATTTCTCATATACACCATGAACGCACCAGATCCTTTCAGGTGGGGTGAATGCAAATAGGCTTTTTGTCACTGATGCTAAGTGAGTCTAGACCTACAGCTCAAACATTCATGCTGAAAGCTGGAATATTTAAGGGGAACTCGAGGGGTAACTTCTTCACACAGAGGGTCAGGCGAGTGTGAAATGGGCTGCTAGACGAACAGGAGAATGCACGTTAGGTTTCAACATTGAAGGGAAGTTTAGATGATTGAATGGCCAGGAGGGCAATGGAGGGTTATGGTCCAGGTGCGGGTCGATGGGTTAGGAAAGATAACTGTTCGGCAGGGTCTGGATGGACCAAAGAGCGTATTTCTGTACTGTTGTACTCTATGATTCTATGACACAAAGTTTGGTTGTCCTGCAGATAGTGTTGAAGATCTTATGTTTCAATAGGACATTGATAAAATGCAGAACCGAGCTGAGAAGAGGAGAATGGAAGTCAACCCGTAAGTGTGTCAGGTAATTCACTTTTAAAGGTCAATGTTGAAGGCAGAAACAATGTTAATGGCGGATTCTTAACAGGGATCTTTATTTTCACATCCATTGATCCCCCAAAAGTGCAATGCAAGATGATAGGGTGGTTAAGAAGGCAAATGGTGCGCTGGCTTTAATTACTCAGTAGATTGAGTTCAAAATACATTACGTGGCTGCTCTGTAAATACCCGGTTAGACCACACTTGAAATTGTCACGGTTTGCGCTGGCAATATCAGAACTCCATTGCAGAGGTAAGGCAAGAATCCAATGTAAAGACGGCCAAGAAAGTTTATTCATAATAATTCCAAAAGAAAATCAGCAGGTCGGTCGAGCGACAGTGCGAGAAGTAACGTTCTCCAATCTAGGACCCTGAGATTACCGCTGCTTGGGCATCGGTTTAAATAATAAAAGTAACAAGGAATCACTGAGCCTATCAAAATAAATTTAACAGAAGGCACCAGGAGACCGTTTACAAAGAGTGAGTCGCTTGAGAAAACCACAAGGGAGCTAAACGATTAACACTTTATTAAACAACGATGAACCAATCAAGTGCTCTGAAAAACTCACAGCCCAACGCTCTCCAGCGCCCCTAACAGGCCTTGAGCACTCATAACAGGAATTTTGTGTTCAGTTCTATGTCCCTCATTATTGGACAGATATGCAAGCTTTAAAGAGGGTATAGTGATGGTTTCACTACACTCCCGTAGAAGAGAAGATTTAAGCTTCTTCAGTGCAGGCATCACCAGAAGAGGCTTCGCAGTCGTGAATTTAAAAACGCAAACACGAGAAATTCTGCAGATGCTGGAAATTCAAACAACACACATCACAGTTGCTGGTGAACGCAGCAAGTCAGGCAGCATCTTTAGGAAGAAGTACAGTCGACGGTTCGGGCCTTCTCGTCGACGGGAGTTCAGTTAACCCATCTCTCACCGCTCCCTACATGTAATTTACTCGGCTCTTCAATTTTTCGACCACATTTTGACTCAAACTTGCTATCAGCTCTTGGCTCCATCCCTCCCCCTTCTGTCGTCTCCGATCATTTTGGATCTCCCCCTCCCCCTCCCACTTTCAAATCTCTTACTAGCTCTTCCTTCAGTTAGTCCCGACGAAGGGTTTCGGCCTGAAACGTCGACTGTACCTCTTCCTAGAGATGCTGCCTGGCCTGCTGCGTTCACCAGCAACTTTGATGTGTGTTGCTTGAATTTCCAGCATCTGCATAATTCTTCGCGTTAGGATATTAAGGGATTGGACACGCTGGAGGCAGGAAGCATGTTCCCGCTGATGGGTGAGTCCAGAATCAGAGGCTGCAGTTTAAGAATAAGTAGGTCATTTAGAACGGAGTTGAGGAAAAACTTTTTCACACAGAGAGTGGTGGATATATGGAATGCTCTGCCCCAGAAGGTTGTGGAGGCCAAGTCTCTAGATGTTTTCAAGAAACAGATGGATAGAACTCTTAAGGATAGCGGAATCAAAGGTTATGGGGATAATACAGGAACTGGATACTGATTGTGGAAGATCAGCATGATCACAGTGAATGGCGGTGCTGGATCAAAGGGCCGAATGGCCTACTCCTGGACCTGTTTTCTTTTGCCTAAGGTCTATTGAGAGCTGTCATCAGCAGAAACAGTAGAGCTGTTTATTTTACTACCGGGAGATAACCTCCATTTACCGGAAGATATCATTCCAAATTACTAGTTGGTATGTTGATGCACGCCTCCAGGAAATTGTACATTTATTAATTGAACTCGTTATCCATAGCTAATTTACAACATGAGAGAAAAGAAGAAGAAGAAGAGGTTTTGTTGAATTTATCAGATTGGGATACCGTGATGCAGTTTTCCTTTTCCCGTAAGTGCACTAGATACTGCTCTGGTAAACGTTCAGATGAATCATCGGAAAGGAACAAATGAAATGATTTTTTTAAGATATTACGAGGACATAGGACACGTTCGGTAAGCAAAAAGCGATTGTCGTATCTGAATTCAGCATATTTTACAACCCCTGGGGAATATAATAATCCGAATTATTAACAGAGTTAACAATGAAACTGCTCAAACCACGAATGATGCTGTTTCTGTAATTGACAACCTCACGGTTACATTCTGTATTTGAGAATAACAAGGTAGATTTGGAAATTCAGAGATTTCCCGATTGGATTTCAGATGAACAACTGAAGAAATTGATAGATACTACTACCACAAGATGCCACATCATGAATTCACCTTGACAAACTCCTCCCTGCAAATTGTAAGAAGGTGTTGGCACCACTGTCTGTTGCAGCATATTTCTTACCAGAGTGACAACCGAACGTGCCCACCGTACAATGTTCATAATGTGGCGAAACAGAAGGAATGAGTTTGGATTTCACTCACTAACCCACCGATTTATGCTGTCAAATGGCCAAAATCTACAAGAGTACATTAGGATTCCTTTCATCAAAAGCGAAAATATTAGGTTTGTCCGGCGCAATTGTTAAAGAAATGGGTAAAACTTTGCGGGCTTTTCACATGATAATGGCTATCCATATATGTTGCCTGTCAATAGCAAAGCATTCCTAAAATTAGTGATTTATGCCAATTATTATGCTACTTCAAGCGAGCATTAGAGGAGGAAATTTTAATTTTGGTGGTT